>NC_041391.1:225337994-225343824 GCF_002162155.2 Triticum dicoccoides
GGGGCGCGGCGACGGGGACGGGGACGGCCGGGGCGGCGACGTCGACGGGGGCGGCGACGAGGGGCGGGGATGGTCGGGGCGGCGACGGCGTCGAACGGGGCAGGCGGCACGTGTCGTCGACGGAGAGAAGAAACAGAGGGAAACTGGATTTTTTTCGAGTGTTGTATATATAGGATGGACCTTTAGTATCGGTTGGAGCCACCAAGCGGTACTAAAGGTCTGTTTTGGCCAGGCCAAGCGGCGGGAAGCGCCCCCTCTTTAGTACCGGGTGGTGGCGCCAACTGGTACTAAAGACCCCCTCTTTAGTACCGGTTGCAGCCACCACCCAGTACTAAAGGGGGTGCGCTGGCGCAGTGCGGTGCGGCAAGTTTAGTCCCACCTCGCTAGTCGAGGGGCTACCGCACTGGTTTATAAGCCCCAGTGCGGTAGCTCTCTCGAGCACCTCTCCTAAGCAGGCCTACTGGGCCTACCTGTTCTGTGTTGTCCTGTGGGCCTACTGGGCCTTTGCGGGCCTGCATCCTGGCCCAACAAAAGGTTATGTTTCTAGTCGTATGCAGGCCGCTTTGGCCCAGTAGGCAGGCTTTTTTATTTTCTTAATTTTATTGCTTTATTTATTTTTGTTTTATTTATTTTTGAGTTGTTTTTTGTTGTATTTAGAGTTTCTTTGTGAATATTTTTGCTTTAGGTACAAAAAATTACAAACTTTCTATTAGTGCCGGTAGTTTTCAAATTTGAATATTTTAAATTTTGAATTATTTGAAATTTGTGTGAATCACTAGTTTGTGAATAACTTAACTTTGAAAAAAGATTTTTTCAGTGATTCTTTTTTCTTATGTTTAACATTAGTGTGTTTTATTATTATATTCAATTTGGTAATGCTTAGGTTATTTAAAAAATGAAATGCCTTTGTAACATATGAGTTTTCGTCCGAAACCCTGATACTTCGAAAGAGATTGTCCATTTTGTACACAAAGTGCATTCAGTTTTTGTCGTAACCCTCTCTACTTTTTTGCACATGCTATGTGGGTGAAATTATGATACCATGCCAACTTTGAACCTTTTCTGAGTTCATTTGAAATGCTTTTCAATTTCAGGGTCATTTAGCTGGAAAAAATCAGTAAATGCATGAAAGAATTTGTTTGCACATAAAATTTCTTCCCGTTTCAAATGCCAAAACACATAACTACCCTAACTATTACAAAGATTCCCTCCTGGGTGTGAAACACGGAAGAAAGTGATGATAGTGAAGCCGATCACATCCCAGATCTTCGCGTGTGTCCCTTTGCGTGTGTCCCTTTGCACCGTAGCCATGGAAAATCTTCATCATTTAACTGGATGCTCGGGTCAATATTCACCGTGAATGGAGCAATTTCATCAAACTTTTCATAATCTTCTGACATATCTGTCTTTCATCCACTCCCACGATGTTTCTTTTCCCTGAAAGAACTATGTGGAGCTTTGGCTCGTCGTATGATCCATTCTCTTCCTTATCTTTTCTTTTTCTCGGCCTGGTAGACATGTCTTCACATAAAAAACCTGCGCCACATCATTGGCTAGGACGAATGGTTCATCTGCATACGCAAGATTTTTGAGATCCACTATTGTCATTCCGTACTGCGGGTCTTCCGTTACCCCGCCTCGTGTCATATTGACCCATTTGCGCCGAAACAAAGGGACCTTCAAAACACCTCCATAGTTAAGTTCCGATATGTCCTCTATGTAACCATAATATGTTTCGTTTCCCGTGTTGGTTGTTGCATCAAAGCGGACACCACTATTTTGGTTGGCGCTCTTCCTATCTTGGGCGATCGTGTAAAATGTATTCCCATTTATCTGGTACCCTTTGAAAGTCATTATATTCGAAGATGGTAACTGGGACAGCGAGTACAGGTCATTTTGAATATCGCCATCATTCATGGCACGTTTCTGCAACCAACTGGCGAAAGTCCTTGTTTGTTCATGTGTAATCCAGTCGTCAGACTTCTCCGGGTGTTTGGAGGGTAGAAAATTCTTGTGTTCCTCCATATACGGAGCCACCAAGGCGGAATTCTGTAGAACTGTGTAGTGTGCTTCAGTGAGAGAATGCCCGTCCATACATATTATTTGATGCCCTCCTAGCGTGCCTTTTCCATCCAGTCTGCCCTTATGCCGCGATTCAGGAACACCAATCGGCTTAAGGTCAGGAATAAAGTCAATACAAAACTCAATGACCTCCTCATTTTCATGGCCCTTCGAGATGCTTCCTTCTGGCCTAGCACGGTTATGAACATATTTCTTCAAGACTCCCATGAACCTCTCAAAGGGGAACATATTGCGTAGAAATACAGGACCCAAAACATTAATCTCTTCGCAAAGGTGAACTAGGACGTGCGTCATGATGTTGAAGAAGGATGGTGGGAACACCAACTCGAAACTGACAAGACATTGCACCAAATCATTCTGTAACCTTGGTATGATTTCTGGATCGATTACCTTCTGAGAGATTGCATTGAGGAATGCACATAGCTTCACAATGGCTAATCGAACATTTTCCGGTAGAAGCCCCTCAATGCAACCGGAAGGAGTTGCGTCATAATCACGTGGCAGTCATGAGACTTTAGGTTCTGGAACTTTTTCTCTGCCATATTTATTATTCCCTTTATATTCGGCGAGAAGCCAGACGGTACCTTCATGCTGAGCAGGCATTCAAAGAACATTTCCTTCTCTTCTTTGGTAAGAGCGTAGCTGGCCTGGCCCTGATGTATGCCGTGTTTTCCGTGCATACGTTGCTGGTCCTCCCATGCCTCTGGTGTATCTTTTGTCTTCCCATACACGCCCAAAAAGCCAAGCAGGGTCACGCAAAGATTCTTCGTCACGTGCATCACGTCGATTGCGGAGCGGACCTCTAGGTCTTTCCAATATGGCAGGTCCCAAAATATAGATTTCTTCTTCCACATGGGTGCGCGTCCGTCAGCGTCCTTCGGAATAGGTTGTCCGCCAGGACCCTTTCTAAAGATTACCTTCAAATCCTTGACCATATCATGTACATCAGCACCAGTACGGTGGAGAGGCTTCGTCCGGTGATCCGCATCACCTTTGAAATGCTCGCCTTTCTTTCTTACGGGATGCCTGCTCGGACGAAATCGACGATGTCCCAGGTACACATTCTTCCTACAATTATCCAAATATATACTGTTGGTATCATCCAAACAGTGTGTGCATCCGTGGTATCCCTTGTTTGTCTGTCCTGAAAGGTTACTGAGAGCAGGCCAATCATTGATGGTCATGAAAAACAACGCCTTTAGGTCAAATTCTTCCCGTCCGTGCTCATCCCACGCACATACGCCTGTTCCATTCCACAGTTGTAATAGTTCTTCAACTAATGGCCTTAGGTACACATCAATGTCGTTGCCGGGTTTCTTAGGTCCTTGGACGAGCACTGGCATCATAATGAACTTCCGCTTCATGCACAACCAAGGAGGAAGGTTATATAAACATAGAGTCACAAGCCAGGTGCTATGGTTGCTGCTCTGCTCCCCAAAAGGATTAATGCCATTTGCGCTTAGACCAAACCATATGTTCCTTGGGTCACCTGCAAACTCCTCTCAATACTTTCTCTCAATTTTTCTCCACTACGAACCGTCAGCGGCTACTCTCAACTTTCTGTATTTCTTACGGTCTTCTCCGTGCCACCGCATCGCCTTCGCATGCTCTTTGTTTTGGAACAAACGTTTCAACCATGGTATTATAGGAGCATACCACATCACCTTGGCAGGAATCTTCTTCCTGGGGCGCTCGCCCTCGACATCACCAGGGTCATCGCGACTGATCTTATAACACAATGCACTGCATACTGGGCAAGCGTTCAAATCCTCGTACTCATCGCGGTAGAGGATGCAGTCATTAGGGCATGCATGTATCTTTTACACCTCTAACCCTAGAGGGCAGACAACCTTCTTTGCTTCATACGTACTCTCGGGCAATTCGTTGTCCTTTGGAAGCATATTCTTTATCATTACCAGCAACTTTCCAAATCCCTTGTCAGATACACCATTCTCTGCCTTCCATTGCAGCAATTCCAGTGTGGTGCACAACTTTTTTTTGTCAGCTTCGCAATTCGGGTACAACAATTTCTTGTGATCCTCTAACATGCTCTGCAACTTCTTCTTCTCCAAATCACTTGCGCAATTTCTCTTTGCATTGGCAATGGCCCGACCTAGATCATCAGCGGGCTCATCTGATGCCTCTTCTTCAGCTTCTTCCCGCATTGTCGGCTCAGCTTCTTCCCCCATCATTGTATCATCGTATTCAGGGAACCCATGGCTAGGATAGCTGTCGTCGTCCTCTTCTTCTTCATTGTCTTCCATCATAACCCCTATTTCTCCGTGCTTGGTCCAAACATTATAGTGGGGCATGAAACCAAACTCAAATAGGTGGACGTGAATGGTTCTTGACGTAGAGTAATTGTGACCATTCTTACAGCCAGCACATGGACAAGGCATAAAACCATCCGCCCACTTGTTTGCCTCAACGGCAAGCAGAAAAGTATGCACACCATTAATGAACTCGGGAGAGCGTCGGTCATCATACATCCATTGTCGGCTCATCTTCATTACACAACACCGAATAGACCAAATTAATACAAGTTCATACATAAAGTTCATATACAACACTTAATTAAATGCAACATACAAATAACTCTCTAGATAAATAATTTAAATGCAACAAAAAATGCGATCAAGATCGCAACTAAGGTAACAATTGATCCAACAACATAATGATACCAAGCCACACTATCAATGGCATATTTTCTAATCTTTCTAATCTTCAACCTCATTTTCTCCATCTTGATCTTGTGATCATCGACGACACCAGCAACATGCAACTCCAATTCCATCTTCTCCCCCTCAATTCTTTTCAATTTTTCTTTCAAATACTCGTTTTCTCTTTCAACTAAATTTAACCTCTCGACAATAGGGTCGGTTGGAATTTCCGGTTCACATACCTCCTAGATAAAAATATCTATGTCAACTTGATGGGCATAATTTGTCATAAACACGAAATGCAACAACTAGTTTTAAAAGAAAATATACCACATCCGAATCATAACAAGGACAAGGGCCGACGGGGACGGATATCAAAACCATGTCACTGTGTATAACAAACAACGTACGGGTAAGATAATTATACGAGCAACTATATATCCAAATCACACAAACATCAATTTGGTAATGTAAAACATTCATGAACAAGAGCCTCACCACAAGGTGGTGCCGGCGACGGGACGGTGCGGGCGATCGACGGTGGTTACGACGGAGATTTAGAAGGCACTATGTAAACCACACCTACATATGCAAACTAAGTGTTATTTTTGACCTTAAATTGCATATAAATCAAATACTAGCACATATAATTCCTCCCAATTTACTAAACTCACAAATTAATCACTATACCACTACTAGGAAAAGGGCTATAGATAGGATTGATACTAATGGCGCACCATGTAAGTAGTGCGCCGCTACTATATACTAATGGCGCACCAGTTGGTGATGCGCCATTAGTGTGTAAGACACTAATGGCGCACCAGAAACAGGGTGCGCCGCAAGTATTATTATATTTTTCCATACATACTAATGGCGCATCAGGTAGAAGTGCGCCATTACTAGTTCTAACTAGTAATGGCGCACCAGGCAGGCAGTGCGCCATTACTATATTATTTTTTATTCTTTTTTTGCAAAACTACTAATGGCACTCAATCTCGATCCTCCCCTCTCGATAGCTATCCCCCTCGCCAGATCCCCCTTGCCGCCGAGCACCCCCCGCACCCTCCCCCCGCTCCACCGCCGACGAC
>NC_041391.1:225343978-225344589 GCF_002162155.2 Triticum dicoccoides
ACCCTCCCCCGGCCCGCTCCACCGCCGCCGCCGACACCCGCACCCTCCCCCACTTTTTGAAGATATTTTTAAATAACAAATTTGATGATATTTTCAAATAAGAAATTTGATGATATCTTCAAATAACAAATTTGATGATATTTTCAATTAAAAATAAAAAAACAAATTTGATGATATTTTTTAAAAAAAGTTGATGATATTTGATGATATCTTCTGTTCTAGTCCTCATGAAAATAACAAATTTGATAAAAAAACAAATTATTAGATGCAACAAGAAATAATGAAAAAAAATGTTACTAATGGCGCACCAGAGTGGGGTGCGCCATTGCTGTCAAAAAAAGTTACTAAAGGCGCACCACGGGGTGGTGCGCCATTGCTATAGCTGGATACCCCTTCGCCCGATCCCCCTTCCCTCTCCCTCGCCAGATCCCCCTTCCCTCCCCCGCCGGCCACACCCGCTCCGACGACCCCCGGCCTGCTCCAACGACCCCCGCGCCCGCTCCACACCCGCTCCGGCTCCCCCGCGCCCGCTCCGGCGACCCCCACGGCCAGCCGTTCGAGCTCGACGACTCTGCATCGTGCGGATCGAGGTCTTCTTCCACCTCCGGCCA
>NC_041391.1:225344684-225383270 GCF_002162155.2 Triticum dicoccoides
CGCATCACCTCGTCAACCCCGACCCCGCACGAGCTCGCCATCGTCTTCCTCTCAGTGAGCTGCACCGGTTCCCCTCCCCCCCTTCGATTTCGTCGCCCCCCGTGGCCATGCTCCCCTCGGCCCCTGGCCGCGCCCTGGCCCCGCCCAGGCCCTTTAAACAAGCTAAGAAGGGAAGGTGCCCGTGGATTTTGGCAAGGATCCTTATCATCATTCTGCTGATGGTTGTGAGTGACCCCAAGATAGTTTTCAGAGGAAAAAAGAGAGTTTCTGCAGACTTGCTTCTTCCATTAGTTGATCCTAATCGGCAGTAACCATGGAAACTTTTTTAGACTTGCTTATTTGTGCTATTACTAGATCGTAACAGTCAATAGCTGGCCGCGAAGTTTGGTGGGTCATTATGGGTCTGGTGACGATGTTCGATGCTACTCCTCCGGGCTACTTGCTTACAAGTTTGCACTAGAGTATTGGTGTATATGTGCTGGTGGAATTCGTTTGTGGTCTCTTTGTGATACCCTATTGGAAGAAATGCTTCCATTAGACATTAATCCTGTGCATTCATAGTAAGGGGTGGTCATCTACTGAAGTACTGCAGCTTCCATCCTCGTGTTTTTCGGCTGAACTTCGTCACTTTTTTTAACATTATGATGATCAATGGTACCACCAGAGATACAGATTTGCAACCGTGTCAAATATTTGGTACTCCTGATCCACATTAAATGTAGCAACCTCTCCTATGTAAGTTTGCATCGAATAGATGTACATGTATGTTACAGAGGCCGGGGCTTTATCCTTGTTTTCAAAAAAATAAATAAGATGTTACAGAGATGAGTCTAAAATTTTAGATTTCATGCTTGTCTTGGCACCATCGGCAGCAGTTTGCCGAGAGTAAACGGTGCTCCTCCGTACAGCCTCCGCGACGGTGGTCGAAAGATTGTTGTCACCTGAGTGTTTGGAGGTAATCCAACTGAGGTAGCACCAGCTCTTGAGTAGGACTGTCAAGGAGACATCACGGAAAAGAAATGAAGGCTCTCTCTTTGAGCTATAGGGCTCTGCAGTAGCCAGTAAACTTGTACAACATTCAGTGGAAAGTTGAAACGATAGTGTTAAGGAAATTGGCTGCCATGGTTCGAAAGTGGAAATTAGTGGCGATCACTATGTACTGAATCATCTCTTGAATAATCCTACAACGAGATCAGAATATGTAAATGGTTAATTAGTTGTGATAAATTCATATATGCTTCTATCTTTATTGTTATTTTGTTTCAGTACTCCAATGGTTTGCCTAGATGTCCGTGTAAGAAGCAAACTAGTGTGATTTCACTGTTTTCTGTCATCTACCTACAAAATGTATATTCTGAACTTATTTCACATATCTCATTCTGCTTTGTACTAAAATTCATCTTGAATTGTTCTATGTTGAATGTACAGTAGAAAATAAATTATCAATGACTAGTAGTGATTCAGTTCAACTAATGGTTAACAATTATTCAATTCTGCTTTGTGTTAAACATCATCTTGAATTATTCTATGTTGAACATAGAAGATAAATGATCAATGATTGGTAGTGATTCAGTTCAAGCAATGATTAAAGATGATTCAGTCCCACTATCTTTTATGCTTATTAACTTATTTTGCTATTTTGCTATTTTGTTGGATCATGATCCAGAGATTAAAAAAATGCATAGACTATAATTTCCTGGCATGATCC
This sequence comes from Triticum dicoccoides, assembly GCF_002162155.2. Classification (NCBI taxonomy): domain Eukaryota; kingdom Viridiplantae; phylum Streptophyta; class Magnoliopsida; order Poales; family Poaceae; genus Triticum; species Triticum dicoccoides. The sequence continues at coordinate 225,346,393 of NC_041391.1, forward strand.
ATAGAATAAAAATATAGAATAAAAAATGCCATGATCCATACACTATAATTTTCATGATGCATAGACTATATTTGCCATGGCCCGGTGCAAAAGAAATTTGCCATGTTGCAAAAAGAAAAGAAATTTTCCATGGTGCATATAGTAAAAACAATGCCATGACCATTGTGTCGTGATGATTTTGCAGGTACCCCGAGAGGCCCTTGAGTTTGCCGGAATGTCGATTAACTTCCGTTCCGGCAAATTCGGGTACTCCATATGTCCTATTTTCAGCAAAGGTAATGCTGAAATTTTCAGTGAATTTTAGCATGACTTTGCTAAAAATAGGACATATGGGGTACTTGCGACTAATGCCTGTTATCATGCATGTTTTATGATCTATTGTAAGGGTACTAATTGGTCTCTTCTGCTGCTTATCAGAGATGGTGGGAAGCAGCCACCGCCGCTCTACGACACCGCAGTACGAGTTGGATGCTTCCGAGTTCTTCACTATCATACTTGAGACTTCAGTATCATCCATGACGCAGGTATATAAAACGAGAGATCTCCCCTTCACCCATCTCATTATGATATCTGTTGTTTGCTACATCACTCATTGTCCCAAACTGCAGAGGCTTCCTGACAGATTTATGAACATGCTGATGGGTGAAGATCCGCCAAATAATGTGAAGCTGCGACAGGCCGGCAGCGGGTTTTGCAGGCAGTGGGATGTGGAGTTGGTGATCAAGAAGGGCCACATGTACTTGTCTCGTGGGTGGGAGAAGTTCTACCGTGCCTACGACCTGCGGCTGGGGTACTTCCTTCTCTTCAGGTACAACGACGACGCCACCATGCTCATCATGAAGGTGTTCAACACGACTATGTGTCGCATGCGCTACGCTGCCGATGATGATGCCAGTACATTCTGCCTCTTCTTATTCCTCTACATTTGGCTTTGTCTCACATCGATTGTTAACGGTCATTGTTGCATTTTGGACAGGTAATGGGAGCAGCAGGAGCGACGCTGGCTACAGCCAAAGCAGCAGCGACTATGGCTGTAGCGAAAGCAGCAGCGATTCTGGCTGTAGCGAAAGCATCAGCGATTCTGGCAGCAGCATAGACAACAAGAAGGATGATCTGGACTGGAGTGCGGGAGAAGAGGAGCAGAGTGAGGATGAGGAGCTGCAGGATGACGATGGGCATCAGGCTGAGGATGACCTAGCACTGGTGGTGGCTGACCAAGGGCAAGAGATGGTGGTGGCTGACCATGGGCAAGAGATGGAGGTGGCTGAGGATGACCTAGCGATGGTCGTGCCTGAAGGTGGCCTCGCAATGGTGGTGGTGCCTGACAATGACCACGCACCGGTGGTGGCGCCGGCGATCCCACAGCTAGGCGACATGACCACGCCAATTGTGGTATAAGACTACATCCCACTGCCTCCGCTGCCTCCACCGCCTCGCCGCTCTAGGCGCATCAGGGAGAGGAAGGAGAAGGAGAAGGAGAAGAACAATGCATGAGAACTGAACTTTGTCAGGTATGTCAGATCTCCTATAGGTTAGTTATCCAAAATGATATATATATATACATATATATACTTAGTTACCTATGTTATCTCTAATATGCTTAGTTTCCTATAGGTTAGCTTCATTTTTACCTAAGTTGGCTCTAGTATGCTAACTTAGAGCTTATATGCTTAGTTTCCTATAGGTTAGCTCCAAAATAACTTATGTTAGCACAAAATGATCAAGTTTACATAATAAGCTTATAGTCTTTTTCTTATTCTTCTTCTTTTCCAAAATGACATAGGTTAGCTTCATTTTACCTAAGTTGGCTCTAATATACTAACTTAGAGCTTATATGCTTAGTTTCCTATAGGTTAGCTCCAAAATAACTTATGTTAGCACAAAATGATCAAGTTTACATAATAAGCTTATAGTCTTCTTCTTATTCTTCTTCTTTTCCAAAATTCTTCTTATTCTTCTTCTAGTGTTCTTCTTCTTCTAGTATTCTTCTAGTCTTCTTCTTTTTCTTCTTCTAACTTCTTGTTTATCATTTTGCAGATTTGATTTAATTCATGGAAGCTTGCATGGATGGAGTGCTTCTTTTCCATTTGTGTTTTTATTTTGTATCAATGTGAAACTTTTGTGAATTGATGCATAACGGTGTTGGATGAACAATGTGAAACTTTTGTAATATGTAACGATGGAACTATGTGTTGGCTATGTATGTATATATGATGGAACTTGTGTGTTGGCTATGTATGTATATATGATGGAACTTGTGTGTTGGAAAAAATTGTTACTATGATGGAATAGTGACCTGAGATTAAGAAAAAAAAATAAAAAAATTGATACTAATGGCGCACTACCATGTGGTGCGCCATTAGTATAGAAGACAGTAGTGGCGCACTCTGGGAAAAACTAATGGCGCGTTGCTTGGTGCGCCATTAGTATACCAGATACTAATGGCGCACCAGTGGTGCGCCATTAGTAAAAAATACTAGTGGCGTGCTACTAATGGCGCACTGGTAATGCGCCATTAGTAGGCAAAACCAGTGCGCCATTAGTAGGCCTTTTCCTAGTAGTGTACAAAGCATTGCAAGAGCTAATCTAGCAATGATAGATCAAAGGACAAAGTTGCTAACCTTTGTGATCATTTGAATGGATGGGGGCCTTCAAATCTTGACAAATTTTGGGTAAAATTTATGATGAGCTCGAGGAAGAGAGGGGAAGAACAGAGGAAGTGAGGGGAAAGGGGAAGAACAGAGCGAGCTCGGGTGGATGAAGGGTTTATGTATGACGACCTTTAGTACCGGTTCATGCCACGAATCGGTACTAAAGGTGCTGGAGGGGCCCCAGACTGACAACATCCTGCCACCACTCTCTTTAGTACCGGTTCATGGCACAAACCGGTGCTAAAAGTTCACCACGGACCAGTACTAATGAGAGCGGCCGGCTAGCCATTGGAACCGGCACTAATGGACACATTAGTGCCGGCTCAAAATCAAACCGGCACTAATGTGTCTCAGATTTGCCCCTTTTTCTACTAGTGCCAACTGATAGGCTACCTCTCCACGTCGAGCGGTAATCCCAGACGGACCAATGTATCGGGGTGCTAGCTTTCCCTTAATTCCAAATCGACGCATTCCACGTAGTGGAGATACCTTCAGGTACACATCATCTCCTATCTTGAATGATATGTTATGACGGTGTTTATCCGAATAAGCCTTCTATCTAGACTGGGCTGCCTTCAACCTTTCTTGAATCATTTTCACTTGCTTGTCCGCCTCTTACAATGTGTCAGGACCAAACACTTAGTTTTCACCTACTTCATGCCAGTTAAGAGGTGTACGACACTTCTATCCATATAGAGCCTCAAAAGGAGCCATCTTTATACTTGCTTCATAACTGTTGTTATAAGAAAACTCAGCATAAGGAAGACTCTTATCCCAACTACGCTGATAAGTCAAAGCACAAGCTCGAAGCATGTCTTCAAGAATTTGGTTTACCCGTTCAACATGTCCATCAGTCTGTGGGTGATATGTTGTACTGAAATCCAACTGAGTCCCCAGAACCTCATGTATTTTCTTCCAGAATCGCGACGTAAACTGAGTACCTCGATCTGACACTATCCTCTTAGGAACTCCATGTGCACAAATGATTCTTGCCATATATAAATCTGCGAGCTTCTCTCCACCATAGGTAGTATTTAAAGGAATGAAATGAGCTGACTTGGTCAATCTGTCCACTATGACCCAAATAGAATCAAATCTAGAAGATGTCCTTGGAAGGCCCGTGATAAAGTCCATTCCAATTTCTTCCCATTTCCACACTAGAACCTTAAGTAGTTGCAGTAGTCACGCGGGCTTTTGATGCTCCGCCTTGACCCTTCGACATACATCACACTGTGAAATATACTCAACGATTTCTCGCTTCATACTCGACCACCAAAAACTACGTCGAAGATCATTATACATCTTTGTACTTCCAGGATGTATTGAGTATGCCGAGTCATGAGCTTCCTTCATGATCGTGTCCTTGATCTCCTTTTGGTCTGGCACCAACAAATGGTCTCGAAACCATTTTCTTCCACTCTCATCCTCTCTATAATCGGGTGCTTCTCCCAATTTGATTTTCTCACGAATCTCTACAATTCCCTTGTCCTCTTTGTGCACTTCTCGCACCTGATCTTGGAGAGTAAACTTGACCTCTAACATTTCACCATTTCCAGCAAGGCTAACATACAGATTCATCTTTCGAATTTCCTCATAAAGTTCTGGTGCTTCCTTCTGAATCATCACATTGTTGTCATAAACTTTCCTGCTTAGTGCATCAGCTATGACATTGGCTTTACCAGGATGGTAGTTAATGTTTAGATTATAGTCCTTGATCAAATCTAGCCACCTTCTCTATCTGAGATTCAAATCCGGTTGTGTAAAAATATATTTCAAACTCTTATGATCCGAGTATATCACACACCTATTTCCGATAAGGTAGTGCCTTAAAGTTTTCAAGGCATGCACTACAGCAGCTAATTCCAAATCATGTGTGGGATAGTTAACCTCATGAGGGCGTAGTTGTCTCGATGAATAAGCTACAACCTTTCCTTGGTTCACAAGCACGCATCCCAAACCTTACTGAGAAGCATCACAATAAACCTCAAAATCTTGCGGAATATCTGGCAATACCAATACTGGACCAATTGTCAACCTCCTCTTGAGTTCTTGGAAACTCGCTTCACATGCTTTTGACCACATGAACTTTTTATCCTTCTTTAACAACTGAGTCATAGGTCTTGCTATTCGGGAAAAATCTTCAATGAACCGATGATAATACCCAGCTAGTCCAAGGAAACTGCGTATCTCTGACACATTCTTGGGTTGCTTCCAACTAATTACTGCTTTCACTTTTGCTGGGTCCATGGCAACTCCTTCGGCTGAGATGACATGTCCTAGGTGTTGGGGAACGTAGCAGAAATTCAAAATTTTCTACGCATCACCAAGATCAATCTATGGAGTAACTAGCAGCAAGAGAGAGGGGGAGTGCATCTTCATACCCTTGAAGATTGCGATACGGAAGCGTTGCAAGAACGCGGTCGGTGGAGTCGTACATGAAGCGATTCAGCTCGCGGTCGAATCTGATCTAAGCACTGAACAATGGTGCCTCCGTGTTCAACACATGTGCAGCCCAGTGACGTCTCCCATGCCTTGATCCAGCAAGGAGAGAGGGAGAGATTGGGGAAGACTCTGTCCAGCAGCAGTACACCAACGTGGTGGTGATGGAGGAGCATGGCACTCCAGCAGGGCTTCGCCAAGCACTACGAGAGACGAGGAGGGAGAGGGGTAGGGCTGCGCCAAGAGAGAGGGAGACTCGTGTCTCTCGCAGCCCCAAAACCCCCACTATATATAGGGGAAGGGTAGGGGCTGTGCCCCCATCTAGGGTTCCCCCTTTAGAGGTGGCGGCCAGCCCTAGATGCATCTGGGGGGCGGCCAGAGGGGGAGAGAGGGGGGGCGCCCTAGGTGGGCCTTAGGCCCATCTGAGCCTATGGTTTTCACCCTTCCCCCCTTCCCTGCGCCTTGGGTCTCTTGTGGGAGGTGCACCAGCCCACCTAGGGGTTGTTCCCTTCGCACACTTGACCCACGCAGGTCTTTGGGGTTGGTGGCCCCTCCCGGTGGACCCCCGAACCCTTCAGGTGGTCCCGGTACGTTACCGATAACGCCCAGAACACTTCCGTTGTCCAAAACGGGACTTCCCATATATAAATATTTACCTCCGGACCATTCCGGAACTCCTCGTGACGTCCGGGATCTCATTTGGGACTCCGAACAACATTCGGTAAACACATATATCTATTCCCTATAACCCTAGCGTCATCGAACCTTAAGTGTGCAGACCCTACGGGTTCGGGAATCATGCATACATGACCGAGACATCTCTTCGGTCAATAACGAACAGCGGGATCTGGATACCCATGTTGGCTCCCACATGTTCCATGATGATCTCATCGGATGAACCACGATGTCGATGATTCAGTTAATCCCGTATACAATTCCCTTTGTCAATCGGTACGTTACTTGCCCGAGATTCGATCGTCGGTATCCCGATACCTCGTTCAATCTCGTTACCGGCAAGTCACTTTACTCGTTCCGTAATGCATGATCCCCTGACCAAATACTTAGTCACATTGAGCTCATTATGATGATGCATTACCGAGTGGGCCCAGAGATACTTCTCCGTCATACAGAGTGACAAATCTCAGTCTCGATTCGTGCCAACCCAACAGACACTTTTGGAGATACACGTAGTGCACCTTTATAGCCACCCAGTTATGTTGTGACGTTTGGCACACCCAAAGCATTCCTATGGTATCCGGGAGTTGCACAATCTCATGGTCTAAGGAAATGATACTTGACATTAGAAAATCTCTTAGCAAACGAACTATACGATCTTGTGCTATGCTTAGGATTGGGTCTTGTCCATCACATCATTCTCCTAATGATGTGATCCCGTTATCAATGACATCCTATATCCATGGTCAGGAAACCATGGGTGTTGGATTCAATACAATCACATAATGATGTGAACTAGATTATTGACTCTAGTGCAAGTGGGAGACTGTAGAAAATATGCCCTAGCGGCAATAATAAAATGGTTATTATTATATTTCCTTGTTCATGATAATTGTCTATTGTTCATGCTATAATTGTATTAACTGGAAACCGTAATACATGTGTGAATACATAGACCACAACATGTCCCTAGTGAGCCTCTAGTTGACTAGCTCGTTGATCAATAGATGGTTATGGTGTTTCAGATCCGTGTGTGCTTTACAAATATCTATATCATCTTTTAGATGCAGCTACCAGGCGCTACTTGGAGCTATTCCAAATAACTCTTGTACTATATGAATCTGGTTTACTACTCAGAGTCATCCGGATTATTGTCAAAGTTTGCATCGACGTAACCCTTTACGACGAACTCTTTTACCACCTCCATAATCGAGAAAATTCGTTAGTCCACTAGTTACTAACGTTAAGTTTGACCGCTGTCATGTGATCCATTCCTGGATCACTCTTGTACCCCTTGAATGACTCATGGCAAGGCATACTTCAGGTGCGGTACTCAGCATAGCATACTATAGAGCCTACGTCTAGAGCATAGGGGATGACCTTCGTCCTTTCTCTCTCTTCTGCCATTGTCAGGTCTTGAGTCTTACTCAATACTCACACCTTATAACACAGCCAAGAACTCCTTCTTTGCCAATCTATTTTGAACTCCTTCAAAATCTTGTCACAGTGCGTACTCAGTTGAAAGTACTATCAAGCGATTTTGATCTATCCTTATAGATCTTGATGCTCAATGTTCAAGTAGCTTAATCCAGGTTTTCCATTGAAAAACACTTTTCAAATAACCCTATATGCTTTCCAGAAATTCTACATCATTTCTGATCAACAATATGTCAACAACACATACTCATCAGAAATGCTATAGTGCTCCCACTCACTTATTTGGAAATACAAGTTTCTCATAAGCTTTGCATAAACCCAAAATCTTTGATCATCTCATCAAAGCGTATATTCCTTCTCTGAGATGCTTACTCCAGTCCTTAGAAGGATTACTGGAGCTTTGCATACTTGTTAGCATCTTTCAGGATTGACAAAACCTTCTGGTTGTATCACATACAACCTTTCCTCAAGAAAATCATCGAGGAAACAATGTTTTGACATCCTATCTGCAAGATTTCATAAATAATGCAGTAACTGCTAATATAATTCCAGCAGACTCTTAGCATCGCTACGAGTGAGAAAGTCTCATTGTAGTCAACTCCTTGAACTTGTCGGAAAACATCTTAACGACAAGTCGAGCTTTCTTAATGGTGATACTTACCATCATTGTCTGTCTTCCTTTTAAAATCCATCTGTACCCAACAGCCTTACGACTATCAAGTAGTTCTTCCAAAGTCTATACTTTGTTTTCATACATGGATCCTCTCTCGGATTTTATGGCCTCGAGCCATTCATCGGAATCCGGGCCCACCATCGCTTTTCCATAGCTCGTAGGTTCATTGTTGTCTAGCAACATGACCTCTAAGACAGGATTACGTACCACTCTGAAGTAGTACGCATCCTTGTCGACCTACGAGGTTTGATAGTGACTTGATATGAAGTTTCATGATCACTATCATCATCTTCCACTTCAATTGGTGTAGGCTCCATAGGAACAACTTCCTGTGCCCTGCTACACACTAATTGAAGTGATGGTTCAATAACCTCATCAAGTCACCACCATCCTCCCACTCAATTCTTTCAAGAGAAACTTTTCCTCGAGAAAGGACCCGTTTCTAGAAACAATCACTTTTGCTTCTGGATCTGAAATAGGAGGTATACCCAACTATTTTGGATGTCCTACGAAGATGCATTTATCCACTTTGGGTTCGAGCTTATCAGGCAAAACCTTTCACATAAGCATCGCAACCCCAAACTTTTAAGAAATGACAGCTTAGGTTTCTCTAAACCATAGTTCATACGGTGTCATCTCAACGGAATTAGATGGTGCCCTATTTAAAGTGAATGCGGTTGTCTCTAATGCCTAACCTATAAACGATAGTGGTAATTCGATAAGAGACATCATGGTATGCACCATATCCAATAGGGTGCACCTATGATGTTCGGACACACAATCACACTATGGTTCCAGGCGGTATTAGTTGTGAAACAATTTCCAAAAGGTCTTAATTGTGTACCAAACTCGTAACTCAGATATTCATCTCTATGATCATATCATAGACATTTTATCCTCTGGCCACGATGATCTTCAACTTCACTCTGAAATTGCTTGAACCTTTCAATAATTCAGACTCGTGTTTCATCAAGTAAATATACTTAGAATCTACTCAAATCATCCGTGAAGTAAGAGCATAACAATATTCACTGTGTGCCTCAGCACTCGTTGGATTGCACACATCAAATGTATTACTTCCACAAGTTGCTCTCGTGTTTCATCTCACTGAAAAACGAGGCCTTTCAGTCATCTTGCCCATGTGGTATGATTTGCATGTCTCAAGTGATTCAAAATCAAGTGAGTCCAAACGATCCATCTGTATGGAGTTTCTTCATGCATATATACCAATGGATGTGGTTCGCATGTCTCAAGCTTTTCAAAAATGAGTGAGTCCAAAGATCCATCAACATGGAGCTTCTTCATGCGTTTTATACCAGTATGACTCAAATGGCAGTGCCACAAGTATGTGGTACTATCATTACTATCTTATATCTTTTGGCATGAACATGTGTATCACTACGATCGAGATTCAATAAACCATTCATTTTAGGTGCAAGACCGTTGAAGGTATTAATCAAATAAACAGAGTAACCATTATTCTCCTTAAATGAATAACCGTATTGCGATAAACATAACCCAATCATGTCTAAGCTCAACGCAAACACCAAATAACAATTATTTAGGTTTAACACCAATCTCGATGGTAGATGGAGCATGCGATGCTTGATCACATCAACCTTGGAAACACTTCAAACACACATCGTCATCTCACCTTTAGCTAGTCTCCGTTTATTCCGTAGCTCTTTTATTTTGAGTTACTAACACTTAGCAACCGAACCGGTATCTTAATATCCTGGTGCTACTAGGAGTACTAGTAAAGTACACATTGTATATCCAATATACTTCTGTCAACATTGCCAGCCTTCTCATCTACCAAGTATCTAGGGTAGTTCTACTTCAGTGACCGTTCCCTCAATACAGAAGCACTTAGTCTCGGGTTTGGGTTCAACCTTGGGTTTCTTCACTAGAGCAGCAATTGATTTGTCATTTCATGAAGTATCCCTTCTTGCCCTTGCCCTTCTTGAAACTAGTGGTTTTACTAACCATCAACAATTGATGCTCCTACTCGATTTCTACTTTCGTGGTGTCAAACATCGTGAATTGCTCAAGGATCATCATGTCTATCCCTAATATGTTATAGTTCATCACGAAGCTCTAATAGCTTGGTGGCAGTGACTATGGAGAACCATCACTATCTCATCTGGAAGACTAACTCCCACTCGATTCAAGTGATTGTAGTACTCAGACAATCTGAGCACATGCTCAATGATTGAGCTTTTCTCCCTTAGTTTGCAGGTTAAGAAACTTGTCAGAGGTCTCATACCTCTTGACGTGGGCACGAGCCTGAAATCCTAATTTTAGCTCTTGGAACATCTCATATGTTCTGCGACATTTCGAAAATGTCTTTGGTGCCTCAATTCTAAACCGTTTAACATTACGCACTGAACTATCACGTAGTATCAAAACGTGTATGTCAGATGTTCGCAACATCCACAAACGACGCTCGAGGTTCAGCACACCGAGCGGTGCATTAAGGACATAAGCCTTCTGTGCAGCAATGAGGACAATCCTCAGTATACGGACCCATTCCGCATAATTGCTACTGTCAAGTTTCAACTAAATTTTCTCTAGGAACATATCTAAAATAGTAGAACTAAAGCGCAAGCTACGGCATAATTTGCAAAGTCCTTTTGACTATGTTCATCATAATTAAGTTCATCTAATGAACTGCCACTCAGATAGACATCCCTCTAGTCATCTAAGTGATATATGATCCGAGTCAACTAGGCCGTATCCGATCATCACGTGAGACGGACTAGTCATCATCGGTGAACATCTTCATGTTGATTGCATCTGATATACGACTCATGTTCGACCTTTCGGTCTCTTGTGTTCCGAGGCCATGTCTGTACATGCTAAGCTCGTCAAGTCAACCTAAGTGTTTTGCATGTGTAAATCTGGCTTACACCCGTTGTATGCGAACGTTAGAATCTATCGCACCCGATCATCACGTGGTGCTTCGAAACAACGAACCTTCGCAATGGTGCACAGTTAGAGGGAACACTTTCTCAAAATTTTATGAGGGATCATCTTATTTATGCTACCGTCGTTCTAAGCAAATAAGATGCAATAACATGATAAACATCTCATGCAATCAAATAGTGACTTGATATGGCCAATATCATTTTGCTCCTTTTGATCTCCATCTTCGGGGTGCCATGATCATCATCGTCACCAGCATGACACCATGATCTCCATCATCATGATCTCCATCATCGTGTCTTCATGAAGTTGTCTCGCCAACTATTACTTCTACTACTATGGCTAACGGTTTAGCAATAACGTAAAGTAATTACATGGTGTTATTCAATGACACATAGGTTAGACAATAAATTAAGACAACTCCTATGGATCCTGCCGGTTGTCATACTCATCGACATGGAAGCCGTGATTCCTATTACAAGAACATGATCAATCTCATACATCACATATATATCATTCATCACATCCTTTTGGCCATATCACATCACACGGCATATGTCGTAAAAACAAGTTAGACGTCCTCTAATTGTTGTTGCAAGATTTTACATGGCTGCTATAGGTCTAGCTAGAACGTTTCTTATCTACGCCAAAACCACAACGTGATATGCCAATTGCTATTTACCCTTCATAAGGACCCTTTTCATCGAATCCGATTCGACTAAAGTGGGAGAGACTGGCACCCGCTAGCCACCTTATGCAACAAGTGCATGTCAGTCGGTGGAACCTGTCTCATGTAAGCGTACGTGTAAGGTCGGTTCGGGCCGCTTCATCCCACGATGCCGCTGAATCAAGATAGGACTAGTAGTGGCAAGTAAATTGACAAAATTGGCGCCCACAACAACTTGTGTTCTACTCATGGATAGAAACTACGCATAGACCTAGCTCATGATGCCACTGTTGGGGAACGTAGCAGAAATTCAAAAATTTCTACGCATCACCGAGATCAATCTATGGTGTAACTAGCAATGAGAGAGAGGGGGAGTGCATCATCATACCCTTGAAGATTGCGATGCGGAAGCGTTGCAAGAACGCGGTCGGTGGAGTCGTACACAAAGCGATTAAGATCACGGTCGAATCCGATCTAAGCACCGAACAACGTTGCCTCCGCGTTCAACACACGTGCAGCCCGGTGATGTCTCCCATGCCTTGATCCAGCAACGAGAGAGGGAGAGGTTGGAGAAGACTCCATCCAGCAGCAGCACAATGGCGTGATGGTGATGGAGGAGCGTGGCACTCCAGCAGGGCTTCGCCAAGCACTGCGAGAGACGAGGAGGGTGAGGGGTAGGGCTGCGCCAAGAGAGAGGGAGACTCGTGTCTCTGGCAGCCCCAAAAACCCCACTATATATAGGGGAAGGGGAGGGGCTGCGCCCCCATCTAGGGTTCCCCCTTTAGAGGTGGCGGCCAGCCCTATATGCATCTGGGGGGGCGGCCAGAGCGGGAGAGGGGGGCGCCCTAGGTGGGCCTTAGGCCCATCTGAGCATAGGGTTTTCCCCCTTCCCCCCTTCCCTGCGCCTTGGGTCTCTTGTGGGAGGTGCACCAGCCCACCTAGGGGCTGGTCCCTTCCCACACTTGACCCACGCAGGTCTCTGGGGTTGGTGGCCCCTCCCGGTGGACCCCCGAACCCTTCGGGTGGTCCCGGTACGTTACTGATAACGCCCAGAACACTTTCGGTGTCCAAAATGGGACTTCCCATATATAAATCTTTACCTACGAACCATTCCGGAACTCCTCGTGACGTCCGGGATATCATCTGGGACTCCGAACAACATTCGGTAACCACGTATATCTATTCCCTATAACCCTAGCGTCATCGAACCTTAAGTGTGTAAACCCTATGGGTTCGGGAATCGTGCAGACATGACCGAGACATCTCTCCGGCCAATAACCAACAGCGAGATCTGGATACCCATGATGGCTCCCACATGTTCCACAATGATCGCATCGGATGAACCACGATGTCGGGGATTCAATCAATCCCGTATACAATTCCCTTTGTCAATCGGTACGTTACTTGCCCGAGATTCGATCGTCGATATCCCAATACCTCGTTCAATCTCGTTACCGGCAAGTCACTTTACTCGTTCCGTAATGCATGATCCCATGACCAACTACTTAGTCACATTGAGCTCATTATGATGATGCATTACCGAGTGGGCCCAGAGATACCTCTCCGTCATACGGAGTGACAAATCCCAGTCTCGATTCGTGCCAACCCAACAGACACTTCGGAGATACCCGTAGTGCACCTTTATAGCCACCCAGTTACGTTGTGACGTTTGGCACACCCAAAGCATTCGTACGGTATCCGGGAGTTGCACAATCTCATGGTCTAAGGACATGATACTTGACATTAGAAAATCTCTTAGCAAACGAACTATACAATCTTGTGCTATGCTTAGGATTGGGTCTTGTCCATCACATCATTCTCCTAATGATGTGATCCCATTATCAATGACATCTTATGTCCATGTTCAGGAAACCATAACCATCTATTGATCAACGAGCTAGTCAACTAGAGGCTCACTAGGGACATGTTGTGGTCTATGTATTCACACATGTATTACGGTTTCCAGTTAATACAATTATAGCATGAACAATAGACAATTATCATGAACAAGGAAATATAATAATAACCATTTTATTATTGCCTCTAGGGCATATTTCCAACACTAGGATGTCCACTTGTTTCAACCAGAATTCACACTTACTGAACTTGGCATAGAGTTGATGAGCCCTTAGCCTCTCCAATACCACTCGGAGGTGTTTCTCGTGCTCTTCCTCACTCCGAGAATAGATCAAAACATCATCGATGAACACAACAACAAACTTATCCAGGCAATCCATGGATACGTTGTTCATGAGATACATGAAGTAAGCTGGTGCATTTGTGAGTCCAAAAGACATCACCAAAAACTCATAGAGACCATATCGAGTAATAAAGGCGGTCTTTGGAACATCTTGAGGGCGCATCTTCAATTGGTGGTATCCTGATCGGAGATCTATTTTGGAAAACACACATGCTCCCTTCAACTGTTCAAACAAGTGATTAATGCTCGGCAAGGGATACTTATTCTTAATAGTTGCTGCGTTCAGCGCTCGGTAATCCACACACATCCGCATGCTACCATCCTTATTTTTCACAAATAGCCAGGTGCACCCCATGGTGATGTGTTTGGCCTAATGTAACCCTTCTCTTCTAACTCCTGATTTTGCTTCTTCAACTCAGCTAATTCATTTGCTATCATCTTATAAGGTCTCTTTGAAATAGGAGCGGTGACTGGTGTTAACTCAATGACAAACTCAATCTCACGGTCTGGTGGCATTCCAGGCAATTCATCCGGAAAGACATCTGGATATTCCTTCACCACTGGAACATCCTCCAAAGTTAACTCCTTCACTTTGTTCAGCATGGAATCAACCTCGGGTTGAGGTGCAATCCTAGCTCGGTATTCCACAATGGCTCCTTCAGTGCTAGTTAAATTAACAGAAGGACCAGCACAGTCTATTAATGCCTTGTGTTTACTTAACCAATCCATACCCAAAATCACATCCAAACCTGTGGAGTCTAACATGATAAGGTTTGCTAGAAACTCCACTCCTTCTATAACTATGGACACCTTAGGACACTTTAGTCCAGTCCTTAAAATACCCCCAGGTGATTTTATCATCCAAACCCGACTCATACACTTGGTTCGAAATAAATGTTTTTCAGCAAAGCCTTTTGAAATGAACGAATGTGAAGCTCCAGAATCAAAAATCACTGAACCATAATTTGAGTTGATCGGAAACATACCAAGAACAACATCTGGTGCTTCATGAGCCTGCTCGATGGTGACACTGTTGACCCTGCCACGTCCTGATGCATGAAGTGCACCCCCTGGTGTATTGGGAATGCCTCGGCCACGTCCTACTGTGGGTGTCTTAGCTGCAGAACCCAAGTTGAACTTCACTGGAGTGGGACCGGTGTTCTTGTTGGGACATGCAACAGCAAAGTGACCCTCTTGCCCACAACTGATGCATGCCTTTCCAGCTGTATTAGCATGATTACCTCCCACTTCAGCTCGTGGAGTCTTATATGCATTGGGCTGATATGTGTTGTTGGGCCTTGATGGCTTGACATACTGTGCATGATAGCCAAGATGATGACCAATCTTCTGTCGGGAGCTACCTGCCCCATGGTGATTCTGTGGTGCTCTATGCTTGCGATGTTCCTCTAGTTCGCTCCTTGAGTTCTCCTGGAATATAGCCTTGTTGACAAGTGCTTGAAAGGTAAGGAAATCATGAGATACCAGCCTGTCCTTCAACCCAGGGTTCAGCCCCTTCGAAAACTTGGCAGTCTTGTCAGCTTTAGTTGGAATATCTGCCCTTCCATAACGTGCCAGCTGCGTGAAACGACTCAGATATTCCGACACTGTCATCTTTCCTTGAGTAAGAGCTCGGAACTCATCCCTCTTCAGCTCCATGATGCCCGCAGGAATATGTGCGGTGCGGAAAGCTTCTGCAAACTCATTCCAAGTGATAGTTTGGGCATCCTCATGAGCTTCACAATAATTCTCCCACCAATCTGCAGCCACACCCTTGAGCTGGTGTGCCGCAAACTTGACACAATTTTCGCATTGCAATTGGCCAAGTTGAGTGTCTTCCTAATGTCCTTCAACCAATCATCAGCATCAAGTGGGTCTGTTGATCCCTCAAAAGTTGGCGGTTTTGCCCTCATGAACTCAGCAAATCCCGACTGTGTTGGTTGACCCTAATTCTGGTTCGCAACATTGGCTGCAAGCTCATGTAGTATTTGTGTTTGCATCAACATCATCTGTGCCATATTGGGTGGCAGCGGCGGTGGTGGCACATCATCTCCTCCAAAGTCAGAGTCGGTATCATGGACACGTCCCTCCTCAAAGTTTTCTTCAAAGACATGTTCCTCAAAACCTGGTCCATGACCACGTCCACGTCCACGACCACGACCACGTCTGCATGCTCCATGGCCACGACCTCCGCGATTAGCATCCATCCTGTTGTCCTCCCGGTGTTGGAATAGAAGAGAGGGAAATATCTAACCCATAAACCCAATATGATAACAACTGAACAAATAAAACCAGCAACTAAACTCCAGATAAAACTCCAATTAAAACACTCAAGCATGAAAGTACTGGATAACATAGTAGCTATACCACATATATCGGTATAGTATACCATGGACAGCAAACATGAAAATAACTAACGTTCACTCGCATCATCAAAGATATTGCTCATGGATCCTATAGTCCATCTACTCGCTGAGATCTCCATCATACTGGTGGGTAGGTGCTGGTGCAAAGCGAAGATCTGATGGTGGTGATGTGGTCCTCTCTGGCGTAGTAGTACCTCTCCCCTCAGGCTCAGTCTCCTCCTCGGTGTCGTCGAGCTGCTTCTCGCGAGTCGGTGGTGCTGGAAGTGCAAGTGGTGCTGAAGGTGCAATGGCACGATGTGTCAGGCGACACTTCTTTGCTAAGGTGCTCTTCTTCGTCCGCATAATCTTGATGCATGGATGAAGCCTCTGTTGTGGAGGAGGTGTAGGGTCCTCTGGTGGCATCTCCTGCTGGTCATCATTCTCCATGGCAAGCATAGCGTTCGTTGCGATGAAACCCTGCTCTGCAACTGCCTCAACGGCCTCCCGTGCTTCATGGGTGGCGGCTAAGGAAGTGTTCGCCTCCACCAATCTCTCCTCAAGTATCTCCACATGCTCCTGGTAAAACTCTAAGCGCTGAAGGTTCTCCTCCAGCATAGTCGTAGTCATAGCAAGGTTTTGCTCAAGTCCAAAGGTAAGTGAAGCCATACGAATGATCGTGGGATCATCCTCCTCCATGTACCCCAAGTTCTGTTGAATCGCTCCGTCCCCAATACGGAAAGTGAAGTACCGGAACGGGGTGTGCCTCAGCTCGTCCTGATGAAGTCCGGCTATCCGATGCATCGCCTGATGAACAACTCCAATGACAGCATCAAAGATGTATTCTCCATCATAAGTGTATCGGTAACTGCTGGTCTATTCCTCCATCATCGAATACACCACCAAGTTGACCTTGAAACGTTCCTCCCCCTGATCATGCGGTAGGAGTGTCCGGAAACCTCTGGATCCCGGTTGAAGCCCAAGCATGTAAGCATGTCCCGAAACTGACGGCCGAGGTTGCCAAACTGCTCAATCCGGCGTGAGGATGATATCACCATATACATATTTGAATAAGAAGAGAATCAGTAAACAATTTTAATAAGAGAATAATAGAAGCGAATACTAGAAAATTAATAAAATAATATTTTATAAAATAAATCCTAAGGCTTTCCATTTCTAACTAAGGACACGTTACTAGGTCGATGTCGGCTCTGATACCACTTCTGTGAGAACCCAAAAATTATTTCCAGACCCTCCTGTGTATATTTGTCAATCCAGGATCAACTTGACAACACAGTGAAATGGTATCATTGCAGAACATTAAAATAAGTATAAGTTTAACAACTGTTGCCACAAGGAATACATACTGAAATGTCTCAAGACATTTATTACAATCAAAAACACAGTGGGATATATAACGCGTAGCAACTCCATCTCAGCCACAGGCAGTCGATGTAGTCAACGTGTCCTCACTCCTCAGGATCATCATAATAATCGTAGTCGACGCCCTCGTCTTCATAGATCTCTGTTGTTCAACAAAAGTATTGCCATGAGTACATTACGTACTCAACATGCCTCCCACGGGGAAGGACCTAATAGCTACATGTGGCTTCAAAGGAAGGCTGTATGGCTCATTTGCATACAGCTAATTTTGTTTTACAAATAAAGTAGTTGGATAAAGGCAGTTTTAGATGAAAACTTGTTTTATCTCCAAAATAATAACTTTCTTCAAATGAGGATCCTCGATCAACTCACTTCCTTCATAGGTTTCAAGAATAGGGGCAAAGAGGGAATAAGCACGACAGGTCCCGTACGTCAAGAAAGATTCATGTGTTTTCCATGACCGTGGACACAGGTACTCGAATAGTTTTACACTCTGCAAAGGTTGTACACTTTACCCACACGACACAATCCTGACTTGTTGCCACTAGCCGTCGCTAGCATAGTACACCATTTGGTATACCGGCATGGAGATTGTGACAAGGTCTTTGATTAGACCGAACTTACTGTGCCAAGCCCACTAGGTTTCAACACGGAAGTAACCGCAGTTCACAGTCCGGGCCCCCCTTTTGTGCCGAGGATACTCCTTGCAAGGCAGCTGTCCCATCTGCGGTACGAGGATGACGACAATAAGAGTGAACTAACTAATTAACCAAGCCAGTGCCCATATAGCATGTGGTTGTACTGTTATCACAATCTTCAAATCCAAGACTTACTAGGCCTCATGCGACACGGACGACTGATTGCCCCCTTCAACTCGTGAAGGGCGGCCAATCACTCCTTAAATCCTTGATTCAGCTGTCGCCCGTGCCAGTATTCAGATGGTAAGTTTCACCCAGAGTAGAAGAGGATAGAGAAGGTCAACAAGGGCCAACAGGCCTAGCTCAGCGTTGAGTTTCAACTGTCAATGACTCAGGGGTCATTTAACAAGGCACCTAAAGGTGATAAGCATGGCTAAGCATTTCTACTCTACCGGAACCTTATACTTCTACTCAGGTGTCAAGTGAATAGGCGGAAAGCGGATCAAGGTAATGTGTCAATCGACACGCTAGCTCCGAGATTAAAATAGCATGCATATAAAATCAATAAAACTCAATGCAATTTTGTAAACCGTAGGATAAGTATGATCAAAGAAGGAGGCATGCCTTCGTTGTTGAGTCCCCCGTTTCCTTCTTCCTCGTAGTGCTCCTCTCCCGTACCGTCGCCTCCTACTCATAGTAACGACGAAGCACAATAAATAACAAGCAATAAAAATCCGAATAACATCCAAATGAAATAACAATATAGGAAGGATTGGTAGAAAGATGTGGATAGATATGGAAATTTCGAAGGAGGTAGATCGATTGAAGATGAGTAGAGGAATTGAACGGATTGGTTGGGTATAGGTTCATCAAGAATAAGCAAAACTCGAACATCATGTCTAACGTTCTAAATAGCAATATGCTAATTGGACTTTAATAGTACTCAATACAAATACTTCAGACTAAATATAAAGGAAAGACAAAATAATGACTGGCATGACATAAACATAAAACAATAACTATCCTATGCATTTGAACGGCACGACTCAGTATAGCATAGCAATACAAATCTACCCATAAATCAATATTTAGATAAAATCTAAATATTTATAATGTTAAAACATCACTATAGAATTTAACAACAAGCATCTTAAAAGTCAACCAAGCTACTTCCTAAACAAACCCGTTAAGTTTCAAAACATCAAACAATAGCACGATCCTAAAGAAATGCTAAAACATAATAGACTCAAATCATGTAGCATCTAATTAAAATAATCTAGATACATATGAAGCAAATGGATCAACAATAATCTAGTCATAGCATGATCAACTCTTGTAACAAAAAAATCATCACATGTTATGCCCACAACATAACCCGATAATAAATTAAACAACAACAAAATAATTGTATCTGAATTAAACTAAAACATATGCATGGCAATATTGTTCTCATGATATGCACGCACATGTCTATGTACTATAAAAATTCCAATTATATTATCATGCATCACTAATTTAAATAAGCCGAAATAAATTCCACAATATTCTAAAATATCCTAAAATCACTCAACAATATTTAGAACATACCCTAAGCATGCTACAACATGAAAAAAAAACAACTAATTACGCATGATTACTTACACGAACATCATAAGCACTTGATAAAAAAATAACACAATCAAACCTACTCAAATGAAAATAAAAACACCCACTCATTCCTAATATCAACAAAATCTTCCTATGGTTAGGATTGGTTTTGGGTCACCGAGGAGTAGTTGGGAAGTGAGTCGTCGAAGAGAAAATGAACGTGTTTCGGTGCGCGTCGTCGTCGTTGAACTCCGGTGATGAAGAGACGATGGTGCGTGACGCTTTTGGTGATGACGGAACACCGGAACACGGACGGACACGATGAACGGTCGATGGGTGACGGTGGCGTTGCCCTCGAATGGTGGCAGCGGCATGGCGCAGTTGAGCGCGCGGCCAACGACAGCTAACGGACGAGAAAAGATGTCTAGGAGGTAGAGTGAGGCGAGGGAACTTGTCTGGTAGAAGGAATTTGGATGGGATGCTCACCTTAGGCGACAGTAGGCGAAGAACAGTGCAGATGGGGTTGTGTTACAGGGAGGATTACGAATGATTGGAAAGGAATTGGAGGATGGGATGATGGGGCTTTTATAGAGGTGCTGCTAGCGCACGTCATGACGCGAAGTGTCTGCCGAATGGTAGCCGGAGGAGGGAGCTCAGGAGGTGAATGCCATTGTTGGGCCAATAACTTCATCAGTTACTTGCATGATATTAAGTCCACCATGAGTGGAGCCATTTGACTGAACGGACTCGTCGTTGAGTGGGGAGTAATTCTTGTGTTGATGACGAATGAAAATGGTGAAGGGATTGATAGGATTTGAAGGGAAAAGAAGAGGCAGCAGACATGGCGTTTCTTCTCTGTATAAGTGTACAGGTACGTGCACGTGCGTGCTGGAGGAAGGAGGAGAGCCGAGCTGCCAGCTCGCTCACTCGGCTGGGCCGCTGACCTGGTGGCTGGACACTTAGTAAGAAGAAAAAATAAATAGAGAAGAGATGGCCCAGTGCATACATGAATGTGTGTGACCAATTTTGGTGCATACATGCAATATGCCAACAGTGGCTAGGCTAGGATGCACGTATTGGTTGAAGGACCAATAAAGAAAGAGAAATGAAAGGAGAGAGAAGAAAAGAAAATCCATATAATATAATTGATTTCTTTTATTAGGATTGCTACAAGAGGAAGAGAAGCAAACACAACTTAAAAGTCTTCAAGAATACAAGAAATCAAAGTAACAAAATAAGCAAGAAGAATTTAAATGAAATACTACGAACGAATAAATCGACTCAGAATATTACGGAAAATATTTTCCACCTGACATGTGCTAAACTAATTCCAGACAACTTGGTATTAATTTGAGCAATCTCCAAAATATATAATTAAAGATTACGTTGCAACATCCCTTGGGTACGAAAAAAAATTGAACTCTCGAAAAAATCAGGATGTTACATTAATGTACGAACATTATCGACAAATGGAAATGTAATGAAGAAAAGGATGGCAATATATCATTCAAATATATGATGCCTGGTTAAACAGGATGGCATTGCACATTTTACATATATTATGGCTGGCTAAAAGACATGATACTGCATAATTCCCATACATGATATAGAAACTAAACAGGTGGCATTACAGAATATGTTTAAACTAAGCAGATGACATATATGATGTCAAAAGTAGGCACTGCAAGGCAACATATGCATGATATGACTAACATCATCATGCCAAGGTAGAGCAAATACCTTGGGGGGTAAATAGGAGTGGCCAGCGGCGTCTGAATCCGCCTCAGAACAGATATCTTCCTCTGGATTACAATCTGGAGAGGGTGAGGAGGGTTTGCCATTGAACCCACCATGGAGCGATGTTGCATGACATTGTATTACCGCGCAAAACTCTTCTCTTTTTCTCTACATGTTCAGCATGACTGTTTACAATATCTGACATGCATACAGAAAAATATGGTGAGATTATGTTAGGAGAGCATGCAGAAATTTAGAGTGATGGTAACAACCAGTGGATGGATCCAAAAATAATGATAGCAGGCTGATGATTGCTTGAATTTAATAAAAAGACAGATTATGATTGCTTTAATATTTGTTTCCCACCCAATATGAACACATAGGCATACCCTAGGTGGACCAGATATTAGACAATCATACTATTCATTGCTGCCTCGATATGTGCCCCACAACTAATTTAGAACTCAAGTTTGAACATTAATTTAGACCTGACTTGGAGTCCAAGAGGTGAAAAGGACGATAAAGTAGCAGGTAATTTTAAGTAATGCATAACATAAGCAGAAACAAAAGAGTGTGACCTCTCTTGTGGACCCGTGTACTCCTCAGGTTCATCTGCTGAGTCGATGATGGTGATGCCGTTGCGGTGGGTGCCGGCGGCAGGGAAGGAGATCTGAGGCGGCGAAAGACGGTCAGGAGTCGTGATGCCTGGTTTGGTGGATTCTTCTGTCAATGGAGCAGCTCAGGTGAGGTGGACGACGTCACGGCAGGAGCAGGACAAACCACACAAAGTTCCCTTCGACACCTACCTGTACCTGAAGTAATTCTGTCAGGGCTCATTTGGCTTGCATGATTCTAAAAACGCGGGGATAGGAGAAACACCGGAATAGGATACGAATGCACATGGTAAACCAAGGTAGTCAGAATCCCGACTCGACTGCTAGAATCCTACGGCTTCACGACCCTACGGAAGAAGGTCGATCCAAATCCCCTATGATTCCGGATCAGGTAGAATTCATGTTGACTCGCGATCCTAATCATAGAATCCTATACAATCCCAACTATGCTATGGACTATGTCCGATTCTCCTAATTTATCTAAACAGTTTGTTTAGTTTTAGTAGAATAGTATGCCATCATCCAAACCCCTTTTCAGATACCTCATGGACCTTTATTCCCCTACCAAGCCCAAACGCCCAGCCCCGACACCTTTGATCTAGCTCTCAGAAACCCTAGATCAAAATTGAGGATTAGGCTTGTCAACAGATGGAATTGGCGTGAAAAGGAGGATGCTTCAAGATTGATCGGAGAAGGAGAGCAATACCCTTCAAGGTTTAGCACTGCAGGTCAGATAGACAAGTGATCGACTATTCACACACTCTAAAAAGAACCTAAGTAAATTTCGTGCATTGAAGGTTTAAATGTTCTATATATTTCCCTCTCATATATGTTCCATACATGTGAGCTAGATGGTAGGTTAGCCATAAAAAGAAGTGGAATACAACTAGCATTTATATGAACGTTCTTTGCTCCATATTTAGTGTCAAAACTCTATAGAACCCATACAAATTTCTTGTGCGCATACAAAATATCTTATTTGAGTAAATCTAGTAGAATCCTCGATTCCACGACTCGATCTTACGACTCGATTATGTATGAGTAAAATCGATCCAACTCCGGATCCCGACTCTGACTTCCTTGTGGTAAACAGAGCATTTGTAAACACATGATTTCTGTCAACTTGGGTGTTTGGTTTACAGGAATTGGAAGAGCAGAGGAATGCAAAGAAACATGGACAAAACAAAGTGAAACCATATGAAAGCGAATATAGTTGAATGTTATTCTTCCACTAATGCACTTGGTCTTGTTTTCATGCATAGGATTTTGAAAAGTAGGTCCAGGTGGATGTTTTGCTTCATTCCTTTCAACAAAATGCATGAATAATTGAATAGTAGATTGCCATTGGAAAATTTCCTATTGCTATGTTTTTCTGTTGAACCAAAATAGCCCTAATGGATCAACTTGAATGTATAGTAATAAGTGATGCAACAAGTGTACAACCTCTTTGCCGTAGCTGTGTCGACCTCAGCATCATTGGGTTTGTCGCTTAAGCAGTTGAGGCAGAGGTGGATGTCGGAGGTGTGGAGGAAGATCTGAGGAATCTATAGACGGCGTCCAGGGCACTGCTCTATTGTGATGGATCATTCTGTCGTTGGAGCAGCTCCGGTGAGCCGTAAGACGTCAAGGTTGAAGCAGCACAAGACAGACATCATCAATCTCAAGTGGAATTCTAATAGCATCTCCAATAGATGATGTAAAATATATGTAAAATTTACATCACCAAAAACCACCTGACTACAACGGATGAGGTAAAAACTGTTGACTCTGAACTTAACTGTCGAAACTAAAATTTATTGTGGAATCTGAATGTTAGTGTCGAAACTGAAAGCAATGGTAGCAGAGAGGCACTTGACATGTAGTTCAGGGAGGGCCTGCAGTTCATCTTCAACCTGCACCCCCTGAGCCGCCAGCCACCATCGGCCGAACCGCCGGCCCTAGCGCTGCCTCGCCGCCCCGAAACAACTCCCCACCGCCGATCCGTCGCCGCCCCGGCCAGCCCTCTAGGCCACCCGTCCCCACCCTAAACCCTAAGATAGATAGTGGGGTACCTCTCCGGCGAGCCCCCGTCCCCTCTGCGGGTGGTTCTTCCTTAACTCCGGCGAGCCCCCCCACCCCCTGAAAATCGACTGACCCAAAAGTCGATTCAGTCGACTGAAGTGCAGCTAAATAGGAGCAATGCAGCAGCAGGAGCGAGGGGGAGAGCAGCAACAGCAGCGCGAGCGAGCGAGAGTCGGAGCAGCAGCAGCTGGGCGAGCAAGAGCCAGAGCAGCAGTCGCAGCAACGCGAGCGAGCGAGAGCCGGAGCAGCAGCAGCAGATCCGGCTGGTAAGGACACCGCTGCCGAAGGGGCCTCGCACTGTGGGAGAGCCGCCGTGGAGATGTTGCCCGCGGCGCCGGCTTCAAGGTAGCCGCTCCATGGGGGTGTGGGATGGAGCACCGTCAGCGCCGGGAGGTCGAGTTAAGGAGAAGGTGCAATGCGATGAGTGTACAACCTCTTTGGTGGCGTCAAGTAGGCCTCGGCTTCGTCCTAGGAGTTGGTGAGGATGTTGCGGTTCCGGTGGAGCAGGTGAAGGCGGCACTATGGGGATGGAGCAGCTGCGATAGACGAGGCGATCATCGGAGCAGCTCCTTGGAGGTGGAGGACGGGGCGGCTGTCGGTGTCAAAACCGGCGGATCTCGGGTAGGGGTCCCGAACTGTGCGACTAAGGCTAATGGTAACAGGAGGCAGGGGACACGATGTTTACCCAGGTTCAGGCCCTCTCGATGGAGGTAATACCCTACTTCCTGCTTGATTGACCTTGATGATATGAGTATGACAAGAGTTGATCTACCATGAGATCGTAGAGGCTAAACCCTAGAAGCTAGCCTATGATTATGATTGTTGTTGTCCTACGGACTAAACCCTCCGGTTTATATAGACACCAGAGGGGGCTAGGGTTACACAGAGTCGGTTACAGAGAAGGGAATCTACATATCTGAATTGCCAAGCTTGCCTTCCATGCAAAGGAGAGTCCCACCCAGACACGGGATGGAGTCTTCAATCTTGTATCTTCATAGTCCAACAGTCCAGCGTAAGCATATAGTCTGGCTATCCGAGGACCCCCTAATCCGGGACTCCCTCAGTAGCCCCCGAACCAGGCTTCAATGATGATGAGTCCGGCGCGCAGATTGTCTTCGGAATTGCAAGGCGGGTTCCTTCTTCGAATTCTCCAGATTACCTATTGTGACGTGCAGTGTCCGGCTTCCCATTTAATGTTGCACTCATCGGCTTCTATACCTCAATAATGTCAGTCTCCACATGTCGAGCGAATGCGAGAAGCGGGGCATTTTTAGACTTGCCACCCTGACCATAAAATAAATCGTCTATTAAAGAGACGGGGATCCTCATATCCAAATCACACCATCTTCCCCAAGCAAGGATCCATCAGAACGCGCCCGAAAAAACCATCCCATCATGGACGGCCACCGCAACTCCTCCTCTTGCTCACATAGCACCAAGCCAGGCGACTGGGAGAAGTGTACCATACCCCCGGTCAATTGGTGGGGTTGCAGACCCAGGGGTTTGTTCCGCCCACATATCTTGTCCCTGTTCAAGCTGGATTAGCCACCTATGCTGGCGGGGAGCAAGCGGAAAGTTATCCCAACCCATCCAGGGAGAGCGAGTGTGCCTTGTCCCCTACTTGCTGAGGGGCATCGGATTTCCAATCCATCCGTTCCTCCACGGGCTCCTAGAGTATTACGGCCTCCAGCTGCACAATTTCACCCCTGCATCCATCCTACACATCGCAGGTTATGTCACCTTTTGTGAGTTATTTCTGGGTTGCGAAGCTCATTTCAAGCTATGGAAGAGGATGTTCTGCCTCGTCCCTCGCAATCAGGAGGGATCGATATTCCAAGTGGGCAGAGCCGAAATATGGCACATCGCCGGGACCAGATACCTGTCCGGCACTCCGAAGAAGACATCCGAAGATTGGCCTTCCAAGTGGTTTTACGTAGAGGACGTCTCCCTTCCTGACCCTATCCGGACGGGTCTTCCTGAGTTCACAAATGCCCCATTGAAGAAACACCGTAGTTGGCGTCCTCGGAGCCCCAAGGAGGAAGATAGCAGAGAGGTCCTTCAGTTGATGGGCAGGATAAAAACACTTGCCAAATCTGGATTGACAATAATCAAAGTTATGTCAATATGCATAATGCGGGGGGTGCAGCCACTCCAGTATCAGGGACGTCCCATGTGGCACTTCAATGGAGAAGACGATGCCACCCGCTACGGTCGAAAAGTTCCGGACACCGCCACCGCTCTGGCAAAAATATTTTCCGATTTATACAAATGAGAATAAGAGGAGCTCATCCGCATTAAGCCACGGGATGGATTTTCCATGTACAACCCCCCTAGCTGGGTGAGTTGCTTATCTTTTACTCAACTCTATTCGTTCCCGCAGTCCTTCTTCACAAATATTTACCTTGCTAGTCCATAACAGGAACTGCAGAAAGCCATGAGGGAGGTACACAGCCCGCCTCCACAGCCGGAGGATCACGACCGAACCCTTGACCCCGGACTCGAAGAAGATCCGGACATATTTGTGGAGTTTGACGGCAAGGCGTTTTACCAGGCGAGCTGCAATGGCACTTTGGTGGCCATCATCGCCGATTATCCTGGTCTCCTCCTGTCATCATGTGTAAGTAAACATGAGACTTACCCTTCAAAAAGGATTCCTTCTTTACGCCTTACCCCCCGCACATGCGTTGCGCTTTATAGGGAAGGCCATCGGGGCGCCGTATCGAACCCACGGTGACTCACCAACAAGGGGCGCCCCAGCCGGGTAGGCTTAAAAGGAAAGCAAATAGGACCGAGCCGCCATCGAAGAGGTATGATTTGAAACATGCTACGTGATTGTCATCTTTAAAATATAACAATGTCCACCGTGTCTTGGCAGAAAGAGTATCCGTCGGACTGTAGGATCCTGCCTGTCATGCCTCTACCAGCCGGACTCCAGAACCAACCTCGAGGGTGGAGGCTGACGTGGGGATGACACCGGACGGTCCTCCTATGGAGGATGCGGATAGAATATCCACTACAAATTCCGAAGTGGAGAGTGCTATGAATCACATCGGCGTCGGCGGGCCGCACTCTGCGACCCTAACTTCTCCAAAGAGGCGTTCAATGCCTTCAACTCGGGAGACGCGTACATCCGAGCTGCTCAAGATGGGGTTGCTAGTGCCACATACCAGTATTTAAAAGATATACGGGTAAGCAAAATCTGATAATTATGTATATCAGTAGCCCCTAAGACTTGAAACAGTTGACACAATTGATTTAAGGATCATTGTATCAATAGGTTCTTACAGAGAAGAACACCCATTTGTCTCAAGAGCTGGAGGAGTGTAAAGCCCAGCTAAAGGGCTGCAACTGGCGAAATGGAGGAGTCCAAGAAGGCCTCATCTTGTAACATTTTTCTCGATCAAAAAAGAACGTAATTACGTGCACCATCTGGTGTTCGGCATGTTTGCATATCTAACAATAGATTCCGTAGGCAATCCTGGAGTGAATCCGGAGATCCTACAAGAGGATGAACAACGAGCTCAACGACAACTAGAAGCTGGCGAGCGTGTACTTACACGGGTCAGGCGAGAGAAAAATGATCTCCAGGATGCCAATACCCGGCTAGGCGTGGAAGTGAAAGATGTCCGGGCCCAGCTTGCAGACTCCATGAAGGAGAACAGGAGGCTTCAACGCGGCATTTTTAGTATATGCTCAAATGAACCTTTATATAGTTCGGCGAAGAAACAGGCTAACATAGTTATGTCTGTAGGTATACTGACTGGTCGTCCCGAAGAGGAGATGCCCGGATCCGTAGGCGACCTACTGCAAGAGCTTGCACAGCTGCACGAACAAGTTTGGCAGGAGATGCAGGGTGTTGCCAAGGCCTTATGGCCATCTGCCGCCCTGCCAGGAAGCGTGGGCGAGCTTGTTCAGTTGCTCAAGGGAGCGTTGCAGCATTCCCGATTGTGGAAGATATCTGCCTGTCGACAAGGTGCGAGGGAAGCTTGGGCCATGGTGAAAACACGGTACAGCAAGCTTGATCCAAATCACATGGCCCTGGTCGGACCCGTAGGGCCAGATGGGAAAGAGATTCCCGTAAGTCTGGTATACGACAGAGTAGGGTTAGCCGCAAAGTATTCCCAACAGGATTGTAGGCTAGACAGCCTGTTGGAGGGCATAGAAGAAGAAGTATGTGGGTCTAAGTGACCATGTACTTTAATTGACATATTTTGTCCCTAGCCGGATTGTAAATCATTTGTCATGGCGGACCTTTTCGCTTCAGCCTCAGGACCCGACAGTCCGGAGTGTTTCCGAATACCCGCTCAGTTATGTAAACCGGGGTATGCATGGAAACCAAGCGTAGGGGTCATAATTGCTTGAACAGACAAGTACCCAACTAGCTATGTTATATTACATGGATAGTAAGAAACATCTTCCAGGGAGAATAGTTCCGTTAAGGCTTCCTTTCACTGGGTACGCATGCATTAATGTGTATGCCCGAACTGCGGGCAGAGATGCGGTATATACGCAACATCTGGGGGTTTGTATTGTAATAGGTAAGAAACATCTTTAGTTCACCGACCAAATATTCCCTTAAGAACGCTAGCTTTCGGCTTCACCCAGTCTAAGGTACACATCCGGAGTACCCGATAGTAACAATCACAGAGGTGCTCCCCTTATGCCCTAGCCGAACTAACGGGAACGTAGGGCATAAACACAGGAGCCAGGCAACCCAGCTTGGCCAAAACTTAAGTCATATCGATGCATATAATGGTGAAGAAAAGGTACATATGGAAAAGCAACACATATACAGTGGGCATGATGCCCGGAAGGTAATTATATTAAGCTTCTGTATAAGAAGCCCCTAGGTATAATGAGCGCGCATACTTGAAGATTTAGCGCGTCCAAAGTGTGTAGTCGAGTCACACTTAAAGCTTTAGAGCTAAAAAGGAAGAAAGAAAGAAAGAAAGAGGATATAATTAAAAAGAAAGGGCGGAGGGAAGGGGACGAACACAGAGTTCGGCGCTATTCGTAGAATCTTCGGAGTTTGGCCACGTTCCATGGGTTCAGCTCGAGTCGATTATCTGATGCAGCACGCAGGCGGTACGCTCCTCTAGTGAGAACTTTATCGATGATGAAGGGACCCTCCCACTTGGGCTTGAGCTTGTCCTTTTTCTTCTTTGGTAGGCGTAGAACGAGTTCGCCAACGTTATAAGTTTTGGCCCGTACTTCTGTGCTTTGATACCTGCGAGCCTGTTGCTGATAGAATGCGGAACGGGCTTTTGCGATGTCGCACTCCTTCTCCAGGGCATATAATCTGTCCTGGTGATCAAGTTCGGCTTCTCTTACTTCGTACATGCGCACAAGAGGTGAGTCATGAATGATATCGCAGGGCAGTACCGCCTCTTTGCCATACACCATGAAGAATGGTGTGTATCCGGTAGTGCGATTTGGCGTGGTCCGCAGCCCCCAGGAGTCAAGCTCCTCGACCCAATACGTGTCTGATTCCTTCAGGGATCGCACTAGTCTAGGTTTGGTGCCGCTCATAATAAGATCATTTGCTTGTTTGACTTGACTGTTCGTTTGGGGGTGATAAACGGAGGCATAATCGAGCTTAATGCCCATGTTGCCGCACCAAGTTTTCACCTCGTCGGCTGTGAATTTGGAGCCATTATCGGTGATGATGCTGTGGGGGACACCGTAACGGTGTACCGCCCCTGATATGAAGTCTATCACTAGTCCGGACTCGGCCGTTTTAACTGATTTGGCCTCTATCCATTTGGTGAATTTATCCACCATGACCAACAGGTATTTTTTCTTATGGCTTCCTCCTTTAAGGGTTCCGACCATATCAAGCCCCCAGATTGCAAAGGGCCAAGTTATGGGATTGTTTGGAGAGCGGTGGGCGGCATATGCCTTTGGTTGGCGAAGAGCTGGCAACCGACGAAATGTGGGACGAGGTCTTGTGTGTCTGCTCGGGCTGTTGGCCAGTAGAAACCTGTACGGAAGGCCTTGCTTACAAGGGCCCGAGCTGCGACGTGATGGTCGCCGAGTCCAGCATGAATTTCGGCCAAAAGCTGCCGCCCTTCCTCTTCAGAGATACATCTTTGAAGTACTCCGGTAGCGCTTTTCTTATAAAGCTCTCCCTCGTGGACCTTGTAGGCTTTAGAGCACCGCACAATGCAACGTGCCTCATTTTGTTCCTCGGGGAGTTCTTGCCTATTCAGGTAGGCTAAGAAGGGTTCGGTCCATGGGGCGATTACAGCCATGATCTAATGGGCCGAAGGTGTTATTTCGGTGGCGGAGCCTCCGATTATGTCAATGTGTTCGGGATCTGGGGTTGTGGTCAGATCCGGACTAGTATTGCCGGTCTCCCCTTGCCACACCATGGATGGCTTGAATAGCCTTTCCAAAAAGATGTTAGGTGGGACGGGGTCACGCTTAGCACCGATGCGCGCAAGGATATCCACCGCTTGATTGTTTTCTCGAACCACATGATGAAATTCAAGCCCCTCGAACCGAGCTGACATTTTTAGGACGACATTATCGTAAGCCGCCATTTTCGGGCCCTTGGCGTCGAAGTCTCCATTTATTTGAGATATTACAAGGTTCGAATCCCCACGCACTTCTAGGCGTTGAATGCCCATGGAGACCACCATCCGAAGACCATGCAACAGAGCCTCGTATTCATCTGCATTTTTGGAGTCTGTGTATAGTATTTGGAGTACATATTGGACTATATCTCCGGTGGGGGATGTCAAGACAACGCCCGCTCCCAGACCAGCCAGCATCTTAGAGCCATCAAAGTGCATGATCCAGTTGGAGTATGCGCCGTACTCTTTAGAGAGCTCGGCTTCTGTCCATTCGGCGACAAAGTCAGCCAGTACCTGCTATTTAATTACTCACCGTGGTTTATATGTAATGTCGAACGGGAGGAGCTCGATGGCCCACTTAGCAATCCGGCCCGTGGCATCGCGGTTATTTATTATATCATTCAGTGGTACTTTGAAGGCCACCATGATTGTGCACTCTTGAAAGTAGTGTCGTAGTTTCCGGGATGCCATGAAGACCGCGTATGCTATCTTTTGATAATGTGGGTACCGTGATTTGCATGGTGTGAGGACAGTGGATACGCAGTATACCAGCTTTTGAAGCGGGAACTTATGCCCGTCCTCCTCTCGTTCGACAACAAGCACTACGCTTACCACCTGGTGTATTGCAGCTATATATAGCAGCATAGGTTTGCCGATGTTCGGCGCGGCCAGGATTGGGTTGGTGGCCAAGAGGGCCTTTATTTCTTCCAGTCATGGCCGCATCCGTCCACTCAAAGTGTTCGGTGCGTCAAAGAAGGCGATAGAGAGGTAGTGCCTTTTTTCCTAATCGGGAGATAAAGCGGCTTAAGGCAGCCATGCATCGAGTTAATTTCTGGATTTGTTTGAGGTCTATTGGGGTAGCCAACTGTGACAAAGCTTGGATTTTAGCAGGGTTTGCTTCAATTCCTCTGTTGGAAACGATGAAGCCCAGAAGCTTTCCGGCGGGGACGCCGAAAACACATTTTTCCGGATTGAACTTAATGTCATATCTTTGGAGGTTATCGAACGTGAGCCTCAAGTCGTCTATTAAAGATTCATCCACATATGCCTCAACTCTTTTGCCGATTTGTTTTTTCAGGCATGTCTGAATCATGCGTTGGTAGGTTGCACTGGCGTTTTTGAGCCCGAAGGGCATGGTGTTGAAACAGAAAGGGCCGTATGGGGTGATGAATGCCGTTGCGACTTGATCGAACTCTGCCATCTTGATTTGATGGTATCCGGAGTATGCGTCGAGGAAGCACAATGAGGTGTATCCTGCAGTAGCGTTGATGATTTGGTCGATGCGGGGAGAGGGAAGGGATCCTTGGGGCAAGCCTTATTGAGGTCCTTAAAATCAACGCATAGGCGCCAGGATTTATTCTTCTTTGGTACCATCACCAGGTTTGCTAGCCAGTCCGGATGTTTTATTTCTCTGATGAATCCGGCTTCAAGTAACTTCACTAGCTCCTCTCCCATAGCTTGCCGTTTAGGCTCTGAAAAGCGTCGTAGTGTCTGTTTGACCGGCTTGTACCCCTTCAGTATGTTGAGGCTATGCTCAGCCAGCCTGCGTGGGATCCCTTGCATATCTGAAGGGTGCCAGGAGAAGATGTCCCAATTCTCACGTAGGAACGCCCAGAGTGCAGCGTCGATTGTTGGGTCCAGTTGTGCCCCAATGGTTGCTGTTTTTGTAGAGTCCGTTGGGTGGACATGGAATTTGACGATTTCGTCCGCTGGCTTGAAAGAGGTGGATTTGGATCGCTTGTCGAGTATCACGTCGTCCCTATCCACTATGGAGCATAATGCAGTTAATTCTTCGGTCGCGAGGGCTTCGGATAGTGCCTCAAGGGCCAGGGCGGCGGTTTTATTTTTGGCATGGAGTGCTATGTCTGGATCACTGGCTAGAGTGATGATTCCGGGCCTGGGCATCTTGAGCTTCATGTACCCGTAATGGGGTATAGCCTGGAAGCTCGCGAATGCGTCTCGCCCTAAAAGGGCGTGGTATCCACTACTGAACGGGGCCACATGGAATGTTATCTCTTCGGACCTGTAATTTTCCGATGTGCCGAATACCACATCGAGGGTGATTTTTCCCGCACATCGTGCCTCCCGACTAGGGATAATACCTCGGAAGGTCGTGCTGCTTTGCTCAATGCGGCTCTTGTCTATTTCCATTTTGTTGAGAGTTTCCTCGTAAATGAGGTTTAATCCGCTCCCGCCGTCCATGAGCACTCTAGTAAGCCGGAAGCCATCCACAATTGGACTAAGGACCAAAGCGGCTAGTGCT
Organism: Triticum dicoccoides; assembly: GCF_002162155.2. Taxonomy (NCBI): domain Eukaryota; kingdom Viridiplantae; phylum Streptophyta; class Magnoliopsida; order Poales; family Poaceae; genus Triticum; species Triticum dicoccoides. The sequence goes on from NC_041391.1 coordinate 225,379,257, forward strand.
CGGACTGTTCGGAATTGAGGTTCGTCACTGGCATTAAAGGTTATAGCCGTGTTGTTCCAGGGACTTATTGCTATGACGTGGCAGACTTCAGCGAGACCGCGGAGTGCTCTCTTGCGCCGGTTAGTCGAGGCGAAAGTCTCGAAGGCTGTCAACAATGTATTGTTGTTTTTTGCACAATGATGCTCTGCGACGTTTTTAATGAGGAGATCCTCACCGCTCTTGGCCACCTGCTGAAGTATCCAACATGCTCTAAGGCTGTGTGTCGGTACAGTATCCGGTGTGGTGTGAATTTTGCATGGCCCGTTGAGCCATCCCTCCAATACGGTTACACGCCCTGTAGTGGGCTTTGATTTCTTTGCGATTGGATCGGGTGACTTGCGAGAGTGCACCATTTTAGTGCGGACGAGGGGTTTAGTGAGAGTCAGAGGATCCCATAATTTTGCCTGGGTTTTCCAGACGCTCTCCATCGCACAGTACTTCTGTACTATGGCGTTAAGAATTCCCTTGTCCGCGCAATTTGTGCAAAAGAATGAAATTGCATATTCCTCGTGATAGTCCTTGACCTTGCTCATTACAAGGAGGAATCTGGCCCAAAAGGGATGTACTGTCTCTTGGGATTGTTGTCTAATGTGGGAAAGATCGCTTGTATCTAGGTGGGTGGGTGGATTTAAGTTTGAACCCCGACCCAATCTGAGACCCAGGGGCAGAGAAACTTCCGAACTTGACAGTTCGGGTTCCGGGACGTTGCCCAATTTTTCTGGCCCGTTGTCCGATTCTAAGTTCAGAGTTTGGGTCATGTCCTCCCGCAAGCGGTATCCGGCTCAGAAATCTCGGGAATCTGAACATAGTTCATCCTCAGAATAGAGGAAGAAACGCTGCATTGCTCCTCCACCACCGCTATTTGATGGGTGACCGGTGGAGAGTTAATCTCTCTTTGGTCGGGTTTAAGCCCAATCCGATCATACTCCGTAGCGACTCCAAGGCGGCGATGCGATCTAGGAGCTTGTTCACAGACGAGAGTTCCATTGGATCCATCCGCTCGGCGTATTTCGAGCCGACGTGGAGGCTGTTTTCGATGACCCGAGAAGTCATCGTCGGCACGGCGGCCGAACGGGCGGTCATGATGAAGCCGCCTAGTCGGAGGGTTTGGCCTAAAGCTAGGGCTCCCCGGGAGGCGATGTTGTCCTTGATAACAAGGCAAGCCATCAAACCTTTTTTTTGACTTCACAGTGGAACTCTCAATGGAAGCACCAATGTCGGTGTCAAAACCGGCGGATCTCGGGTAGGGGGTCCCGAACTGTGCGTCTAAGGCTAATGGTAATAGGAGGCAGGGGACACGATATTTACCCAGGTTCAGGCCCTCTCGATGGAGGTAATACCCTACTTCCTACATGATTGATCTTGATGATATGAGTATTACAAGAGTTGATCTACCACGAGATCGTAGAGGCTAAACCCTAGAAGCTAGCCTATGATTATGATTGTTGTTGTCCTACGGACTAAACCCTCCGGTTTATATAGACACCGAAGGGGGCTAGGGTTACATAGAGTCGGTTACAGAGAAGGGAATATACATATCCAAATTGCCAAGCTTGCCTTCCACGCAAAGGAGAGTCCCACCCGGACACGGGACGAAGTCTTCAATCTTGTATCTTCATAGTCCAACAGTCCGGCATAAGCATATAGTCCAGCTATCGGAGGATCCCCTAATCCAGGACTCCCTCAGCGGCTGAACCTGTGGGACAACGAGATGGACGACGGATCCTCATCAGGGGAGGTGGAAGAGGGACGTCGAGCGGTTCCGGTGGACGACGTCGTCGGGGAAGAGGCTCCGGTTGGGCAGCGGTGAGGTGGTGGACGAAGGAGGGTGGTGTTTCGTGGCTGGAGCGGAGAGGCTATGGCGGCCTGGGATTTCGAATTGCGAAAAGGAGGCGATGGGAGGGGGTGAACCATGACTTAGGGACGCGCTTGTCCAAAATGTAGGGTGTGTTACAAAAGTACCCCCCCACACCGATTTGAACTAGCGGCCCTTTCGGCTCAGGGTTAGAAGGGGGATTTCATGTGTCAGGATTTAGCAGCTGGAGGGAGTTTTCGCGCACGTTGTAATTTCGGGATAGCAAGGCGCGGGTTATGAAGGCGCCAGTTTTGGGAGCCCGATATCTGAATTTTCGAGATATAACAAGGCGCGGGTCGAGTTTTAGGGATAAGCCTAACGTGTAATATTGTACTTGTATGTACCAAATCAATTCGCACTTCCCTCAACCAAAAAGAAAATGGAAAAAATAAAACTATTCACACCACACAAAGAGAGAGTCTTGCCCCATTTTACTATACAAATGCTATTCAAAGCTACTCCCTCCTTCCATCTAAATATGCCTAATGCGTTTTTTGATGCTAACTTTGACCAAATATTAGAGCAATAATATATGACATGCAACTTACACAAAGCACACCGTTAAATTCGTGTGTGAAAGGAACTTTCAATGATATAATTTTCACATTGTGCATGTCATGTACTATTAATCTTGTCAATAGTCAAAGGTGGTCTTAAAAAATGCATTATGCCCTATATAGATAGATGGAAGGAGGGAGTATGAATCCATGTTATGTCCAATTAAATTTTTTCGCTTGCTGCCTAATGCATGTAACCTACTCATACCAACATTGTAGTGCATTCCAAATGTCTATACTACCGCTGCAATTCGAACTGAATTTGAGTTCGTTTCTCTATTTCAATAAGAATCTACAATCATGATTGTTGCCAACTTCAACCATCATTTGTGTTTTACCTTAATAACACACCACATGATTACTATAGAGATAGATATGAACTATGTGTACTACATGAACTCGAATTCTATTTCTTGAATACACTTGATGTTGATTCCAAATAATAGTACATTTGATGTACTAACTATATATTCATAATCTAAACCATGTTCCATACGTACATCGTGTTTATCACACAAAGTATAGTGCCCCGCCCCCTACATTATGACAAGTATTTAGACCTGAGCTGCAAAAGCTACACATTAGCCCAAATTATAATCAATGTTCTACATTATGATATCTTCTTCAAGTATCCGTATCCACGTTTTTATAATGAATTATGATCTTTGCTGGTGTTTTACACCTTCACGATCCTCTTCTATTTGTAGCTAGCTAGCGCTAACTTCCTATCATGCATGCACACGCCCGCCCCCCTCTCACCCACCCTTAGCGTCCCCTCCATCACGCACGTTCGTTATTTCTCTTTAGGTCATCCACCCGCGATGTGTGTAGGCCCCTGGCTCCTTCTTTCCGGCACACACTAGTCGATATACCTCTCTAGCCAAGTGTGCCTACCACAAACACATATATACTTCCCCTCTTCTCTTCTCTCCGTCCATGCCCCCCTATGTCCAATACGGTTCCGCGTAGGTGCACACTCCCGCCCCTCTTTTCATTGATCTCATACTCGCACACTCCTCCCCCTCGACATGGTAGGCCTCTCGCACCACCTCCTAGCCACACCCCTCTCCTCCTGTCTGTCTCTCCGGACCTTATTTGCTTCTAACACATGCAGGCGTGTATACGTACTGATCTCCCTACATATAGCCAGGTCAACTATAATTCGTTTTCCCCACGCACCGATACACTTACCTTGCTAGTTATGTCTCTCCCTTTCTCGGACACACGACGGTTGATCTTCCTATGTAGTTACGTATGCGTACCACAACCATATCGTCTCCCCTCATCATCCTTGCATACCTCCCTACACGTCTCTCACACGCACGTGCATAGACAGACAGACATCCCCCGCCCTCTCTTATTGATACTGCACTCGTACCCTCCGTCTGTATAGCAGGCCTCTCCCACCATTTGTGAGACACCACTCCACCACCAACCCTCCGATGCTCTACCTTTGTCTTTCTCCCAACCTTATTCCTCTGCTACACATATCCATGGATGCCGATCGATCTCCCTCAATACATAGCTAGGTCTCTCTCCTTCCCCCACACATATACTAGTCGA
>NC_041391.1:225383698-225399714 GCF_002162155.2 Triticum dicoccoides
ATAGTCGAACGTTGTAGGTAGGTATCCATGCCACGGAGAAAAACTGCACCTCTGCCCTCTCAAATTCCATTAGGCCAGCCGTCCTGTATCTTTGACGTGGGCAAACACAAATTTGATGGCACTCCTTATCGATCGCGCAGCCACACACATCATCCTTGTTTTCAATTCTATCGATATCTCACGTCCATGACTCCTTTTCACACACATTGCATATGTTACGTTTTTCTATTTGAGATGTCATCAACACATTGCCTATGTTTCGCACAAACCATCTCTCTCACACCCACCCACATACGTACGTGCACCTAAAGAAGAGGTGCACGCAGGACGCACGTACTCATGTGTCGTTCCCGGCCACACCCGCACGGGTACCCGGTGGAGTTTGTTTCTGTATGAAAAGGTAGCCCACGTGATAATTTGACGCGTGTAGTGGTTGTTTACTCGAAGGAGGTCGAGTACCACGCCTAGACGGAACAAAGTTCGACTTGACGCGTTAGTATTAAATAAAGTTATATATTCATCAATGGCACGTACAGAATATAAAACGATTGCCATGGGGAAAATGGAAAATGGGGTTGTCTCTCGTCACACCATCTCACAAGAGGCGGCGGTGGCCTCTCTCTCAGTGTTGGTCAGTGATCCGGCCGCATCCCGTCTGCCGGCGGAAATGGAGGGTGTGCATTGTCTCTCCGTTCGACGGCATTGAGGCAGCACCTCTCGATCTGCGGTACCTGCCGTTCTCTCTGACCAAGCTCCGGCGCGGTAGGGCCTTTGCCACTTGCTCGCTGCCGCAGTAAGGGCAGATCCCGGCCGCCGGCGCCCTCCTAGTCACATCCCGACGACCCTCAGGTACAGCTTCCTCCGGCCTTGCTCCACTGCCCATCTTCCCACGTTGCTGCATGTGGATCTTCTTTAGTTATTTGCTTAAATCGCATCTTGGCCGGCGTACTTTCCATCTTGCAATCTCGTCCTCAAACTATTTTTGATAAACCACCATGTGCTATCTTTCCCTTATTACATGGAATATGCTTCTTTTTTGTTGGCATATTTGTCTTCAACTCGTGTTATTGGGCAGTAATTGTTTCCTTTCTACCTCCTTTTGCAAACAGGGCTATCCATTTTCACCTCGTTGCTATTGCGACCTTTTGGTGAACTGCACAAATCACTTTTTTCTTAAGAGTGTTTTGTGCAGTTCCACCAAAATGTCACACAGGCAACATTTTTACATTTCTGTGGGATTGCAGAAAGGGAGATTGGTTTTGCTATCCTCCTCATCCAACTTCGTGCCTAATCTTCTACAACAAGAAGTTAGTCCTAAAGAGAGACCGTAGAGATGATCGGCTTCTATTTGTGTGTGTTATGTTTAATCATCTAGTTCCACTATTATTGTAATCACACTGACTGGATATCTTTGCAAACAGGGATGGTCCACTCTATTTTATTGGAGCTGCACAAAATGATCGGATTGTGGTGTCCTCCATACACCTCTGGGTGAAACTAGCTGCCAAGCAATGAACACTGTGCCAAGGAAATGGAGCCATGCCTACGAACAATATCGATCAATTATATATTTTTCTTTATTTGTACACCTTCTCACAACTTTGTCTTCAGTTGTGATGTGAATATTGGCGCTGATCTGCGAACCATTGAGATGCATTAGCAGCCATGGTAGTTTCATTTGTTTTTGATGGAATTTTGTAACGAGATAATCTTGAGGCAAGACACATGAATTCTAAGTTGAAACCTTTTTTTCCTGCGGGAACCAAAGTTGAAACCTTCATAGCATCACAGTACAATTTCATTAAAATTATGCGTACATATATACAAATCCTGAAGGATTGATAGCAATGCCAGAAACAATTCAACTTCATTTCGCCGACATGTTGCACATCCTTCATCCGGCTCCACCTGCCATGTAGCAATATTAAGTGCACAACACAACTGAGGGAAAGATTCACCCCGGTCGTTGTGCCGCAGTAGTAATAACTAGTGAGCAGTCAAATCATAGAGCCCCACCTTCGCCACAGTAAGCTGCTTGGACGAAGCAACCATCATTTCTCTGTTCTTTGAATCTACTGGTACTCCCATATTCCCACAGTAATAAGTTGCTCGGGCGAATCAACCATCACTTCACCTTTCCCACAGTAAGTACTAGTACCTCCTTTTTTTACTCTAGAAACAACCACACATGAATATTGGACGGTAGCAGCACAGTAACTGAATCAAAAATTCTATAGTATGAGAATAACTTTGAACGTAAGCCATTGATTCACTCTATCCAATGGTCATAGTTGGAAAATCCAAACAAAACCAAGCATTGGATCAACTCTTTTAGCACTCAGATTGTTGCCGCCTGCTCAACCGCCTGCCCACCTAGCCCAGCTATATATCTGCTCACGTGTGATGACCACAAGAGCTGTCCATTCAGATTGTATGTTAAAAAAATAAAGGTCGATAACTAATGCGGCACATCGGGCCAACGCGGCCAGATCGTATTTTGCACGAGAAATTACACACCATATTTCGTTGACATGTGGTCCCGTTCCAACATGTAAATGAGACAACGGCAAGTCCTTTTCTACTAGTATTTCCGATCGGACGTGTAGGCCGGGGCGCCTCTTCGTGTACTGTGGCAAACTGGCAACCGTCCACCGACTCTTTGCCTTTCCCTCTCGATTTGGAACTGCTGTCACACACTCTTCCTCCCTCCTCCATTTGCCTTCACCCTTCCTTCTGCCATTGTTCGATCGTCTTCTCCATGGAGGGAATAGGCCGAAAACGACCCCGTTATTCTTGCCCCGATCTGAAAGATGACATGGTGGAGGAACTTATTGATCGGTGCGACGTCATCACCTCGGCTAGCATGGCAGGTTCGTTCAAGACCATTCTCGACTCAACTAATAACATCATTACAAGGAACCCAACGGTCCAGGAGCGGTTTGATCTCCCCTATCTTCTTCGCCGTGACCCTGCTGACAGGCGCGGGGACGACGGAGGCCTCGCCTTGTGCAAGTTGATGCCGCTTGATAATGATTCGTATGATGTTAAGATGCCATCGCTTGAGGGCAAGGCTTGGGCAGGCGCAAATGGAGATTGGGTTGTTTATATTGGGTACAACTGCGAGTGGGAACTTGTGAATGTGTACACTCGTCACCGGGCTCCACTTCGAAAAATCACAACAGACTGCCCAGAGGTTGAGCACACCGGTATTCTACGCACGTTCAAATATGATTATGGTGACTGTCTTCTATGGAAGATAGCAATTTGTCGAGTTCCCAACCGCTCTTGGAATTACAAGAACTATGAAGTTGTTGCTATCTTCGACAATCTTGTTGCCATCCTTCGTGGTTCGACTCGATGAATATTGCTCAAAAATCAGTTTCTATACACGGATGTGTACTGTGATCCAATTCAATACGAGGGTCTTGTGTTTGCTTCCACCACTCATGGCACTGTTTTTGCATGGCATCCTCGTAGTTTCGGTACGTTTATCTTCCACCATAATTATAATTGTTTCATCCACATGCATGCAGGTTAGCAAGTTTCCCTTTTACTAATTAACCTTCTTCTTGTGTTTCCAAGGTCCTGTGAACATTCCACCACCTATACTTGAAAAAAATTATAACCAAGGGGGAGATGACGATGGTGATGATCACGAGCATGAAGACGAGCAGAGCCCATATACTCAGTGGCGCCTGGCAACTTATTCCAATGGATCACCCCTTCTTGTCTGTATACAACCCACTGCTGATGTTACTACTAAGGAAGTAGGTGTTGTCTCCCATGGTTGCACTCTCCGGACCTATTCCAACACCCGTTGCATGGTATTCGGGATGGATACTAGTGTGCTAGCGTCAACACCTTCTCCCTGGTACAGTATTGATAGTCTTGGAGAAAACTCGCTCTTCCTTGGACAAAACTATCCAATGATTGTGAAAGGCGATCCAACTGTTGTTGACACAACATTACTAGTACCATTTATGAGAAGCAATTGTATCTATACCTTGGATATTTTGGTAGTTCCCTACCCTGGTACTGATATAGTAGTCCGCTTCTGCCTGGATGATCAGTCCTGCGTTGGTCTCGAGATTCACAATAGATGGCCCTTCCCAGAGAATCACTTGTGGTTCAAAGCAAGCGTTTCCAATACCGAGGATTGGTTGAGTTGAAGTTCATTTCATTGCTTGTTATTTGTTGTGTGATGAAAACTTTAGTATTTATAATGTATCCTCGTTGTCGTTGTGGGTTGACCTGATGTATGTAATAACACTACAAGAAATATGTCGACTTGTGACCTTGACTATTGGTCACTGAAAGGTCATTGTTTTTCATTTGCGACCTTTTTGTGACCAAAAACAGAAGGTCAAAAGCTGGCGGTCATAAACTGAAATTAACGACCTTTTCTGTGAGAAGGTCGTAGACGTTTACGACCAAAACAGTAGGTCGTTGAACCCATGACCTTCTGTTTTGGTCACTGGCTGTCTGCCCAGGCCACGTCGGATCCGACGTGGCAATTTGACGTGGCAAAATTATGACCAATTGAAAAGGTCAAAAATTAGAATCAACCTAGTCCAATTGGGTGTTTATATGGTCCGAGCCCATTAGTTAAGCCAATTTAGTGTATTTTTCTATCAATTTTTGTTAGCTTCATAGGCAAAGCCCAACGTCGCAGCCTTTTTATTTTTGGGTCATGGCCATTTTGGCTGAGCAGTTCAAGTATTTCTTTTTTTTAAAGATGGGTACTATTCAGATGGGTCCCAATTGTCAAGTTCTTCTAGTAAGTGGGTCCCAATTGTCAAGGTCATTTTCTTTAAATTTCAATTTTCTAGTAAATAAATCACCAACATTCAAATGGGAACAGATAGAGAACACACACGGTACTTCACATAACAGCCAGAATTAGTTTGATACATCATACAACAAAGATACAATAGCGGAATCATTGTGTTACATCATCATATAACACATATACAATGACAATCATAGTCTAGATACTCCAGGTCTCTTGAACTTCGCATTCCCCAAATTCCCAGCTTCCGAATCTACAACACAAAATCAACGCCATGTTAATAGACCAAACTTGGTGTTACAACAGATGAATGAATATGTAGTGTCTTCTTCAAATAAGTTCAATTCGTGGAGGATACCATTTAGAACTAGAAGCCATCCACCACATGAATATGTTCAGGTATGCTTAATAATTAACCTACGTGAGCACTGCAAGTCAAATTACCATCATAATAAGTATGAAGATAAAGGAAAGCAAGAAATAGCAGACTAGAAACCTCAGGGCAAAATAAGTAGCATGGTACTGAGAATACAAGTACTCAAGGCAAGTAACCCAGTTTCAGCGTGCTTAAGTTCAGATTTTTTTATCATAACATTTAGATCTAAGAAGACATTAACACGCTTGACAGTATTTACATGAATACGTTGTGTAAGATAAATTGCACATAAAAAGAATAATAATCAGGAAAACTTTCAAGGAAAACAAGTATGTTGCACCAATATAATTCTATGAGCCGGATGTTTCCTTACCTTGTTGTCAGCTGGAGAAACTGCTTGCCATAAGGAGTTGGGGGCCATCATGTGCAATTGGAACCCTTAAGCTAGAAATGTGGAACACTTTGAGCTGGATGCAATCAGCCAGCCTGATGACAAAGTAATCAAGTTTGAAGAAACTTGCTCCCAGCAATGATATTGTCAGATGAACATATTCTCCGCTGTTTGAAGAAACTTGCTCCCAGCGATGGAGCGTAGTCTGCAGCTTACCGATCTCTGAAATAAAGATGATCTTTATCCTCAGGACCAGAAGAACACAAATACATGCAGTTTGATAATGCAATATGTTTCTGAAGCTACGGTACAGTTAAGCAACATATTAGTTTTGTCTTCAGGATTAACAGAATAGGACAGAAAAATTTAGGTGTTTCTAAAACTACAAGGGACGTAGCAGCACACATACTGTAACTACTCGACTTTCTCAACTATAAGAGTACATAGATTACAGACAAAGAATAGCAGTTGCAGAGCTCTATAGAACATCCCTCGCAAACTCCCATACAACAACACAACCAATACAACTAAGCCTATAAATGTTTTGCTCCCAGCTAGCACCATGAATTTTCTCAGCTAGTACTAACTACCAAGCTGGCACTGCCTCAGCCATTTTACAGTAAGACGTCCTTATATACTACTCCATACAGTACTGGAGTAGAAAATACAGAAGCAGTTTTCAGCTGACAGTACGCCACAGCGCAGCCAAATAAACAGTGGCAGCATACCAAAATTCGCAACTAGAGGAAGAGAAAGGGGCACAAGGGAGGGCGGGAGGGCGGACGGGGATGGGGGGATTGCCGAGCCCTGGATCTCCTCCCGGACGATGTAGAAGGCGTTCTGCGCGGAGCTCACGGCGGACGCCGAAGGTTGGTGAGGTCGGCGAGGGGCAGCTGCTGCCTCCGAGGACACAGCCGCAGCAGCAACATCTTGTCTCCTACTCCGGCTCTGGCTCCAGCGATTGCCGCGGTCCGTCCAGCTAGACGAAGCGCCGCGCATCGAAGCATGCACACGCGCGCCGGCAAGCAAGCCAGGTGTAGTGCTTCGTCGACGCCACATCCAGTAGTGGTTCAGCGAGATGTCATGGACCTGCAAAAACAGTTAAAGAGAACAAATAATAAAGTAACATCGCCAATAAATTACAGCTTTAGAAAGCAACTATAGTTATTCAGAAAATATGGTTGCTGCAACTTTAAGCCAAGCAGTACACATTCATGTCAAATATACATGTGTAAGATACTAGAAGCATTTCATTGCATATCTATGTGTACTGCTATAATTTTACGCCAAGCAGTGCACTAGTACATCAATTACACTAAGCCTCAACCCACTGTTTAAAAAAGTATTTTATCATCATTCTTCAATAGCTTCAATTTCAGAACGGCCACCGTTTGTATTTTAATGAAGAACACCCCAAGCAAATAACAACAGATGGGCATTAAGACAAAAAAAATTAGCAATCGCAGCATCATGTTTCAGCAGCAGTGCAGTACAAATCCTTGTGTAGTGGAGGCCATAGGAACTACACTTAGTTCCAGTTGTGCATGTGGCACCAGGTGGTTGGAGACAAAGCCAGCAAGAGCAAGAGTGGTAACATAATTACTACAGCAACCACACTTCTCCCATTTGGTGCAGACATCAGTATCCAACTTAGTAAATGAGTAGCCACTTCTTCAATCTGAAGATCAGTTTTGTACTAGCAATAAACAGCCAAGAAGGCGACAAAACACCTACCAAAATCCAGTCATCTCTACATATATACAGGCATACAGCAGCAAGACAGAATGGACTCCCCAGTGACTCAAAAATTCCTCTCCCCTCTTCTTGCATCACTGTCAACGGTGCATACTGCACTGAAATAGAGCGCTCTAGTAGGAAAAAAATCCATACGACATCCAACAGACAAAACTTCCTACCATGCCTTGGCTAGTGATGACAATGGCAGTTCAAATAAGACTGATCTCTTGCCCATGCATTCCGCAGAGCATTTTTTTGGTGGATGATAACACACTGAAAAATATTGGATGCAGCCCATCGATAGACACTGGTACTATTTTAAGTTTCGGGGCTAGAGCGCCAGATCACAAAAGCTGGAATGAGGGAGTTATGAATAAAATAAAGCATCAATGCATCCTTTATTAGACTACTACTACTACTAGCCAGTAAGATATACTAGTCTGTATACTGAACAGAATTAAACAAACAAACAACCGAAAACACCCGAGTAGGCGAAACGAGACAACTGCCGCAGCGCTGTTACCCATGGCTACCCTGGCAGCCATGCACGCTAGCGCTCCAGGCCATGCGGTCGCAGTCCCCCACCCGCCGCACGGGCGGCGACGCCGTACTAGAGTCGCACCCCTCTGCTCCTCCTCCTCCTTGATTTCGAAGCAGCGGGCGGGCACGGCGCCACCGCTCCCCTACCCCTTGCCTCGAAGCATGCTACAAGCTCTGTAGCGCCGAATCGAACCCGTGTAAGAACGGCAGCGCACTGAGCCTATCTAATCGTGCACGAGCACCGCCGGCGCGCAGGCAGATCTCGCACGACGAGAGCAAACTCGACGACGCAGGCACGATCGGGAGGAAGGCAGGACGAAGAAGAAGGGGGAGAGGAGAGCTCGACGGATCCGTACCGAGGTCGACATGCCGAGGTCGAGGTCGAAGGAAGACGGAGGAAGAAGGGTTCCTCTCATCTCCGTCGAGGTCGGCTCTTGATGACGACGCGAGTCCGGCTCGATTTGGCGCCTGAGGTGGGACGAGGAAGAGAAGCATCCGTCCCCTCATGCAGACAGAGGTCTAGATCGCAGCCCTGGTGTGTGGGTGTGTGGGGGTGAGGGGGAGCGGGAGCGGCGGCCGGCGACGAGGTCAGACGGGGCTTGGGTGGAGGCGACGAGGTCAGAAGGGACGGTGGGTGGCGGCGGCGATGTGTGGGTGGGAGGGCATGGTTGATGTGTGGGACGTGCGCGCCGGATCTAGTCCAAGGGGAGGATGAAGCGGAGGAGAGGGCATCGGGCGCCATCGGAGGGTGGAGGAATCGGGCGGCATCTGGCGCCGTAGGTTGGCTACTAGGAGTCGGTGGCGGCGGCGGCGAGGAGATGGGGACGAGGGAGTAGGGGTGCGATGGGGGATCTGAGCTAGGGTTTGAGTTGCGGACGTGGGTACGTCTTTTTCTTTTCTTTTTTCTGTAGATGGATGGATGGATGGATGTGGGAAGGAGAGATGGATGGAGGGATGGATGGGCATCATGTCATCGATCCGTGTGACTACAAATTCCACCAATTAGAATAGAGCACATATAATTGTGTTTTTTTTTGTTTTTCTTCTATGTTTTCACATGAAAAATTCAAAACAATGATCTCCTACTTTGCACAAGTTCAAATCTTGGATTGATAAACAATATCGATGAATTCTTTGCACGAAAAATCGATTTTCCATTTGTCGAGTGACCGAAATGAGTCTTTTTGTGAAGGACCAACCATATATTTGTTGTAAAATTGGACCAGATCAGTTTTATAAAATACTAGGCCATATTTAATGCATAATTGACCAAATGGTTGGGTGTCAAAAGTTTTGATCCACCTTTCGTGAAAAAGACAAATTTCTGTCGATTCAGCTGGAAGCGGGTCAAATTTGAACAGCAGCTGCCTCATAGTTTGCTCTTTATTTTTTCCAAAAATCATTTATAGGTACATAAGTATCTATTTAATCAGAGAAATATCAAAAGTTTTTCAAGATTCAACCACTAGCTAGGACCGGTCATGCCCGTCATTTTGACTGCATTTTGAAACAGACGTAAAAATTTAAAAAAAATGGAAAACCTCCGCATTGTGTCATTATATGTGACCAAGTTACCAAAAAAATAATAAACTTTTAATACGGCAATTCTTTTAAAAAAAGTGTTCTCAGAAACGAGCTATCATGTGTGAAGATTCATGGCTTTCAAGTCAAATGATCAATCTTATGGCCGCAGTCATGGCATAGTTTGTTCAAATAATCTCATACTGTGCACAAGGGTGCATCTTGGAATTCCAAACAATGTTGCATAAGTGAGTTTTCATTTTCTTTGCACAGAAAATTCATTTTCCATTTTCCAAGTGTCGGAAATGAGTTTGTTTTTATGAAGGACCTACCATATATTTGTTGCAAAATTGGACCAAATCAATTTTCTAAAATACTAGGCCATATTTAATGCACAATTGACAAAATTTTTGGGTGTCAAAAGTTTTGATCCACCTCTGGTGAAAAAGACAAATTCCTGCCGATTCAGTAGGAAGCGAGTCAAATTTGAACTGCAGCAGCCTCATAGTTTGCTATTTATTTTTTCCAAAAATCATTTCTAGTTACATAAGTATCTATTTAATCAGAGAAACATCAAAAGTTTTCCAAGATTCAACCACTAGCTAGGACCTGTCATGCTCGTCGTTTTGACCGCATTTTGAAAGAGACGTAAAAAATTCAAAAAAAATGAAAACCTCCGCATTGTGTCATTATATGTGACCAAGTTAACAGGAAAAAAACTTGTAATACGACAATTCTTTTAAAAAAGTGTTCTCAGAAACGAGCTATCATGTGTGAAGATTCATGGCTTTCAAGTCAAATGATCAATCTTATGGCTGCATTCATGGCATAGTTTGTTCAAATGATCTCATATCATGCACAACGGTGCATCTTGGAATTCCAAACAATGTTGCCTAAGGGAGTTTTCATTTTCTTTGCACGGAAAATTCATTTTCCAATTTTTGAGTGCCCGAAATGAGTTTTTTTTGTGAAGGACCTATCATATATTTGTTGCAAAATTGGACCAAATTAATTTTATAAAATACTAGGCCATATTTAATGCCCAATTGACAAAATGGTTGGGTGTCTAAAGTTTTGATCCACCTCTGGTGAAAAAGACAAATTCCCGCCGATTTAGTAGGAAGCGGGTCAAATTTGAACTGCATATGCATCATATATTGGTCTTTATTTTTTTTCAAAATCATTTATAGGTACATAAGTATCTATTTAATCAGAGAAACATCAAAAGTTTTCCAAGATTCAACCACTAGCTAGGAATGGTCAAGCCCGCCGTTTTGACCGCATTTTGAAACCGGCATAAAAAATTCAAAAAAATAAAAAATTGGAAAACCTCCGCATTGTGTCATTATATGTGACCAAGTTACCAGAAAAAAATAAACTTGTAATACGTCAATTCTTTTAAAAAAGTGTTCTCAGAAACGAGCAATCATGTGTGAAGATTCATGGCTTTCAAGTCAAATGATCAATTTTATGGCCGCAGTCATGGCATAGTTTGTTCAAATGATCTCATATTCTGCACAAGGGTGCATCTTGGAATTCCAAACAATGTTGCCTAAGGGAGTTTTCATTTTCTTTGCACGGAAAATTCATTTTCCATTTTCCAAGTGTCTGAAATGAGTTTTTTTGTGAAGGACCCATCATATATTTGTTGCCAAATTGGACCAAATCAATTTTCTAAAATATTAGGCCATATTTAATGCACAATTGACAAAATGTTTGGGTGTCAAAAGTTTTGATCCACCTCTGGTGAAAAAGACAAATTCCTGCAGATTCAGTAGGAAGCGGGTCAAATTTGAACTGCAGCTGCCTCATAGTTTGCTCTTTATTTTTTCCAAAAATCATTTCTAGTTACATAAGTACCTATTTATCATAAATACATGGTTTGGTGGCGATACGTCGAGGTTTGGATGGTGGCCGAGGGCCCCAACTCTAGAGCGCGTAAACTCGCATGCCCGTCGCGTGGTCACCGCGTGATCGTGGCGTTGCCATGTGTTCTGGGCGGCCTAGGCATGTCTAGTGGGTTGGGCACTCCCCAGGTAGGTGTTAGGAAGAAAATAACAACATAAGATTCTCACGAGGAGACCGATCGATGCTCAAACATGAATAAGCAGCCAAGTGTTTGATTAGCGGTACGGTGAATGCACATGGCTAATGGGCATGAGTTTTAGCTGAGGATGATGAGTTACTAAGAAGACCGTCTTCACAAATTTTCAGCTCAAAAGGAGGAGCCTAGGTGGTACTTGCTTTGCAAAGTACCACACTGGACATAAATACGAATGTTGAAGCTGGGCTCAAAATAATGAATGGATTGAGCTGGAATTTGGTGGAGGATGGTTATTTGGGCATAGGAAAGCACTCTAGAAAATGGATACCATTTGGACATGCCAAAGTGGTACTTCCTTCACAAAGTGTTTTTCTGAAAAGAATAGGAAAATGAATATTTTTGAATTATTTTTGAACTAGGCAAGGAAGGTTTTTTTACATATTTGACGAAGATATGACCCAAAGAATTTGTGAGATTTTTTTGGGAATGACAGAAATATAGGTTGCTTCACAACCTAGGGGCAAAAACTGCCACATGGACATGACGCATAGGCAAAACTGATGAGCTGGCGCCTAGTCATAGCAACCCACCGCAATTTACAAGGTGATGACCATCTATATTGGTCATGATCAGCTAGAAATAAGGCAGCGAACTAGTGCTATCTGCTTTATGACCATTCCGTGTAAGGAAATTACGACCTTTCTGACCAAAATGGTCGTTATAGTTTAGGATTTGGAGCTCCCCGAACAGATTTTGACCAATTGGTCTGAAATGGTCATAGATCTATGACCAATTCTTCCACGGTCACTGACAGAAGGTCACTAGTTGACATATTTCTTGGAGTGTAAAATGATATGCCTGTGATAAACTTACTAAATTTATAAATGGATTTCGAGTGCTTCTCTGAGTGAGTGCTGCTGCGACAAGGCAAAAAAATATTTTCCGAATACATAATTGTACGTGCATTGCAACAGGTTATCGGATGAGGCCAATCAACAATAGTAGTACACTATTTGTACTAGCTTCACATGCTTCGCGCGTCGGGTGGGTGTTTTTACTGTAGCTGCGAATCCCATCATCCTAGGTCCTCGGATGAGTCCAGTAGAAATTGCATTCTGATGTTTGGGTTCAAACTTTCAGAACTGCTGCACTATCTCTATGTCTACATATACGTAATACAACAAGTCTTAAACTAGAGACCAGCCACCCACCCTCACAAAGAACACTTTTTAACCTAGCACAGACTCCAGGAAATTTGGCCATAGTGTGAGGTGGGCCATATGTTAATGTGTTCGATGTACGTACTAGCACCTTGAATCCTCGATACTACTACTATAAGTAGTAGGAGTAGTAGGGTGGCATGGGCTAGAACAAGCATTCACGTCCAGGAGTATGGCACACGCCACCAACACGACTTCCAACTGACACCATATTTCTTGGAGTCCGTGCTACAGCAATCTCTTCAACCTCGTCGTTTCTCTAATTCAGCCATCACGCGGCGGGCGAGGTGGGGGTTTATTGATAGTCGGTTTCCTCAACTGCGGTCCCACTTGTAAGGCCAACTCCAATGCACGACCCCAAATGGACCTCCGTTGTGCACGGATTCTGTTCGTTTGGGTAGGGCAATGGGGTCGTGTCCGGGCCATTTCTTGGATGCGGTGGCCGTGCGCCGAACGCGCGGACGCATCCCGGCCGCGTACATTTTTCTTTGCAAACACATATCTTTTTTTCATCATTGATTTTTTGGTACATGGAAATACATCACCAAAATTTTGACTAGAAGAGCAAGACCAAAGAAAACAAGAACCACAAGAATACATTTTAGAAGATATCCAACTTCCATAACTGCTCCTGTAAGTTGGATTAGTGCCTTCTCGATGCATTCGTTGTTGATCTGCGGAGGCTCGATCTTGCGTGCTTCTTTCTTCTTCGAGTGTAAAGAAGTAGACGTTGCTTCCTCACATATAGTCTCATGTCTAGCCTCTATTCTATCAACAAGTGCACTAGTCTCATGTCTAGCCTCTATGCTAGCTAAAAGTGCTAGAACATCTACTAAATTGCGCTCTATCAATATATCGATGTACTCTTCTTCCCAATACCAAAACTTGCATCCATTCTACACAATAAAATTTTAAGTTAGCACAACTAGTCTAATCCGAGAGCACAACCGAAGTTTGGTCGAGTTCTTCCTCCTTTTTGCCGACACGTGGGACATCCAGCATCCAGGTCGTGTCATGCAAGAAAATAGAGTGGTAGTTGAAGCCACGTGATGTGCATCTTGGGTTAAACTGTAAATAGAATCTTACAACTCTTGAGTAACTCCAAAAGCGGCCACCGAAGATTTTTATTGGATTTCTTTTTCATCACCAGCACGTCGAGGCGAAAGATGTGTAGGTTCAGTGGGTCCTCTTGCGTTTTCACTGACATGTGGGACCGAATATGAGCAAACAGACAATGGGCTCTGCGCGTCTGCTCGCTGGCTGAGAAGAGAGAAAGAGGAGGGCTGAGCACGGACTCCAGGAAATTTGTTCTATGTAACCAGCACCTCGATATTCGCGTGTGGTTGTTTCTAGAATAAAACAAAGGAGGTACCCCTACTTATGTTACTCCCACTACGCCTAGCCTAAGGTTAGTAGGTGACCTTGCGCTTGGCTCTTCGCCTCTTCTGGAAGTCGATGGTTCTACAACAGTACTTCTAGCAATCTGACACCAAATGAACTGCTGCACGTCCACTGCTTGTAAGCAAAAGTTTCTCCTCGTGCTGCGAGCCACCGTGCATGCGTTGGTGAGGGAGAAGGCGTAATCAAGCTTCTCGTTGTTCTGCGAGTTGACGGGACACATCAAAGTTATTTAGTACGTACTCTCTCCAAAAAAGGGTTGACCATGTCATGGCTACGATCCCGTGCTCCATCGTTGAGTACATGCACTATTCACGTGCCATCGAGGAGAAAAAATATTGTGTAGTAGGTGCCATAGAAGTGCACGACTCACTTACGCACTGCTTATCTGATTATCTCCATTTTTTTGCATGACACGTGCACCTTGATGCTAGATGTCTCGCGTGTTGGCAAAAGGATGAACAAAGCTCACGTAAAAGAAAAGAGTTGAAGAACATAGATTCCCGAGCACCAAGAAGGAGCAAGGAACCTCGCGGTGGAGCGTCTGAAAGGAACCTTGCGTGTTTCCCCTGTTTTTTGCCGCCTGCCAACCTATAAACAAATAAAAGAACATGAACTCTTCGCTAACCACTAGAAACGATACATCAGGATGCTAAGTTGAAGATGTTTTATAGTTTATATTGACAACCATGCAACAAGCCACGCATGTACAAGACGCATGCAGCCACGCATGTACACACGCCAATGCACTAACTCCATCAGATCCAATCATGCACATATGCGCACAGCACGGAGCACACAACGCACGTACACAACACATGCATGCACACACACTCGGCCGCAGAATGCATGTGAATAACACATGCATGCGCACACACTCGACTGCATGGAGGCGTGCTCCATCTGCGGCGACGTCCGGTTCGTCATGCTACGGCGAAGCTCGCACACAATGGCGCCTACACATCTCTTGCAGCACCTCTTTGCCGTCGTTGCTCAATGACTAGTCGGAGACGAAAACGACCGCAACCTCGGCCTTAGAGCTAGCACCGATGGAAAAACACGCACGCTGCACGCACACGAGCACGTACGGAGTGCCCACGACGTGGTGCGTCCCTATTCGCCTCTACTCCTTCTGCGCATGTTGCCTATAAAGGCGACTGCGTGCCTAATGATGATGTGGGTGAGATCTTCTAGGACTCAAATGATGACGAGGAAAATTATGAGACACAAGGTGACGTACATCGTTAAGGTCCACGGTTAAGGGGGTGCTAAGTGCTAAGTGCTAAGTGCTTAGATGTGCTTAGATGAGGTGCTAATTGCATTAAATGGCTTAGTAACTCAAGTCTTCAATGCATAGGTGCTTAGTTTATTGTTGCTAAGCTTGCTTCATTTAATTAGCTATAGACTCAAAACTGTCTTTCCACCGTTTCTTCGACTAGCCACAATGGTAAGTAATATACACTAGTAACATACACATATCCCTAGACTATGTTACTACCTTCATAGTGGGTAGTAACATAAGTGGTAACATGCAAAGCTTCATTTATGAGGTTATAGACTCATATTGCATTGGGACATGTGATGATACAGTAACTAGCTAAGTTACTATAACTTCCTCTCTCCTCATTAACTCACTGCCACATAAGCAAATTTGCTAAGCTGGACTCGATGTTACTGCTGAAGTTACTCCCATTGTGGCTAGTCTTCCTGCGCTCACCAAACTAGTCTCTCTCTTCTTAATTAACTTGCCACATCATATTTTATGCCTACATGGTAGGCTTAGCAGCTATACATGGTGGAGCACTGGGAGAGGCCAAGGCTGGTTATAGTGGGGAGTAGCTTATACTATAACATATTACTAAGTTACTCTAAACATCTCTATAAGCCGGAAAGGAGGGAGTAGTGACATAGACTAGTGTCATATGCAGAGTATGGGAGCACATGATATTTGCCCGTCCGGACCGATCCCAAGTTGGCTTCTCACCTTCTTGGCCCAACAA
>NC_041391.1:225400079-225420842 GCF_002162155.2 Triticum dicoccoides
GCCAGCTGAGCCCGTCGCTCCACATTGATGGCAAGTCAGGGCGACGCGACCTCTCACTGCTTCCGCCATTCAAGTGGCACGCCAACCAAGGCCACCACCCGCTGCACGCCTGACATTTCAGACTACAAAGTTGAGAGTAACTTTAGAGCAAGTACTACAATTAGATGACATAAGCAGGCTATAAGGATTTAAATATAGTATTTGTGCTTAGTTGAAGGAGAGAGGAGAGGAGAGAGAAGAGAAGCAGATTGTAAACTTGTAGCCAGTTGTAGCAGGAGCCCCAACATACTTTGTGAGACAAAAGGTGGGGCCATTATTAATGATATAGTATTTATACTAAAGGGACTAACAGACGCCTTAATTACTCCATTTTTTGAGACAAAGCTTTGTGGGGCTATTATTGACTTGGACGTGGGGTTTGGGAGCCAAAGACCTACTATTATACTTTGTCTTACTCGCACGACCGACCTGACATGCTCTACGATAGCCGCCGCTATATCATATGGTTTCGCACCATTCCAGATCTTAGCGCCGCCACGCAATTCTTCTCCAGTCCTCCTTCCGGCATGCACCGCGAGAAGGGACATCAGTCCTCCTAACCCCGCCTTTCATGATCCTGTATGGGAGAGGGGCGATCAGGTTTTTGGGGAGCACACTCCTGTGACTGCTGCCAGAGACGACTTCCTCAACGACAACCTTCTTCCCCGACCTCGGTAACCTCTTCATCAACGACATGAGTGACAACATCAACCACAGCCGTTCTGCTCCCGCTGTACAGTATGTGATTCTGTCCTTCTGGTTTAGTCCGCATCATTACTTTGATGTTTGCAATTGTCGTCATGATCTATTTACTGTTGATTGGGATTAAATCTCATAGTAAATTGCTCATATATTCAATAATCCAATCCAAAAACCTGATTATAGGCAATTTCCTCCGAGTGGTTTTGCTGCACTTTTGAAGCCGCCTACTTTTAAGGGGGTGCAATATAAAAGGTGGCACAGAAGAGCAGTATATTTGTTTCAGATCATGTACTGCTATGATGCCACTAAGGGTAAGCCTGAGGGCGATCTTAATCCTACACAGTAGAAAGCTTTTAAGAACATGGATACCCTCTTCAAAGCCGCCCTACTGAGTGTTCTTGATGATTCCATTGTGGATTCATATGTCGTTTGACAGCGGCAAAGACATGTGCGCTATGCTTGAGGACACGTTTGGGCCCTCGGACGCTGGCAACAAGTTGTACGTCATGGAGCAATTTTGTGACTACAAGATGACTGATGAGCGCTCTGTTGTTCAGCAGACTCATGAGATACAGTCACTCTCTAAGTAACTTGAGTACTTTAAGTGTGTGTTGCCGAACAAATTTGTTACTGGGACCATCATTGCCAAGCTTCCACCTTCGTGGAACAATTTTGCTACTTCTCTGAAAAACAAGAGACATGAGTTTTCTGTTTTGTATCTCATTAGCACTCTTGATTTTGAGGAGAAGGTGAGAGCAAAATACACACGTGTTCGGGTCGCTGAGGGAGCTTATAGTGCCCACATGGTACACGAGAAGAACTTCCAGCCCAACCAGCCCCAAAACAACAAAGAACAAATCTCAGGGGAAAGGCAAGTTTAATGCAAAGAACAAGCCGTCACATTCTACCAACTTCAAGAAGAATTCTCATAACAGGAAGGGATACAAACCTCAATTTTGGTAGCATCGCACAAAATTTATATGGCTGCATCTACCTATTGTCAGCTAACCTCATGGTGCTCCAGGTATTCCTACATTTGAAACTAGGTGCAATGACCACCGCAAGATGAAATTAGCTTATTCGTACGTTGACTTGCTAAATGCAGTGCGGAACGACCCTGTCATGTGTGGAGGAGCAAACAAGCAGTGTAGCCGAAGGTGGAAATCAACCAAGGACTTATGAAATTATATATAATCTTCCTCAGGCAGGTCAGTATCCCCTTCGTCCAGATGATCATGTTTTGTCATTGCCGAGCTATTGATATGTGCTACTGTTTTGCAACACCGTTTAAGTATAGCTACTGTTTTGTTGGAAATATGCCCTAGAGGGAATAATAAAATGGTTATTATTATATTTCCTTGTTCATGATAATTGTGTACTGTTCATGCTATAATTGTATTAACCGGAGACCGTAATACATGTGTGAATACATAGACCACAATATGTCCCTAGTAAGCCTCTAGTTGACTAGCTCGTTGATCAATAGATGGTTATGGTTTCCTGACCATGGACATTGGATGTCATTGATAACGGGATCACATCATTAGGAAAATGATGTGATGGACAAGACCCAATCCTAAGCATAGCACAAGATCGTGTAGTTCGTTCGCTAGAGCTTTTCTAATGTCAAGTATCATTTCCTTAGACCATGAGATTGTGTAACTCCCGGATACCGTAGGAGTGCTTTGGGTGTATCAAATGTCACAACGTAACTGGGTGACTATAAAGGTGCACTATAGGTATCTCCGAAAGTGTCTGTTGGGTTGGCACGAATCGAGACTGGGATTTGTCACTCCATATGAGGGAGAGGTATCTCTGGGCCCACTCGGTAATGCATCATCATAATGAGCTCAGTGTGACTAAGGAGTTAGTCACGGGATCATGCGTTACGGGACGAGTAAAGAGGTTTGCCAGTAACGAGATTGAACAAGGTATAGGAATACCGACGATTGAATCTCGGGCAAGTAACATACCGATAGACAAAGGGAATTGAATACGGGATTGATTGAATCCCCGACATCGTGGTTCATCGGATGAGATCATCGTGGGACATGTGGGAGCCAACATGGGTCTCCAGATCCCGTAGTTGGTTATTGGCCGAAGAACGTCTCGGTCATGTCTGCATGGTTCCCGAACCCGTAGGGTCTACACACTTAAGGTTTGGTGACGCTAGAGTTGTTATGGGAAATAGTATTAGGTTACCGAAGGTTGTTCCGAGTCCTGGATGAGATTGCGGACGTGACGAGAACTCCGGAATGGTCCAAAGGTGAAGATCGATATATTGGACGAAGGGTATTGGAGTCCGGAATTGTTCTGGGAGTACCGGGTGACGACCAGCGTGGCCGAAAGGTGTTTCGGAGGCCCCGGCAAGCGTTGGGGGGCCTTATGGGCCAAGGGGAGGGGGCACATCAGCCCACTAAGGGGCTATGCGCCCCTCCCACCCCATCTCACGTAACATGGAGAGGTGGGGGCGTCTCCCCTAGGGCAGCCACCCCTCCCGGCTTTGGGGGCAAGTTTCCTAGGGGTGGGGGCGCCCAAACCCATCTAGGGTTTCCCCTGTGGCCGCCGCCCCTCCCCTAGGGAAACCCTAGGGCGCCTCCTCCTCCCCCTCCCCCCTATATATAGTGAGGGAGAGAGAGAGAGGGCAGCTGAACCCTTCCCCAGGCGCAGCCCTCTCCTTCTCCAACACCTCCTCCTCCTCCGTAGTGCTTAGCGAAGCTCTTCCGAAGAACCACGAGCTCCATTGCCACCATGCCGTCGTGCTGCCGGAGCTTTTCCTCAACTTCTCCTCTCCCCTTGCTGGATCAAGAAGGAGGAGACGTCCCCGGGCTATATGTGTGTTGAACGTAGAGGCGCCGTCCATTCGGCGTTAGATCGGATCTTCCGCGATTTGAATCATCGCGAGTACGACTCCATCAACCGTGTTCTTGTAACGCTTCCGCTTAGTGATCTTCAAGGGTATGTAGATGCACTCCCTCTCTCTTATTGCTAGCATCTCCCAGATTGATCTTGGTGACACGTAGGAAAATTTTGAATTATTACTACGTTCCCGAACAGTGGTATCAGAGCCAAGTCTATGCGTAGTTTCTATGCACGAGTAGAACACAAGTAGTTGTGGGCGATGATTTGTTCAATTTGCTTATCGTTACTAGTCTTATCTTGATTCGGAGGCATTGTTGGATGAAGCGGCTCAGACTAACCTTACACGTACTCTTACGTGAGACAGGTTCCACCGACTGACATGCACTTGATGCATAAGATGGCTAGCGGGTGTCTGTCTCTCCCACTTTAGTCGGATCGGATTCGATGAAGAGGGTCCTTATGAAGGGTAAATAGCAATTGGCATATCACCATTGTGGCTTTTGCGTAGGTAAGAGACATTCTTGCTAGAAATCCATAACAGCCACGTAAAATATGCAACAACAATTAGAGGACGTCTAACTTGTTTTTGCAGGGTATGCTATGTGATGTGATATGGCCAAAAGGATGTGATGAATGATATATGTGATGTATGAGATTGATCATGTTCTTGTAATAGGAATCACGACTTGCATGTCGATGAGGATGACAACCGGCAGGAGCCATAGGAGTTGTCTTAATTTATTGTATGACCTGCGTGTCAATGAAAACGCCATGTAATTACTTTACTTTATTGCTAACCGTTAGCTGTTGAGGGAGTCCTGGACTAGGGGGTGTCCGGATAGCCGAACTATCATCATTGGCCGGACTCCAAGACTATGAAGATACAAGACTGAAGACTTCGTCCCGTGTCCGGATGGGACTTTCCTTGGCGTGGAAGGCAAGCTTGGCAATACGGATATGTAGATCTCCTACCATTGTAACCGACTCTGTGTAACCCTAGCCCTCTCCGGTGTCTATATAAACTGGAGGGTTTTAGTCAATAGGACGAACAACAATCATACCATAGGCTAGCTTCTAGGGTTTAGCCTCCTTGATCTCGTGGTAGATCCACTCTTGTACTACCCATATCATCAATATCAATCAAGCAGGAGTAGGGTTTTACCTCCATCGAGAGGGCCCGAACCTGGGTAAAAACATCGTGTCCCCTGTCTCCTGTTACCATCCGCCTAGACGCACAGTTCGGGACCCCCTACCCGAGATCCG
The DNA here is from genome assembly GCF_002162155.2 of Triticum dicoccoides. Lineage (NCBI taxonomy): Eukaryota > Viridiplantae > Streptophyta > Magnoliopsida > Poales > Poaceae > Triticum > Triticum dicoccoides. The sequence continues at coordinate 225,404,946 of NC_041391.1, forward strand.
CCGGTTTTGACACCGACATTGGTGCTTTCATTGAGAGTTCCTATGTGTCGTCACCTATAGGCCCGATGGCTCCTTCGATCATCAACAACGACACGGTCCAGGGTGAGACTTTTCTCCCCGGATAGATCTTCGTATTCAGCGGCTTTGCACTGCGGGCCAATTCGCTTGGCCATCTGGAGCAGATCGAAAGCTACGCCCCTGGCCATCAGGTCAGATTTGGAAGTTTGAACTTCACGGCCGACATCCGCGGAGACTTGATCTTCGACGGATTCGAGCCACAGCCGAGCGCGCCGCACTGTCGCGATGGGCATGATTTAGCTTTACTGCCGGACAGTGCCCTGGAGGCCGCACAAGAGTCCGCTCCGACCCTTAATTCGGAGCCGACTGCGCAGATCGAGGATGGGTGGCTAGACACCGCCTCGGGGGCTGCTACCTCTACGGCGATGGAGTCGAATACCGACCCTGTCCCTTGTGAAGCTCGTGACTCCGAGGTGCCGGACTCCTCGCCGGACTCCGAACCCCCTGCGCCCCTACCAGTCGAATCCGATTGGGCGCCGATCATGGAGTTCACCGCTGCGGACATCTTTCAGCACTCACCTTTTGGCGACATCCTGAATTCGCTAAAGTATCTCTCGTTATCAGGAGAGCCCTGGCCGGACTGCGGTCAGGACGGTTGGGATGCGGACGACGAAGAAATTCAAAGCCCACCCACCACCCACTTTGTAGCCACTGTCGATGATCTAACCGACATGCTAGACTTCGACTCCGAAGACATCGACGGTATGGACGACGATGCCGGAGACGACCAAGAACCAGCGCCTACGGGGCACTGGAAAGCCACCTCGTCATACAACATATACATGGTGGACATCCCAAAGGATGGGAATGGCGATGGAACAGCAAAGGAAGACCCCTCCAAGAAACAGCCTAAGCGCCGGCGTCAGCGGCGCCGCTCTAAATCCCGCCACAGCAAGAATGGAGATTCCGACACCGGAGACAATAACACCCCTGACAGTGCCAAAGACAACCTCCTCCATCAAGATTCAGCACAGGAGGATGAAGAAGCCATCCCTCATGAGAGAGCGGCAGACAAAGAGGTAGAGGACGATAACTACATGCCTCCCTCCGGAGACGAGGCAAGCCTCGACGACGACGAATTCGTCATTCCTGAGGATCCCATCGAACAAGAGCGTTTTAAACGCAGGCTTATGGCCATGGCAAGCAGCCTCAAGAAAAAGCAGCAACAGCTCAGAGCTGATCAAGATTTGCTAGCCGACAGATGGACTGAAGTCCTTGCGGCCGAAGAGCACGAGCTCGAACGCCCCTCCAAAAGCTACCCGAAACGCAAGCTGCTGCCCCGATTAGAGGAGGAAGCATATAAACCAACAACACCAGCGCACAATACGGCCGACCGGCCACCTCGTGGCCACGACAGAGAGGCCTCTAGGCCTTTCACTAAAGCCGTACCCCGGCATCGCTCAAAAAGCACAAAGCCACGGGGGAATGCGCCGGACTTACGAGACATATTGGAGGATAAGGCAAGACAATCAAGATCGATCTACGGATCACGTGGGTGCCCCACGATGCGTGACGATGACCGCCGCGCCGGATACAGCAACTCCGGCCGGGCCGAACACAGTAGACAAAGCTCGCTCGAGCTACGTCGTGATATAGCCCAATATAGAGGCGCCACACACCCACTATGCTTCACAGATGAAGTAATGGATCATCAAATCCCCGAAGGGTTCAAACCTGTGAACATTGAATCCTACGATGGCACAACAGACCCCACGGTTTGGATCAAAGACTATCTCCTTCATATCCACATGGCCCGCTGTGACGATCTCCACGCCATCAAATACCTCCCACTCAAGCTTAAAGGACCAGCTCGACATTGGCTTAACAGCTTGCCAGCAGAATCAATCGGGTGTTGGGAGGACCTGGAAGCCGCATTCCTTGATAACTTCCAGGGCACATATGTGCGACCACAAGATGCTGATGACCTAAGCCACATAACTCAGCAGCCAGATGAATTGGCCAGACAATTCTGGACACGGTTCTTAACCAAGAAAAATCAAATCGTCGAATGTCCGGATGCAGAGGCCCTCGCAGCCTTCAAGCATAACATCCGCGACGAGTGGCTTGCCCGGCACCTAGGACAGGAAAAGCCGAAATCCATGACAGCCCTCACATCACTCATGACCCGCTTCTGCGCGGGAGAGGACAGCTGGCTAGCCCGCAGTAACAACCTCAGCAAAAATTCTGGCAGTCCGGATACCAAGGACCGCAACGGCAGGTCGCGTCGCAACAAGCACAAACGCTGCATTAACGGCGATAATACTGAGGATACGGCAGTCAACGCCGGATTCAGAGGCTCCAAACCCGGTCAGCAGAAAAAGCCATTCAAAAGAACTACTCTGGGTCCGTCCAATTTGGACAGAATACTCGACCGCTCGTGCCAGATACACGGCAGCCCCGAAAAGCCAGCTAATCACGCCAACAGGGACTGTTGGGTATTCAAGCAAGCAGGCAAGTTAATTGCCGAAAACAATGACAAGCGACTGCATAGCGATGACGAGGAAGAGACCCGGTCGCCGAACAACAGAGGACAGAAGGGTTTCCCCCCACAAGTGCGGACGGTGAACATGATATACGCAACCCACATACCCAAAAGGGAGCGGAAGCGTGCACTCAGGGACGTATATGCGATGGAGCCAGTCGCCCCAAAGTTCAATCCATGGTCCTCCTGCCCGATCACTTTTGATCGATGGGACCACCCCACCAGCATCCGCCACGGCGGGTTCGCCGCATTGGTTCTAGACCCAATCGTCGACGGGTTTCACCTCACTAGAGTCCTGATGGACGGCGGCAGCAGCCTGAACCTGCTTTACCAGGATACAGTGCGCAAGATGGGCATAGACCCCTCAAGGATTAAACCCACAAAGACGACCTTCAAAGGCGTCATACCAGGTGTAGAGGCCAATTGTACAGGCTCAGTTACACTGGAAGTGGTCTTCGGATCCCCGGATAACTTCCAAAGTGAGGAGTTAATCTTTGACATAGTTCCGTTCCGCAACGGCTATCATGCACTGCTCGGACGAACCGCGTTCGCAAAATTCAACGTGGTACCGCACTACGCATACCTCAAGCTCAAGATGCCAGGCCCTCGAGGAGTCATCACGGTCAACAAAAACACTGAACGCTCTCTCCGAACGGAGGAGCATACAGCGGCTCTCGCGACAGAAGTGCAGAGCAGCCTCTTAAGGCAATTCTTGAGTCCGATCGTTAAGAGACCGGACACCGCCAAGCGCGCCCGGAGTAACCTACAACAAGACCACCTGGCATGTTCCGAGCACGCATAGCAATGCGGCCCCAATCCCATCCCTCGCAAAAATGCAAAACCAGTACTCCGCGTACATCACTATGCTCTGGAGATACCATGGGCATGGGGGGAGGGGCACGACCACGACAGGCCCAGAGTGCGGCTCAACCACACCAGGGGCTCCCAAGTGTGTCATTCTTCTTCTTTTCTTTTTTTTCTTTTCTCTAGGACTCCGCTTACCAGAGGCCCTGTCCGGCAGCAGACCTGCCGAACTCACGATACAATAGCCAGGGAAGAAGAAGGGCCACGCCGAACATCCAGGTGGTCTCCATTACGAGCATCATACCTATTTTATACACCATTCCGCAGCCTACCCCTGGAGGGGGACATGTTAAATAGTCCCACCCCTTGCTTATCGCACTATTTGTATCGTTCTGCATCCATGGCAGTATTTTTTATATAAACAATGCATCGCTTTTTAGCCTATAATTGCATTCCTTTCTTACACATATGTTCATGTATGACATGTTGCATCCGTACACTTTGGTACGGCCAAATACACCAGGGGCTTAAGTTCCCCACATTTTGGTGTGATAAGTCCGAACACTTTCACAAGTGCGGCACCCCGAACTTATAGCATTATATGCATCGGCTCTGAATCATGTCTTGGGTCAATAGTTGGGTTTGCCCGGCTCCCATGTTTTGGTACCTTACGTTCCGTTATATCGGCTAAGGTAGCGCTGGGAGAACCACTGTGATTGTGCCCCAGTTGAGCTGGGCAAGCACCTCAGTGGAGAAAGCTAAAACTGACCGTCATGATGGGGCGAGAGCCGGTCGCTGTTCGAGAGGGTTTTTTTTTGAGTCCCTAAAGACTTAAGCCGCTTAGAGCGAGGAACCGGCTTTGTCCGGCCCAGGCGTGGATAGCGCCTCGATTTCGGCCTTCCGAACTCTAGGGGCTTCGCTGAAATTTAAAATTATAGAATTCTATGGCTAAGTGAGAGTGTTCAAGCATTATAAGTCCGGTTGCCTCGTTCGTTGTGTTGAGCGCCTCCCTGGATGGACCCAAAAAATGGAACAAGAGCGCTCAAGTTTATCCCAAACACCCCAGCACTCGTGGCATGGGGGCTGAAGCCGACGACTTGCCATCTCTCAGATTTGATAAACGGCCGCACATAAGGTAATATTTTAAATTAATAAGCGTTGCTTAGCGCATATGAACAAAATTTTCAGCGCACTGGATAACAAAATGCGAGTCTACTCAAATATTACATCTTTGGAGCACTCACCCGCAATAATGCGGGCACCCTTCAGGACACCCTTATAATACATCTCGGGCGTACGATACTCCTTGCCCGGCGGTGGCGCGTCCGTCACAAGCTTCTCGGCGTCCATCCTGCCCCAGTGCACCTTAGCACGGGCAAGGGCCCGACGGGCACCTTCAATGCAGGCGGAGTGCTTGATGACTTCAACCCATGGACAAGCATCCACCAGCCGCCGCACCAGGCCGAAGTAGCTCCCAGGCATGGCCTCTTTGGGCCACGGCCGAACTATAAGGCCCTTCATGGCCTGTTCGGCCACCTTGTGGAGCTCGACCAGCTGCTTCAGCTGGTCGCTATGGGGCACCGGATGTCCGGCCTCAGCATACTAAGACCAGAACACCTTCTCCATCGAGCTCCCCCTCCTCGGCTCTGTAGAAAGCGGCAGCATCGGACACGCTACGGGGCAGATCTGCAAACGCTCCTGGAGAGCTCCGAATTCGGGTAAGTAATAGGTAATTCACTTTTACATGCTTGCTTTGCATGAAGAATGCCTTACCCGCCGCTATTTTCTTCAATGCCTCGATTTCCTGGAGGGCCTTGTGGGCTTCGGCCTTAGCGGCTTTGGCACTCTCAAGAGCCGACGCAAGCTCGGACTCTCGAGTCTTCGAGTCACGCTCCAAACTCTCATGTTTTTCCACAAGAGCCTGGAGCTCTTGCTGTACCTCCGCCACCCGCGCCTCCTGCTTCTCTCGCCCGGCACGTTCCACGGCCGCATTGCGTTCGGCCGCGGACACCGCCTCCTTCAGGGTCGCCACCTCGTTCGTAGCCCCTGGAGTACCCACGTTATCCTTGTCATTCCTCTTGCAACCAAATCCTTTTCTGTAAGGTACAACTTTAACAAGGTGTTACTCACCTTCCTTATCCTCGAGCTGCTTCTTGGCACGGCCGAGCTCGCTCTCGGACCGCTCGAGGCTCTGCTTCAAAGCATTGACCTCCGCAGTCAGTGCGGCAGAGGTCAGCATCACAGCCTGCATTCCCATATTGACATATTTTTTAAGACTCCTACGTATATCTTTGTAGATCCTCAGTCCGGCTTTTCTTTCCGAACACCGAACTGAGCATCAGGGGCTACTGTCTATGCGGTACTATTTTACATATCTTAAAATTCTTACCTCAAAGCCTGTTAGAAGGCTGCTGCAGGCTTCGACCAGCCCGCTTTTTGCGAGCTGAACCTTCTGAATCACCGCACTCATAACAGTGCGGTGTTCCTCTTCGATGGAAGCGCCGTTGAGCGCCTCCAGCAAGTTATCCAGCACCTCCGGTTGGACGGAGGCCGCTGGCATCACAGTCTTACCCTTCTTACGAAGGGGCCGCCCGCCGGACTCCGGAACCACTGCAGGTTCAGGTGCGGAGTCCGGTCCAATGTCCGGGAGGTTGCCTTGCAGCACCTCCGGGACCTCCTCCTCCTGGTGGGTCCCTTTCTGGGATCCCACCTCGGCGTCGTCGGTGTCACGGGGGGAGGAGGCGGTCGGAAGTGAAGTGCTATCCACATCTGACGGGCCCAAGGACCCGCTCGTCGAAGCGGGAAGATCGTCCTTGGGCGGACTACAGGGTTGTATGCGGCATTAGAAAGACACCGTGTGACAAAAAGAAAAATTATGAGTTATTCAAGGGTCCGGATACTTACGATCTTGCCAGGGGCTTGGCCCTTGAGGGCCACTCCTCGTCGCCATCGCCGACGTTGGCGGAACAGTCCGAGGGAAGGGTCCTTCCCTTCTTGGACCCTTTGGCCTCCCTCGTTGGGGAGGCCTTCCTCTTCTTCTCTCCCCCCGCTGGGGGAGAGGCCTCTTTCTTCTCCTCCTCGTCCTCGTGGGAGGAGTCTGCCTCAGAGTCATCGGATGATGAATCCGATAACACCTGACGCCGGGAACTCCTCCGGGTTCCCGTGGCCTTCTTCTTGGCCTTCTTCTCCGGCACTACGTAAGGTGCCGGGACCAGCAGCCCTATCAGACGGGCATCCGCTAGGTCTTCTAGAAGGGGAGCCGGACAGTTAACCTATCCGGACGTCTCCTGCTAGGCCTGTTAAAGGTATTGGGAGTTTAGATCCCACATAGAGTCAAACTATGAAAAGCAAGTGTCCCATAAAGGATAACATGGCTTACCTCGCCAGCCGGACGTTGCGAGCTGAATCCGCGATCTTCGGTAGTGGATGCGGGAGCTTCGGCGCCCTTGAACAGCACCTTCCAGGCATCTTCGTACGTAGTGTCGAAGAGCCCGCTCAAGGTCCGGTGCTGTGTCGGATCAAACTCCCACAAATTGAAGTCCCGCTGTTGGCAGGGGAGAATCCGGCGGATGAGCATGACCTGGATTATGTTGACAAGCTTGAGCTTCTTGTTCACTAGGGTTTGGAGACAGGATTGAAGTCCGGTCAGCTCTTCCGAACTACCCCACAGCAGGCCCTTCTCTTTCCAGGAAGTGAGCCGCATGGGGATGCCAAATCTGAATTCGAGGACCGCTGCCCATTCAGGGTCACGCGACTCGGTGATATAGGACCACCCCGATTGCCACCCTTTGATGGTTTCCATGAAGGCGCCCTCGAGCCAAGTGACGTTGGGCATCTTGCCCACCATGGTGCCTCCGCATTCCGCTTGGCTTCCCTTCACGACCTTCGGCTTGACATTAAAGGTCTTGATCCACAAGCCGAAGTGGGGCTGGATGCAGGAAGGCCTCGCACACGACGATAAACGCCGAGATGTTGTGGATGAAATTCGGGGCCAGATCATGGAAATCCAGGCCATAGTAGAACATGAGCCCCCGGACAAAGGGATGAAGTGGAAAGCCTAGTCCGCGGAGGAAATGGGGAAGGAATACCACCCTCTCATGGGGCCCGGGGGTGGGGATGAGCTGCCCCTCGTCGGGGAGCCGGTGCGCGATATCGCCGGACAAATATCCGGCACCGCGCAGCTTCTTGATGTGCCCCTCCGTAACGGAGGAGGCCATCCACTTGCCTCCCACTCCGGACATGGTTGGAGAAGGTTGAGGTGAGATGTGCGGACTTGGGCGCTGGAGCTCGAGTGCACGGAGATGGATAAGCAAAGGAGGAAGAAGGCGTAGGTAAAGAGGTGGATCCTTATCCCCTTATATATGGGCGGACGAAACTATGCGTCCCCACCAGCCTGGTAAGACTTGCTTATCTCCCAAGCGCCGCAATCAATGGCGCGGTTGGGTTACCCACATCCGTATTGATGGGAATCCCGGAATAAGGGGAACACGATCTCTGCTTCGACAAGACGTGCCAAGGAAACCGCTTCGCTAAATGCGCTGAGGTGGAATAATAAAAACGATTCGAGTAAAGGCTTGGTTGTGGTGTGACCTCACGCCACAAAATACGTCAGTAGATTGAACTTGTGTAAATATTATTCTCTCTATGGTGGTATGTGGAATTTATTTTGCAGAGTCGGACACTATCCTGGTGTTCACAATCTTCTATGAATTATTCAGAGGAGGAACCCGCCTTGCAATGCCGAATACAATATGCGCACCGGACTCATCGTCATTGAAGCCTGGTTCAGGGGCTACTGAGGGAGTCCTGGACTAGGGGGTGTCCGGATAGCCGAACTATCATCATTGGCCGGACTCCAAGACTATGAAGATACAAGATTGAAGACTTCGTCCCGTGTCTGGATGGGACTTTCCTTGGCGTGGAAGGCAAGCTTGGCAATACGGATATGTAGATCTCCTACCATTGTAACCGACTCTGTGTAACCCTAGCCCTCTCCGGTGTCTATATAAACTGGAGGGTTTTAGTCCATAGGACGAACAACAATCATACCATAGGCTCGCTTCTAGGGTTTAGCCTCCTTGATCTCGTGGTAGATCCACTCTTGTACTACCCATATCATCAATATCAATCAAGCAGGAGTAGGATTTTACCTCCATCGAGAGGGCCCGAACCTGGGTAAAAACATCGTGTCCCCTGTCTCCTGTTACCATCCGCCTAGACGCACAGTTCGGGACCCCCTACCCGAGATCCACCGGTTTTGACACCGACAGCCGTAGTAGTAGAAGTAATAGTTAGCGAGACAACTTGATGAAGACACGATGATGGAGATCATGATGATGGAGATCATGGTGTCATGCCGGTGATGAAGGTGATCATGCCGCGCCTCGAAGATGGAGATCAAAGGTGCAAGATGATATTGGCCATATCATGTCACTTTATGATTTCATGTGATGTTTGTCATGTTTACATCTTATTTCCTTAGAACGACGGTAGCATAAATAAGATGATCCCTCACTAAAATTTCAAGAAATGTGTTCCCCCTAAATGTGCACCATTGCGAGGTTCGTTGTTTTGAAGCACCACATGATGATCGGGTGTGATAGATTCTAACGTTGGCATACAACGGGTGTAAGCCAGATTTACACATGTGAATCACGTAGGTTGACTTGACGAGCCTAGCATGTACATACATGGCCTCGGAACTCAAGAGACCGAAAGATCGAACATGAGTCGTATAGTAGATACGGTCAACATGGAGATGTTCACTGTTGATGACTAGTCCATCTCACGTGATGATCGGACACGGCCTAGTCGATTCGGATCATGTATCACTTAGATGACTAGAGGGATGTCTATCTGAGTGGGAGTTCATTGAATAATTTGATTAGATGAACTTAATTATCATGAACCTAGTCTAAATTGTATTTGCAAATTATGATGTGGTTTAATAGCTCGCGCTTTAGCTCCTTGTTTTAATATGTTCCGAGAGAAAGACTTAGTTGAAAGATATTGTAAGCAATTGTGCGGACCAGGGCCGTAGTCTGAGCATTGTCCTCACTGCTACACAGAAGGCTTCTGTCCTTCATGCACCGCTCGGTGTGCCAACCCCTTTGGCGTCGTCTGTGGGTGTTGTGAACATCTGGAAGACACATTCTGATGACTACCTCATAGTTTAGTGCGCCATGCTTGGCAGCTTAGAGTTGGGGCTCCAAAAGCATTTTGAACGCCATGGAACATATGAGATGTTCCAAGAGCTGAAATTGGTATTTCAGGCTCATGCCCGTGTTAAGAGGTTTGAGACCTCTGACAAGATGTTTGCCTATAAGATGGAGGAGAATAGCTCAGCCAGTGAGCATGTGCTCATAATGTATGGGTACTTCAATCACTTGAATCAAGTGGGAGTTAATCTTCCAGATAAGAGAAGTGATTGATGGAGTTCTCCAGTCACTATCACCAAGCTAACTAGAGCTTCGTGATGAACTATAACATGCAAGGGAAGTTGATCCTGGAGCTGTTCGTCGTGCTTAAGGCCGTAAAGGTAGAAGTCAAGAAGGAGCATCAAGTGTTGATGGTTAAGAAGACCACTAGTTTCAAAGAAGGTCAAGGGCAAGAAGGTAAACTTCATGAATGGCAAGCCAGTTGCCGCTCTAGTGAAGAAACCCAAGAACCCAAACCCGAGACGAAGTGCTTCTATTAGGGGAACGGTCACTGGTAGCGGAACTGCCTCAAATACTTGGTAGATAAGAAGGCTGGCAACTTCAACAAAAGTATATTTGATATATGTGTTATTGATGTGTACCTTACCAGTACTCCTAGTAGCACATGGGTATTAGATACCGGTTCAGTTGCCAATATTGGTAACTCGAAACAAAAGCTACGGAATAAACGGAGACTAGCTAAGGGCGAGGTGACGATATGTGTTGGAAGTGTTTCCAAGGATGATATGATCACCATCGTACGCTCCCTCTACCTTCGGGATTAATGTTGAACCCAGATAAATGTTGTTTGCATTGGTGTCTGCGTTGAGCATGAACATGATTAGATCATGTTTATTGCAATACAGTTATTCATTTAAGACAGAGAATAATTGTTATTCTGTTTACATGAATAATACCTTCTATGGTCATGCACCCAATGTGAATGGTTTATTGAATCTCGGTCGTAGTGTTACACATGTTCATAACATTGCTGCCAAAAGATGTAGAGTTGATAATGATAGTACCACTTTCTTGTGGCATCGCCGCTTAGGTCATATTGGTGTAAAGCGCATGAATAACCTCCATGCTAATGGAATTTTGGAGTCACTTGATTTTCACCTGACACATGTGAACCATGCCTCATAGGCACGATGACTAAAACCCCGTTTTCTAGAATAATGGAACGGGCAAGTGACTTGTTGGAAATCACACATGCTGATGTGTGCGGTCCGATGAGTGTTGACACACGCAGTGGATATCATTATTTTCTCACCTTCACCAATGAGTTGAGTAGATATGGGTATATTTACTTAATGTAGCATAAGTTTGAAACATTTGAAAAGTTCAAGCAATTTCAGAGTGAAGTTGAGAATCATCATAACAAGAAGATCAAGTTCCTATGGTCTGATCAAGGGGGGAGTATCTGAGTTATGAGTTCGGCAATCACCAAAGACAAGGTGGAATCGTTTCACAATTAACGCCACCTAGAACACCATAGCGTAATGGTGTGTCTGAGCGTCGTAGTCGCACCCTATTGGATATGGTGCGATCTATGATTTCTCTTACTGATCCACCGCTAACATTTTTGGGTTATGCATTAGAGGCAATTACATTCACTTTAAATAGGGCACCATCTAAGTCCGTGGAGACGACACCGTATGAACTATGGTTTGGCAAGAAACCTAAGTTGTTGTTTCTTAAGGTTTGGGGCTACGATGCTTATGTCGATAGGCTTAGGCCAGAAAAGCTCGAACCCAAAGCGGAAAATTGTGTCTTCATAGAATACCCAAACAAGACGATTGGGTATACCTTCTATCTCAGATCCGAGGGCAAAGTTTTTGTCGCTAGGAATAGGTCCTTTCTCGAGAAAGAGTTTCTCTCGAAAGAATTGGGTGGGAGGAAGATAGAACTTGATGAGGTTGTTGAACCTTTACTTCAACCAGAGAGTAGTAGGACATAGAAAAAATGTTTCTGTGGCACCTACCTCAGTTGAAGAGAAAGCTAATGATGATGATCATGGATCTTCTGATCAAGTTACTATCGAACCTCATAGGTCGACAAGGGTGTGTAAAACTTCTGAGTGGTAACCCTGTCTTAAAGGTCATGTTGTTGGACAATGATGAACCTATGAGCTATGGAGAAGCGATGGTGGGCCGGATACCAACAAATGGCTGGAAGCCATGAAATCCGAGATAGGATCCATGTATGATAACAAATTATGGACTTTGGCGGACTTGCCCGATGATCAGCAAGCCATTGAGAATAAATGGATCTTTAAGAAGAAGACAGACGCTGATGGTAATGTCACCATTTATGAATCTCGACTTGTCTCAAAGAAGTTTCCAACAAGTTCAAGGAGTTGACTATGATGAGACTTTCTCAATCATAGCGATGCTAAAGTCTATTAGAATTCTGTTAGCAGTTGCTGCATTTTCATTTACGAAATCTGGCAAATGGATGTCAAAACAAAGTTTCCTTGACGATTTCCATAAGGAAAGGTTGTATGTGATACAACCAGAAGGTTTTATCGATCATAAGGATGCTAAAAGGTATGTAAACTCCGGCGGTCCTTCTATGGACTGGAGCAAGCATCTCGGAGTTGGAACATACACTTCTATGAGGTGATCAAAGCATTTGGGTTTATACAAAGTTTGCAAGAAACTTGTATTTGCAAGAAAGTGAGTGGGAGCACTACAACATTTTGATAAATATATGTGGATGACATATTGTTGATCAGAAATGATGTAGAATTTCCGGAAAGCATAAAGGGTTGTTTGAATGGAGTTTTTCAAAGGAAGACCTGTGTAAAACTGCTTACATGTTGGGTATCAAGATCTATAGAGATAGATCAACACGCCTGATAAGACTTTCACAGAGCACATACCTTGACATGATCTTGAAGGAGTTCAAGATGGATCAGTCAAAGAAGGAGTTCTTGCCTGAGTTGTAAGGTGTGAAGTTAAGACTTGAAGCTCGACCACGGCAGAAGAAGAGAAAGGATGAAAGTCGTCCCCTATGCCTTAGCCATAGGCTCTGTACGACATGCCATGCTGTGTACCGCAACTGATATGTGCTTTGCCACATGTCTGGCAAGGGGGTACGAGAGTGATCCAAGAATAGATCATTGGACAGCGGCTAAAATTGTCCTTAGAGGAATAAGGAAATGTTTCTTGGTTATGGGGGTGATAAAGAGTTCGGCGTAAAGGGTTACGTCGATGCAAACTTTAAACACCTATCCGGATGACTCTGAGTAGCAAACCGGATATGTATAGTGGAGCAACCATTTGTAATAGCTCCAAGTGGAGCATAGTAGCAACATCAACAATATGAAATAAAGATTTGCAGAGAACACACAGATCTGAATGTTGCAGACCTGTTGACTAAAACCTCTCTCGTAAGCATAACATGATCAAACCCTAGAACTCATTGAGTGTTAATCACATGGTGATGTGAACTAGATTATTGACTCTAGTAAACTCTTGGGTGTTAATCACATGGTGATGTGAACTAGATTATTAACTCTAGTAAACTCTTCGGGTGTTAGTCACATGGCGATGTGAACTATGAGTGTTAATCACATAACGATGTGAACTAGATTATTGACTCTAGTGCAAGTGGGAGACTGTTGGAAATATGCCCTAGAGGCAATAATAAAATGGTTATTATTATATTTCCTTTTTCATGATAATTGTCTACTATCCATGCTATAATTGTATTAACCGGAGACCGTAATACATGTGTGAATACGTAGACCACAATATGTCCCTAGTAAGCCTCTAGATGACTATCTCGTTGATCAATAGATGGTTATGGTTTCCTGACCATGGACATTGGATGTCATTGATAATGGGATCACATCATTAGGAAAATAATGTGATGGACAAGACCCAATCCTAAGCATAGCACAAGATCGTGTAGTTCGTTCGCTAGAGCTTTTCTAATGTCAAGTATCATTTCCTTAGACCATGAGATTGTGTAACTCCCGGATACCGTAGGAGTGATTTGGGTGTATCAAACGTCAGAACATAACTGGGTGACTATAAAGGTGCACTACAGGTATCTCCGGAAGTGTCTGTTGGGTTGGCACGAATCGAGACTGGAATTTGTCACTCCATATGAGGGAGAGGTATCTCTGGGCCCACTCGGTAATGCATCATCATAATGAGCTCAGTGTGACTAAGGAGTTAGTCATGGGATCATGCGTTACGGAACGAGTAAAGAGATTTGCCGGTAACGAGATTGAACAAGGTATAGGAATACCGATGATCGAATCTTGGGCAAGTAACATACCGATAGACAAAGGGAATTGAATAAGGGATTGATTGAATCCCCGACATTGTGGTTCGTCCGATGAGATCATCGTGGGACATGTGGGAGCCAACATGGGTATCCAGATCCCGCTGTTGGTTATTGGCCAGAGAACGTATCGGTCATGTCTGCATGGTTCCCGAACCCGTAGGGTCTACACACTTAAGGTTCGGTGACGCTAGAGTTGTTATGGGAAATAGTATGTGGTTACCGAAGGTCGTTCGGAGTCCCGGATGAGATCCCGGACGTGACAAGGAACTCTGGAATGGTCCGGAGGTGAAGATCGATAATTGGACGAAGGGGTATTGGAGTCCGGAATTGTTCTGGGAGTACCGGGTGACGACCAGCGTGACCGGAAGGTGTTTCGGAGGCCCCAGCAAACGTTGGGGGGCCTTATGGGCCAAGGGGAGGGGCACATCAGCCCACTAAGGGGTTGTGCGCCCCTCCCATACCATCTCATGTAACGTGGAGAGGTGGGGGCGCCTCCCCTAGGTCATCCACCCCTCCCGGCTTGGGGGGCAAGTTTCCTAGGGGTGGGGGCGCCCAAACCCATCTAGGGTTTCCCCTATGGCCGCTGCCCCTCCCCTAGGGAAACCCTAGGGCGCCTCCTCCTCCCCCCTTTCCCCTATATATAGTGAGGGAGAGAGAGAGAGGGCAGCCGAACCCTTCCCCATGCGCAGCCCTCTCCTCCTCCAACACCTCCTCCTCCTCCGTAGTGCTTAGCGAAGCTCTGTCGAAGAACCACGAGCTCCATCGCCACCATGTCGTCGTGCTGCCAGAGCTTTCCCTCAACTTCTCCTCTCCCCTTGCTGGATCAAGAAGGAGGAGACGTCCCCGGGCTGTACATGTGTTGAACGCAAAGGCGTCGTCCGTTTGGCGCTAGATCGGATCTTTCGCGATTTGAATCACCGCGAGTATGACTCCATCAACCGCGTTCTTGTAATGCTTCCACTTAGCGATCTTCAAGGGTATGAAGATGCACTCCCTCTCTCTCGTTGCTAGCATCTCCTAGATTGATCTTGGTGACACGTAGGAAAATTTTGAATTATTACTACGTTCCCCAACAGTTTTCCTATCTTTTCAGATTCATGACAATGAAGATGATTTCAGGGGAACTGCACAATATGGACTCATGTTGAGTCATCTCTATTGCCTCATGTGTTTGCTGAAAATGTGTCAGCATCAATTGCAAGATGAGGCAGCTAGCTAGCTGTGGAGTTACCAACATGCAAAGTGCTCGCAACATTGAGAAGAAACAAACATGCCCAGGAAATTAATGCGTGTGCAGGGAGGCCCTTTGCTCAGAGAAGCATCGACCGATTTTCTTTATTTCCACACCTTCTCACATCTTTGCATTGGTTACAGTATGGTGAATCATTGAGATGCATAAACATGCTGAACTTTTGTTCTTCTGAATGTTAGTATGCATACCGTATCTTCTGAAGCTTAGTTTAATGTGAGTGTCTGCATCCAGTACCGCATCCTCTAATTTGGTGGATGCACACAGAGAAAATAAAGCTCCTTGATTTACTCCATAACCACCCTATTAAATAGGCCTAGTAACAAACGAGGCGCATGCAGTGGCCAGCGGGCACATGCATCCTGCATGCATGGCCAGTCAGCCAAGTCCATGCGCCAGCTCCAATGCAGCAACGCAAAAGAAGAGAGCGGTTCTTGGGAAAAAGCGAGTAGTTAGTGCAGCGGGCCTTATAAACACGAACAACTCGCTCTCCCGCTTCCGTCTCCCCCAATTCCCCCCGCTCCCCAATCTTCCTCACTCGTCTAGAAAACCCCCGCTCACCTTCTTCCTCACTCGTACAGAAAACGTCTGCTCCTCTTCTTCCACTCCTACAGAAATCCCCAGCCATCCTTCGTCCCCACTCGCACTGCCACTAGGCTCGTCTCTGGCTACTCTGCTCAAACCCGTGAGCTCGGCGCGATGCCCACAAGGAAAATGGAGTCGGCTGGCCCCAGGGCCAAGAAGATGAGGCTCCCGCCAGCGGCAACGCTGGTTGTAGATCCCGCACC
>NC_041391.1:225421244-225441181 GCF_002162155.2 Triticum dicoccoides
GAATCTGAGGAACCGGTAGAATCTCCGGTGTACCACATCAGCGATCTCCCGGACGTCATCCTTGAGGAGACCATCTCGCTTCTCCCCACCAAGGATTGTTGCAGCACACAAGTCCTCTCAACTCGGTGGCACCCTCTATGGCGCACCGCGCCCCTCAATCTCGACTGTCTTCAGATATCTATCCTTCCTGAATTTGATCTCCTTAGAGCCATTTTCTCTTCTCACCAGTAGGGCCCCGTTCAATGCCTCTGCATCCTGACACGCTACCTGCTGTCCATACCCGACATGGTGGACGCTTGGCTGACATCCCCTGAATTCGGAAAACTCCAGTTCTTTGAGTTGTACCATTACCACAAAAGTTTCATACCACAAACACATCAAGAATTCATGCCCACCACCATTGTCCATCTCACGGTTTTCCTACTCTCTCCACATTGCCACCTTCGCCCGGTGCCATCTACCAGACGATTTGGTACAAATGCTTCGACCCCACTGCTAAAAAAATCTTTCGCTTGTGGTGGTTTATCTGTCGGAGGCCTCACTGCACAGCATCATCCACTCTAGTTGCCCTGCCCTGGAGTGCTTGCTGATTGTTTTGGGAATAGAAATTTGTATCAGTTGTCTCCAAATAAAGTCGCTTCACCTTAAAAGCATTGGAATTTGTTTTAAAGGACAACAGCTCATCATCGAAGATGCCCCTTCACTTCAAAGGTTGCTCCTTGATAATTGTTATAGACCTTCACAAATAACTGTCATCTCTACGCCCAAACAGGAGACCTTGGGTGTAATTCGTGACCCGTTTAATGATCACAAGGAGTTAGTGTTTGGCTCCTCACTTTTTCAGGTACCGTATATTATCATCTACACATTTGTAATCATTAGCTGCATTTTTCATTTGTGCGCACAAGTTTTATATCATCTTGGAGTACACTTTGGGTACTAATATTATGTTATATGCTCAATGAAGAATTCGTCCATTGATAGCCTATCAATGCTTCTGGATTCTTTCAAGATCATATATATCAGAATGTTTAGTTTTGATCTGAACATAATTATTGGCTTGCTGCGATGCTTTCGATCTCTGGAGAATTTATATATAGAGGTGATGATTTCATGCACATTGAAAGCCCGTATATATTGTACTAGAATTAATTGTTCAGCTGTCGTTCTTTTGACATACTCTTTTTTCAGACCTTAACTGTTTTCAATCTTCATGTCTACTTAGGCAGAACCACATGGAGCAAAACATATAACCAATCGGTGGCATAATAAGCACCAGGATTTTCTCAGTTCTCATGACATTTGTTCGAGGACAATAACGATGGAAGGATATGCATCCAACCAGGCAAACCGAAGCTTTGTCACATTCTTCTTATTGAATGCGAGGTTACTATTGTCCATGAGGCTTAATTTTTACCGTGATAGATTTCTCATGGACGGACATGTTGAGCAGCAAAAAAAGAAGTTTCAGGTGGACAAATGGGCTTCTAAACGTGCTCAGCCTCTATTTACAACAAGTTATAATCATCCTGAAATATATTTTTTGCACATGATGTTGATTTTATGGATCAGACCGGTCCATTTGTTTGTGACTGCAAAAAAGAGTGGTTGGGTTAGATGTTACTGCCATGTTCAATCTGGGTTTTGTCTAAAAATTTGATGAACAATTAATCCTTGGGCTTTTTGTACCATTTGTATGCTTCAGTTGCATGTTGTTGCCCTCGTACTCCCCTCCACCTGCCACTACACTACCGCATCTTGCACGGCTGCTGTTTGTTCCCGTTTGAAGCCTCGCTGTTGTTCTCCGCCTTGGTTCGCTCGCTGTGCCCGCCGCCGTGTAGCGTTGCCAACATGGTCAACAACCAAGAGGAATCAGGAGATGACTATACGTGGAGAGGCTGACGGTAGGGACCCACCAGGGTCATTGCATTTTGCAAGCAGGTGCCTTGTTATTACAAGCCAAAAAAAATACTTCCTCCTAATTATTTGACAACTAGGTCCCACGCCATTGTCAATGTAGTCAATAAATGAGAAAATTACACGACGAGCGGATAACACTAGGGACCCAGCAGCTCGCCCAGTTGTTTTTTAGTTTCAGAGACGGAGCTCAACTGCGTGTTGTGCAGGGGTTGTGGCCCGTCTAGCCCACGCTTACGCTTTTATTAAGCACACGACGAGCCCAGTTGATATATTTTTTCTTTCTGAAAATGGCTAGCCTAGTTCTTTTTTTGGAGAATACCAAAACCGAGGCCTACTTGCTTTTCTCAGCCCTGCTGGGCTGCAAATCTTTCAAGACGAGGAGGGATGTAAGTAGTAAGAAATGGGCTTCCCCAGAAAATGGGCTATAAGTTGTAAGAAATGGTCTGTAAATTTTTAAACCAAAGCCAACCGGCAATTGCATTAAAATATCATTTTTTCAGGATTTCTCTACTCTCTACTCTTATAAAAACCAAAGCCAGCTGGCAATTACATTAAAATATCATCTTTTCTCCCACAAGATAAACTACTCATACAAATGCATCTTCATGTTTCGTGTAACGAACGGGCATCTTGCTAGTTAAGATTCTAAATTTCATTCTTTTTTGCGGAGAATTGTTTTTTGAATTTTATTTTGATATAATTTTTTGAAAATTATTTTTAACATGACTCAAAATTTCGTGATTAAAAGAGTTCGAACTCCACCGAAATATGTAAAATTTCGTTGAATTTGTTTAGCAGTGCCCAGAATATATGGTCTGTAATGCAAATAAAAAGAATATGGGCTTCAAATATCCTTAAGAATTAGCAAATGGGCTATAAATTATTGAAAATAATGGCTAATGGGTTGTATGCTGTTTTCCACAGATTTGGTGACTGACTTATGGGCCTACTAGGTTGACGAGACGCCATCCTAAATTTTCTTTTGACGCGTATGCAAGGCTTTGTCAACTTAGTCAACACACAGCAGTGACTGTTGGATGTCCATCCAACGGCCACCGTGCTTCTTCAATCTCTGATCTTCCTGCTGCAGCCGCCCAAACCAGCGCTGGCGGGACTGCCTGCTCCCTCCTCCCGTGGCTGGTTGTGCTGCCGCTAGGCCATCCCTCTAACCACCCACACATCCTGTTATTTTCCGGCAACGTCAGCCTCACCCCGCAACCGACCAGTCAGCGCTCATACTCCCCTCAGCGTGGGCATCTGCTGCGGTGGCTTCGCCGGCTCCTGGTGGTTCCCTTCCTCGGCCTCGCCCTCGTCCATCGTGTTTGTGCTCTCAGCACGGTGAGGTCAATGTGGTCAACAAACAACAGCCATCGGAAGAGGCTGACAGTAGGGGCCCACACAGGGAAATACCTCCTTATTACGCGCAAAATAATAATTCCTCCACCTGATAGCTGGGACCCGCCAGAAGGGCCTCTGTATTTCACGAAAAAAAATGTTCCCTTCGCTGTCAGCTCGGACCCACCGGAAGTGCCTCCTTATTACGCACAAAAAAACGAATACTCCCCCTGCTAGCTGGGACCCACCTTGGTGGGAGGCTGACTTGTGGGCCTACTAAGTTGACGGGGACAGAGGGCTTTGTCAACTTAGTCAATATGAACGATTCTAGCTCCAGTGACCGTACGATGTCCATTCAACGGCCGTAGTGCTTCTTTAACCTCTGGTCTTCTTGCTCCAGCCGCCCAAACCAGCGCCGGTCGTGCCGCATGCTCCTGCCTCCCATGGCCGGCAGTGATGCCGCGGAGGCCTCACCGCCCCCTACTACTCCCACCGCTGGCCAGGCATCCCTCTACAAACCCACACCCCCTGTTATTCTGCGGCGACGGAAGCCTCACACCGCAGCCAAACTAGTGAACCATCATACTCCTCTACGCATGGGCATCCACTGTCGCATCTTCCCCGGCTCTACGTTGTCCCCTTCCTAGGCCTCACCATCGTCCACCGCCCTGGTGCTCTCGGCGCGGCGTGGTCAACATGGTCAAGGAACGACTTCCATCGGACGTGGACTGTACGTGGAGAGGCCGACAGCTGGGTCCACGGCCGCAGGAAGGAAGTGCCTCCTTATTACGTGGAAAATAATGATTCCTCCACCTGACAATAGGGACCCGCCGGACGGGCCATATTTCATGAAAAAACGTTTCCCCCCTGACTGCTGGGACCTACCAGCTACATCTTCGCACGCAAGGAAGTTCCTGATAGTCGGGACCCACCTGGTCGAAGCGTACATAGCGTTGCCATCCTGGTCGCGAACGTGTACATACATACTGGTTGATGTAGAGGCGCGCACGTGTCGTAGTAGAGGCGCGCATGTAGCATGTACACGTACGTACAGCGGCTAGTGTGCAAGAAAGTAAATACGGCCACGTACGTACATATGGGCGGGGTCTCGAACGCCTACACATGCATACGTACGGCCAGCGCTCATGTACACGGCTGGGTCAGAACGGAGAAACTGCGTCATCGTGTTGATGGGGAGGCAACGGAATGCGTCGGGTTCATCGGGAGGCAACGGGACGCGTGGGAGCCAACCGGCTTGGACGGAACAGCCAATGGAAACGAGGACTGGCGTACCGCAGAACGAAGGAAACGGCCTTGTGTTCGACCGACCACATTCGAAACGGGATCCTATTCATCGGGAGGGGTTTGGCGTAGCGCAAAACGGAGGAAACGGACTTGTGTTCAACCTCCTACGGTTGAAACAGGGTCCTGTTGATCGGGAGGGGTGTGGCGTACCGCAAAACGGAGGAAACGGACTTGTGTTGGAGCGCTATGGTCGAAACAGGGGTCCTGTTCATAGGGAGGAGTGTGGCGTACCGCAAAACGGGACTCCATGGGATACTGTTCATCTCCACCGTCGACCTTCTCCAACCTCCACGGGCTACTGTTCATCCACCGTCGACCTCCTCCAGCCTCCACCTGCGATTGTTCATCCACGGGCTCCTGTTCATCCAGCCTCCACCGTGCGCTACTCCACCGGATACTGTTCAACCAGCCCTCTCCACGGGCTCCTGTTCAACCACCCCTCCACAGGCTACTGTTCATCTAGCCCTCCACCAGCTACGGTTCAACTAGCCCTCCATTGGTCGTCCTGTTCATCCAGCCCTCCACGGCGTCCTATTCATCCAGCCCCAACCGGCTCGATCGATCGAGGACCTGTTCATCCAGTGGCAACCACGGGGTCCTGTTCATCCACCCCCACCGGGAACTGTTCATCCAAACCCCCCAGCAACGCTCACTGTTCATCCAAAACCCCCAGCTGCAACGCTCACTATTCATCCAAACTCCCCAGCAACGCTCACTGTTCATCCAGAGGCAGCATCGATCGGCTTCAGTTCGCAGCAGTAGCGAAGGAATCGCTCGATCGCTCGGGTTCAGTAATGCGTAGCCTGCAGTGCAATCGCTCGGGTTCACTTAGGCGACGCCTCGCTCGGGTTTAGTTAGAGCCCAATGCCTCTCACCCACGTGCGTACGGTACGAGAGAAATGCGCATCGCTCGGCCCCTGACCACCCACCCTAACCGGGAACTCCCCGATATTTTCCTCGCCCTCGCTTCTACCACGTTTTTTTTTGTCATGGACGGCCCAAAGAATGTCATGGAGCTGCATCTCCGGCCCGCCCAAGATGAAAAGCCCATTTTTTGTCATGATTTTTTGTCATAGAAGTAGGAGCCTACCACATCTATGATGATACCAGGTTTTGTCACAATTATCGTCATAGAAGTGTCATAAGTATGACAGAAAAAAATTTCTTTCGGCCCGAAATGTCACGGATTTGTCTTTTTTTGTAGTGTACCAACCCACAAGTACCAATCTGAGGTTTTGAGGCAAAGATTGAATACAAGAAATGAACTACGGTTTGAGAGGAGATGGTGCTGTTGAAGATGTTGATGGATATTGACCCTCCCTCGATGAGAGGATCGTTGGTAATGACGATGGCTTCGATTTCCCCCTCTGGGAGAGAAATTTCCCCGATAGAATCGCTCTACCGGAGCTCTAAATTGGTCTTGCACAGGTTCCGCCTCGAGATGGCGGCGCTTTGTCCCGAAAGCTTCCTTCTAATTTTTTCTAGGTCAAAACCCTCCATATAGCAGAAGATGGGCACCGAAGACCTGCGAGGGGCCCATGAGCCCTGGGGGGTAGGGCGCGCCCCCAGGCTTGTGGCCACCTAGTGGGTCCCCTCTGGTAGTTTCTTCGCCAATAATTTTATTTATTCCAAAATAATTGTCCATAAAATTTCAAGACTTTTGGAGTAGTGCAGAATAGGTCTCTTAGATTTGGTCCTTTCCGGTCCATAATTCCAACTACCGGCATTCTCCCTCTTCGTGTAAATCTTGTAAAATATGAGAGAGAAGGCATAAGTATTGTACCATAATGTGAAATAATAGTCCATAATGGAATAAATATTTATATAAAAACATGATGCAAAATGGACGTATCACCTCCCCCAAGCTTAGACCTCGCTTGTCCTGAAGTGAAAGTCGAGATCGATAATCATGTCCACATGTTTAGAGATAGAGGTGTCGATAAAATAAAATACAAACATGAAGTCATCATGATCATCTTTTAGATCAGCAATATATTGTCATATAATTTCTTATGCTAAAGTGATAATTCATTCATAAGGTGAAGTATGAACTCAAAAAATTTATTGAAAACTAACAAACTATGATCTCGGTCATTGAAGGAATTGAAATTTATCATAACATCGGAAAGAGTCAGTATATAAGAGATTTGTATAGCAAGTCCACATACTCAATCATCTTTCAGTCTTTCATAATTGCTAACACCCACGCGGTACTTATGAGATCAAAGCTTCAATCAGACATATAGAAAGATAGGGGCTTATAGTTTCGCCTCCCAGCCATTTACCTCAACGGTAATGTCAACAATAATAACTCATGATCACCTACATTCGAGTGGATGTATGTGTCTAGATCTTTCCCCAACACATGACGCTTACCAAAAGAAAAAGGCGAAACATAGGAAATGGTGAAGATCACCGCGACTCTTGCTTAAAGGTTGGTAGTAAAAAGTAAAAGATATACCCTTCGCAGAGGGAAGCAGAGGTTGTCATGCAGTTTTTGGTTGGATGCATGAAATCTTAATGCAACAGAACATCACTTTATATTGCCGCTTGTGATAGAAAACTTTATTATGCAGTTCGTCGCTTTTATTTCTTCCCCATCACAAGTTCGTATAAAGTTTATTTTCCTCACACTAATAGATCATACATATTTAAAGTGCAATTTTTATTTCTTGCACCGATGACAACTTGCTTGAAGGATCTTACTCAATCCATAGGTAGGTATAGTGGACACTCATGGCAAAACTGGGTTAAGGGTGTTTGGATGCACAAGTAGTTTCTCTACTTGGTGCGGAATTTTTGGCCGGTATTAGGTTGAAGCAAGCATCACATGTTAAAGGATCCATGACAATATAACTTCTATTAGGAAATAAGTAAACATAACTCATTATGCTGTCTTCCTTCTCCAACATCAACTTCTTAGCATATAGTATTTTAATGAGTGCTCACAATCATAAAAGATGTCCAAGATAATATATTTATATGTGAACCTCTCTTTCTTTATTACCTCCTTTTAATTGCAACAATGACCAAACTATGTTTGTCAACCCACAACAAGTTTCAATCCTCATACTTCTTATATGTGAAGTCGCCCCTCTCCATAATATTGTTATATATTCTTTTATTTCCCTTTTTTATTCTTTTACAAGATCCAAGCAAGAAAGCAAAGCCCTTACTCAAAACCATTATTTATTATATAACTCTCACACTCGATTACATAGAGGGAACTCAAAGCAAAACTGAAGGACTAGATCAAACTAAAACTTTTATTCTACTAGATCAAGATATAACCAAAAGGATCAAACTAAGAAAAATGATAAAAGTAAAGATATGATGCTGATACGATACCGGGGCACCTCCCCCAAGCTTGGCACAAGCCACGGGGAGTTCCCATACCTGTGTACTCAAATTTCATTCTTTGGAGGTGGTGGTGTGATATTCTTGGCAATGATGCCTTTCAAGATGTGATTCTCCTCCTCGAGCCTATTGATTTGCTGCTTGAGATACATTATTTCCTTACGGGGTTTGCCTATGACGGTTAGAGCACTGTCCATCCATGGACGCTTCTGGGCTGCGGGGGAGAAAGCAACGCTCTTTTTCATGTTATTGTAAGAAAGAAATTTATCATTGGGAGGTATGACCGAATCCGATATTGCTGGGCTCTGAAGTTCCTTGAGCATGGCTCCAGGTTGAGGGCGAGAGGTGACTTCTTGATCCTCCTCCATGGCATCCACTCTTGTCAGGTTAGCCTCCATCTCTTCCTCCGTTGACCACCCAAAGTGATCAGCTTCGCTATATATTCTTGGGTCCGGTATCGAGTGGGAGACACGACTCTCCCCGGCCTACTCTTGCGAAGACATCTCGCTCTAAATCTGCTACTGAAATAGCTAGAAACAAGAACAGAAGATATTATCGTGGTACGGTGGTCAAAACCTTTGGGAGATTATATAATGTTTTTTTACCGACCAAAAGAAGTATCCTGCAAGAAAACAAAGTCCGGAGGGCACACGAGGTGGCCAAAAGCCTGGGAGGCGTGCCCAGGGGGTAGGGCGCGCCCCCACGGCTTGTCGCCTCCTCCTACACTATTCTCACTACTTTTTATTTTTCTAGTTTCTTAAATATTTCAGAACAGAGTAAAATTGCCTTTAGAAGAATTTTGGAGTCGGTTTACTTACCGTATCACATACCTACTCCTTTTTAGGGTTCTGGCGTGTTCTGGTAGGTTTCCTTTATGTACTCCTCCGGTGTTATGGTACTAATAATATTGGTTTCAACATTTATGGGAGTACCTGAGATATAATTTTTAATTCTTTGCCCGTTTACCACCTTCAGGTTATTGCCCCCGGCATTGTTGATTTTGATGGCACGAGAACGATAAACTTCCACGATAATGTAAGGCCCTTCCCATTTAGAGAGAAGTTTATAGCAAGACATGGTCACCTACATTGAATTCCCGATTTTGTATCCTTTTATCATGCCATATTTTAACCTTTTCTTTAAACAACTTGGCATTTTCATAGGCCCGAGTTCTCCATTCATCATGTGAGCTAATGTCAAATAACCTCTTCTCATCGGAAATTTTGAAGTCATAGTTGAGCTCTTCAATTGCCTAATAAGCGTTATGTTCTAGTTCAAGAGGTAAGTGACATGCTTTTTCATGTACCATTTTATACGGGGACATACCCATAGGGTTTTTATAAGATGTTCTATAAGCCCATAATGCATCATCAAGTTTCTTAGACCGACTCTTCCTGGATCTATTAACAGTATTTTGCAAGATTAATTTTATTTCTCGATTACTTAATTCTACTTGACCACTATACTGAGGATGATATGGAGATGCAATTATATGGTTAACATCATACTTAGCAAGCAATTTACGGAAAGCACCATGAATAAAGTGTGAACCACAACTAGTCATCAAATATCTAGGGACTCCAAACCTCAGGAAAATGACTTCTTTAAGCATTTAAATAGAATTGTTACGATCAACATGACTAGTTGGAATAGCTTCTACCCACTTAGTAACGTAATCAACAACAACAAACATATGTGTATACCCATTAGAGGAAGGAAAAGGTCCCATATAATCAAATCCCCAAACATCAAATGGTTCAATAACAAGTGGATAATCCATAGGCATTCCTTGACGTCTACTAATGTTACCAATCCTTTGACATTCATCGCAAGACAAGACAAACTTATGAGCATCCTTAAAAATTGTAGGCCAATAAAAAACCAGATTTTAATATCTTGTGTGTAGTTCTATCTCCCGCATGGTGTCCTCCGTAGGCCTCAGAGTGACACTTGCACAGGATCTGTTCCTATTCATGCTCAGGTACACAACGTCTAATAACACCATCTACTCCTTCTTTATAAAGATGTGGGTCATCCCAAAAGTAATGTATTAAATCATAGAAAAACTTTTTCTTTTGTTGGTATGTGAAACTAGGTGGTATGAATTTAGTAGCAATATAATTAGCATAGTCAGCATACCAAGGAGTATTATGAGAAGCATTTATGACAGCTAACTGTTCATCAGGAAAACTATCATCAATAGGTAGTGGGTCATCAAGAATATTCTCTAACCTAGACAATTTGTCTACTACGGGGTTCTCAACTCCCTTCCTATCAATGATATGTAAATCAAATTCTTGTAGCAAGAGAACCCACCTAATGAGTCTAGGTTTAGCATCTTTCTTTTCCATAAGGTATTTAATAGCAGCATGATCAGTGTAAACAGTAACTCTAGAATCAATAATATATATAAGATCTGAACTTATCACAAGCAAACACAACTTCTAAAAATTATTTTTCAGTAGTAGCATAATTCCTTTGAGCATTTTCTAGAGTTTTAGTAGCTTAATGGATAACATTTAACTTTTTACCAACTCTTTGTCCTATAGTAACACCAACAACATAATCACTAGCATCACACATACTTTCAAAGGGTAGGTTCCAATCAGGTGGTTGAACAATAGGTGCAGAGATTAAGGCTTTCTTAAGTATTTCAAAGGCTTATAAACAATCATCATCAAAAACAAATGGAACATCTTTTTGCAAAAGATTAGTGAGAGGCCTAGAAATTTTAGAGAAGTCTTTAATAAATCTCCTATAGAAACCAGCATGGCCAAGGAAACTTCTTATACCTTTGATATCTTTAGGACACAACATTTTTTCAATAGCATCAACTTTAGCTTTATCAACTTCAATACCTCTTTCGAAGATTTTATGCCCCAAGACAATACCTTCATTAACCATAAAGTGGCACTTCTTCTGTGGCACCCCGGCTCAGAGAGACCGGAGCTCCCCATATTCCAGCCCAGAGATCGAGGTAGGTCTTCTAGAATACGTCACTGCTTGGCATAGAACAAATCAGCTCTTTATTATAATCGGTATGGATACAAGGGAATTACATCGGCACGACAACACTATGCCTACTCAGGTTGCTCTATGCTAGCAGCAGAACAACTAGTAGCAGCGGAATGACGACGATAACGATGGACTCCACTCCATAAGAACTCTGGCTGGAACGCTTATCCTAGCTTGCATACTCGGGATCCACGACAAACAAGCAAGCAGACAAGACATGACCTGCAAACTGGCATGACACGCCTGGTCAGTACATTGAACGTACTTTCAAGCTCACAACAACCAAGAGTAGTCAAGGCAAACAACAACATGGCATTTACAGGTTAAACATTAGAGATGAACATGATACCGCTAGAACAACATAAGCATGGCCTAAACATGAGCATGTTGAACCTCCCATAACTAGAACCATACAAAATGAACATGGCATGTTACTCATAATATGAACCGGATGATACAAGGATGCAGTATGCTTGAACTATCATGATTCACTTACGCTGATCGGAGGTTACCTCACGTGTATCAACTTACCAACTTGGGCATCACACGATCATCTCAGGACCAAGCAAGCTTGGTATTAACAATACCTTAGTGATCATATGAACACAAGGAGCTTGATCTTTACCCGGGATTATCACATGATACCAGAAATATCCACCAACTTCGGTATCCACGATACCATTTGTGATCCTCTCATGATCACATACTCAACTTATTTCCTCATCAAACCAGGGTTGTTATTAATCAGATGATTATTACTATTGACCCATAGTGTGACCTACTACGAACTAGAGCCCATATCCATGGGCGCGACTATCGATAGATTATACACTCTGTAGAGGTTAGCACATTGTACCCACACTACGGCCTCGTGCTCCCATTCAGGTGGACCAATGACATTCCGACAAAACTGATCTATCGCCAAGACACTCTCCCGGCCACTCCAGCAAACTCCCCTTTGGGCTAAGTCATGGGTGCCCCAGACGCCACTCTGGACATCCAACGACCACCGTTGTGGCAAAACAAAAACGGTCCCAAATGGGGACAACCCGAGTACAACACAACTACGGGCACACAAGGCTTATGTCGTCCTACCCGGCAAAGGTAGCACCCATGCATAACCTTCCCTAGTTGGAGGCACTGGCGAGAGGCATGACAATAGACAACAACAGGGCCTTCCCATAAAAGGCAAATGTGGCTGCACTGGTCAGCTCGTCTTCATGGCACTATGACTTAGCCAACATGTGTTCAAGTTTGATTAAAGTCTAGTTAAACTTGAGTGCAAATGATGCTGAGTCACACAATATACATGATGAACTGACCATGATGACAAAGGCAAAGGTGTCCCGATGTTTTGATGATATAGCGATCGTTTCTGTGGGAGTCGACTTTGACAATCCGACTACGAACGTGCGAAGACGTTGCGCCTTAGCAATCGCTAAACCAACTTCCGAGTGGTTATTGACCATGCCGGAGCACTATCAACCTGACCACGAGGGTCTATTTCCTACGAGCAAACGAAAAACAAGCAAGAAACTGAGATTGCAATCTGGATATTGCGAATATAAGATGAAAGCTTTATTGATCAAGATGGGGTTCTGTGTTGTCTTGGTCTGGTCGTTGAACACAAATGAAGTACGCGAAGATGCAACTATGGCGAACTTTTAATCTAAACAAAACCCAAAGTCTAAACGGTTCCCTAAGGGCTGTATATATGGAGGAAGAGGGAGGAATTTCGTGGCCCTTGGGGGAGGGGTCCGAAACCAACCCTATCTCTTGTTTCCCCACACATACGGACTCTAAAAATAGCCTATACTTATGTATTTCGAAATTACATGGGCCTGGCCCAATAATAAGATGACGCAACACCTAGAATAGCCTCTGGACGAAATTTATGAAGTGGCATCTTGTATATTTCTTCCAAGGCTTCATGCACTCATTATGGTGGCTTCAAAGTCCTGAAATCATCACTTGTAACTCCGTTCTTGTTTCCCATGCGCATGCCATCATCTCCATGCTTGTTCTTGCTCTAATGTTCATCCTTTTCCAAGCTAGGCCCTTCATTTGTAAGCAAAACAAATGTATCTAATTTAGGCAGCATCATATTCTCATGAACATTAGAATCATTACCAAGAAACGAAAGTACCTGGTAATTCAATTGGCATGCACGAGCTCTAGTAATTGGTCCAGTATGTATAGTAGCAGGGACTGTGGGTGTAACAACGGTATTGATGTCCTTATCATCCTCCCCTTCTTGAAATGAAGTTGTCCTCATCGGAAGCTCATCTTCCTCATCAAAATAAGGCTTCAAATCTGCAATGTTAAAAGTGGGACAACCCCCAAAATCTGCAGGCAACTCAAGTTTATATGCATTATCATTTATTTTCTCCAACACCATAAAAGGACCATCCACACGTGACATTAACTTTGATTTGCGCAAATTAGGAAATCTATCCTTACGCTAATGTAACCTAACAAGATCTCCAGGTGCAAACACAACATGTTTTCTACCCTCATCTCCAGCAAGTTTATATTTAGCATTCATACGCTCAATGTTTTCTTTAGTTAACTGCATTTTTAAGATCAATTCAACATGTGTTTAGCATCAAATTTAACCTTCTCCGAAGATGGAAGAGGCAATAAATCAATAGGTGCACGAGGTAGGAAACCATACATAATTTCAAAAGGGCACATTTTAGTAGTAGAATGCAATGAACGATTATAAGCAAATTCAATATGAGGTAAACATTCCTCCCACATTTTCTTATTATTCTTCAAAACACCCCTAAGCATCGTAGACAATGTTCTATTGACTACTTCAGTTTGTCCATCAGTTTGGAGGTGACAAGTAGTACTAGAAAGTAGTTTAGTCCCCCAACTTAGCCCATAAACATCTCCAAAATTGGCTAAGAAATTTAGTATCACGATCTGAAACAATAGTATTTGGCACACCATGCAAGCGAATAATTTCATGAAAGAACAAATCAGCAACATTAACAGCACCATCGCTTTTATGACATGATATAAAGTGTGCCATTTTCGAGAATCTATCCATGGCAACAAATATGCTATCCCTCCCCTTCTTTGTTCGAGGTAAACCTAAAACAAAGTCCATATATATATATATATATATATCCTCCCAAGGAACACTAGGTACAGGCAAAGGCATATATAAACCATGAGGATTGAATCGTAACTTAGCTTTTTGACATGTAGTGCAGCGAGCAAT
Organism: Triticum dicoccoides; assembly: GCF_002162155.2. Lineage (NCBI taxonomy): Eukaryota > Viridiplantae > Streptophyta > Magnoliopsida > Poales > Poaceae > Triticum > Triticum dicoccoides. The sequence continues at coordinate 225,435,406 of NC_041391.1, forward strand.
AAAACGCTCAACATCCTGTCTCATCTTTAGCCAAAAGAAATGTGTAGCAAGTACGTCCTCAGTCTTCTTTACACCAAAGTGTCCCATTAATCCTCCTCCATGCGCCTCCTTCAACAACAAAAGACGAACGGAGCTAGCTAGAATGCATAGCTTGTTAGCACGGAACACAAATCATTAACGACGAACTTGTTCCACATTGTTCCTTCTTTACAATTCTGCATCTATCTATTATATATAAAAAACGCTTAACGAGATAACAAAAAAAAAGAGAAATAGTCTAGAAAACCCTACAATAATTAGAAACATCTGGCCATCAATTTAAACTAATTAGGCAACCATAGCCAATGGATTAAAAGGTAAAGAAATTACCCACCATTGCCCTTGATAAGTTATCTCACCCACGTCATCTACTAAAAAAAACTTGCCCACGTTAAAAAATATTACCAAGACAACACAGTTTTCATGTAAGATCTCTCCTCTGTCATTAAGAAAAAAACTAGTAAGCCTGCACGTGCAAATGCACGTCTGACTAATATACAAATATATGTGAGAATATGTATAGAAAGATATTTTGGTTGCACCGGGGATACATGGGACACACGGCCAGTCTTCCAGATGCGCTCCACCTGTCGTGCCAACCGGACTGCACGTCGGTTCCGTCTCACCTCGACCCTTGCATGCTTCCTCTCCACCTTGTAGCTCAATGTGGACATCCTCTTGGTCAGGATGTTCTTCGTCCGCGCCTTCACCTGCACCTGAAATAGAATTTGCACAAATACAGACAACTGGGATTTGTTTCATCGTTTTGTCTGGACAGTGCAACAAGTTCAGGAATTCAGATGGATGCTGACCTCTGCATGCCTCAACTTGGCTTTGAATTTGGATTTCTGGCAGTTCTCCCACTCCTGTATCTTCACCTCCTTCCTTTGACTACAACAAATTCATGAGAAGTGCATAATTCATAATTCGAAAAGTACTTCTAGTAAAACCAACTTATTTAAACCATCATCATCCTTCTATACAAGGACACGCCCACATATAAGTACTATTAATCATTTTGCTTCTGCGGTAGTATCATTACACATGAAAAGTATCACTTGATCCAAGTCGTATAATTTTCATGACAAGTCTGAAACTGTATCACCACGAAAAAACCAACAGTAGTTCACAAAATTTAGGAGAGAAGATGGTCTTACACTGTAGAGATAATTGTGTTCAGAAACTTTGAAGACCAACCTATGAAATGAAACCCGAAAATGCATAATAATTACATAATTGTAGCAAAAAAAGAAAATTGTGCAATTGACATTCTATTTCTTCCACAACCGCCTTCCAAATCAGATCCCCGCCTAAAGATGTATTACTTATACTAAGTCAAGACCGCCAATCATGCAATTATTTGTCATGATAATCTAATGTAGAATTGTAGCATACTTCAAAGGATAGTCAAGAATGAATTATGAACATGTTTTGCTAAGCACTACTAACATGCTAGTGTAGGCAGACCACCACAGGTCTTGTATGATCTCTTGAGCAATTTATGATCACGCATCATAAAGCTTTAGTGGAACCAATGGAATTCCAATCAACACAGGAACAACAGTAAAAAAACTAAATTTAAAACAAGAAGTGCCAAACAATTTGAGCAGCCTTTTAATCAGTGTTGTAGATTGTAGAACTTTCCTAGCATAAAATATTTGGAATTTCCTTTTTTCATGGGCCAAGAATGTAATCTCCATCAGATATAACCTGGAATGACAATATAATTGTCAGAAATACAAGGCATCATATTTGCAGGATTATATTAAGAGGTAAGTAGCAAATGGTTCACCTCATGTTCTGAAAGAGTCTTTCGAACAACATATCTGAATTGAGATCAGTTGAAAAAAGCAGCATCAACTTGGGGCTAACAAATAGAGTAGTGTAACTAAAGAGGCTAACATATCAGAATCATCCAATCAGAATGTCACCACGACTGCATCAGATCAGATGCAACAGAGTAGTGTAACAAAGGGGGCTAACAAATACAAGTAAAATAATAAGATGACAAGGTCTCAAATGAATTCACAATTTAATATTTGTTCTTCAAGAAAAGCTAGGAAGCAACCAGAAAGTAGTGAGATAAAATAATAACACCAAAAAATAAGTGCCAATAAATGTGAAGATAAAAGATCATAGTATTAGCTCATGTTTTTTTTCTTGTTTCTAAAGTTACCATTAAGCTTAAAGAAAAGATGATTCCAAGTTCTGAGTACATTAGTCAGCAGGCCATTGATTCAAATTGTAACATGCTACTGTAGCTCAAGTCAAAACCATTCAGATTGTACAGACTACAAAGCAAAGCAACACCTACAGTACATTGATTCAAATAATTTCATATACATTTTGTCCCAGAAGCTTGCACTGTGACCTTGTGGCTTCTTCAATCAGGTTGCATATCAGATGCAATCTGAATTTTGTTTAGTTTTCAGCACAGGAATCAGTCGCAACACTGGAACTGGGAAGACATGCGGTCGATCTTCCGGATGCGCTCCACCTGTCGCGCCGACCGGGCTACCCGGTGGTCCTTTCTCGCCTCGACCCTCGCCTACTTCTTGGTCATGTTGTTCTTCGCCTCCGCCTTCATTTGATTGGCATGCACCTGAAATAAAATTTGTACAATTATGGCCAGCTGAGATTTGTTTCACAGTTTCGTTAAGAGTTCAAAATTTAGAGCACAACTGGCTGAGGGATGGCGTGGCGGCACCGGCTAGAGTGCCGCTCCTCGACTGCTCCTGGGTGTCAATCTAGGCGTCATCTTTGGGCCTACGCTCCTCATCAACACCGATGACGATGACTGTGTTGCTGCCGCCGGAGCGACCACCTGGGTGCGGAGCTCGATTCGGCTAAAGTTTTTCCTCTGCTGGAGATAGTCTACTTGGGAGGTTAAATTCTATGCGCCATCCTACCATCATTATTATAGGCATCATTTAGTTGATTTTAAATTTGCATCAGGGTGTTTAATTGGCTAGAGTTCAGAAGATATTATTGTCGGCCATTAGTATTTCAGAAAATTACACCAATAAGGTTTAGCACGGAGACACTTTGAGTTATTGACAGGAAAAAACAAACACATGCCTTGTGCATTAAGTTCATTTTGCAGGACAATAAATTGCCTATAATAACAAGTTCACTGGAACTTTCAAGAAATGCCACAGAACTATGACAATACTATGATATAATGAGTGTCTACTAACAAGTGACAAATGAACTTTTATTATTTTCATCTCATCAGAAGTTCAAATAACCAGATCATGACATGTAGGTCAGAGATACACAAGAAATTCAAATGAGCAACAAAGTGACCAATAAACGGATTGAATAATCTAGATAGTATCTTTAAAAGTGTTTTATAAGCCTCTAACAATCAGTTAGCAGCTGCACCAAACCCATGCAACCGTGAAACCTCCATCATGTGGGTCCAAGCATGGATTTCCTACAATGACAAATAACTTCTATCTTCTCACAACTCAAAAACACATGGAACATGATAATCAGAAGTACAAATGATATTCATGTCAAGGTTGCTTGTTTGGAATACAAAAAGGAGATACATGGAGAAAATCACATAATGATGCATAAGATATTCACCTCACTGTATGTCAAATTGAAGGGTTTTACTATTCTGAGAAACGATTGCAAATGTTTCCTCAACTTCAGCTCTGTCTCGGCATATCATCTTTGTTCGGAATATAGTCATACTGGGCAGCAGAGACTACCCTGTTACTGCAAATGTATACTGCAGTGCACTGTCAACAAACTAACTAACACAATATGCATGGGAATTTCAGATAGAAGTGTATAAGATTTTAAATATATGACCAAATCACAACTGTACAAATATGAAAATAGGATCAAGTGGTAATTTATACCTTTAAGGCTAGCTCCTGAACCATCTGTTGCAGGTTTGACATCTTTTTGATATATACTCAAGAGAGCTTCAACTCTAGTTCTGCTATAACTGACCTGCAAAATGATAATCAAACGGAGTGAAATTGTGTCTTTTCTTCAAACTGCCTGTCAACTGGGGGTCACAAGGCGGCAACATAAGATCATACCATTTCGTAATTATATGGTTGCTAGAAATCTGCACCTTGTAAGACAAAAACATCAAATTGGGTGCACTTGCACAGGGGTAAATTGATTGTATTTGGACGTCTTCACGAAAAGGCTTGCACTCCTCTGTAAAAATTTGTGCCTGTTTCTCTGCAATGGAACCTACAAGATGTACATCCTTTGCTGACTGCTCATCAATACTACCAGGGAGCAATTTTTCAGGTAATTTATATGATTCAGATGCCCTAATACTGAGGTTAAACCATCATATAATACTTTCTGTACAATGAAGTACATTTTTCATCAAATAATCATTTCTGCTTACAGTGCTGGAAAATGTTCAACATAGCAAAAGTATACCACAAACAGTAATGTTTTCAACCAACCTCCACTCCAGGTTGTGGCGAAAAGTGTGGATCAAGAACCTTGCATTCGATCCTGCTGTTCTCCTCGTCACAGTTGAGGATGTCCCCCTACCAGTTCTGCTGCGTGAACGGAGATCTGTCGCCCAACAGTCTCGTGACCACAGCAGCAGCATGTCAGCAAAGGAAACCCTCAATTCGTAACCCTATGAGCCCCAAAACCTGCCCGGGACTGCTCAACGGAGGATAGGTGGGTGCTGGGCGTACGTACCAAAAGAATAGACAATCGAGGATGCGGTAGTCCTCGACGCCGGCGAAGAGGCGACCACCGGCAGCTTCCACTGGATCTGTCCCATCTGCTTCAACGCGTCGAGGGGATCTCCCAGGCCGAGGGGGCGCGCTGCTGCGGCTCGGTCGGCCGGCCCGGGCCCCCCTACAGCGGAGGTGCCGCTCGGCCGCTAGCGAGAAGGGGGAGAAGGGGCAACGGCGGGGCGACCGTCTGGTGAGAAGGGGAAGGGGCCGAGCGGCGGCATGCTCGGGCGGTTGGATGTGCCGCTCGGCCGGTGGCGTCCGTCGGGGGCGGAGCTGCTGCTCGGCCGCTGGCGAGAAGGGGGATAAGGGACGGCGGCGGGGCGAGCGTCTGGTGAGAAGGGGAAGATCGAACGGCGGCGTGGTCGGGCGGTTGTGGCGAGAGGCGAAGCGGGGGGCGTGCATGTGGCGAGGGCGTTAGCGATAGCGAGGGGGTTAGCGACGGGGGGTTGGGGAAGTTGTGCGCGGCGGGGGACCAGAATCGTACGTGAGATCGGGATAACAGTTTTTAGGAAAGAGAAGCAGGAGTTTAGGAGTGGCAGGGTGGGTAATTAAAGTGTAAAACGCGTTTGATGTTGTTGGGATGGTTTAGTCCATCAGATCCTATGATTTGACGGATGAGATGATTTGGTTCTCCGCCCTCTCGTCTTTTTATCTCTCCCTACTAATAATAAAGCACGGATTGGGTCTCCGGGTTCACCGTCGCAGCATGTTTGCAAAATTGTCCCTGAGCTTTTTAAGAATCAACCCGCAATCCTCAATAGCCCGAACGTAAGTGAAAAAAAAACGTTTCGAGCCCGAGCGATGCGCCTTTCTCCCGAGCGAAGCGAGTTCCTCTGTCTTCTCCTTCTCCACGTTATTTGCCGCCGCCGCCGCCCCGCCCCGCCCCGCTGCAGCCCGCCGTCGCCCCACCCTCGCTCGCCGCTGCGGATCCACCACCGCCCCTCTACAGCCCGACGTCCCGTCCCCGTGTCACACCACGAGCCTCTTGCCGGCGGGCTGGGCCCTCC
>NC_041391.1:225441448-225511929 GCF_002162155.2 Triticum dicoccoides
CCGCCGCCCCCGCCCCGCCCCGCCCCCGCTGCAGCCCGCCGTCGCCCCACCCTCGCTCGCCGCTGCGGATCCACCACCGCCCCTCTACAGCCCGACGTCCCGTCCCCGTGTCACACCACGAGCCTCTTGCCGGCGGGCTGGGCCCTCCTCGCGCTGGTACTTGCTCTGGGAAGAGCAGGAGGGGTGCTGGAGCAGTGGTCGTGGCGTCCCCGGGTGCCTGCCGCCCTCCCCGGGCACAAGGTCGCCGTTAGCCCCCCGACCCCCCAGCGCACAAGGTCGCCGTCAGCCCCACGCCCCCCAGCGCTGGTCTCTGGTAGTCACCATCGTTGACGGAGTAGGAGTACACGCGGAGGTCGGGAAGGGGCATGGTCTTGCAGGCCAGGTCTGAGTTGGTGTGCGTGTGCTCTCCTACCACCGGTGCCAGGCCACTGTACGGGTGTCCGGTGTCCCTGTTGCGGCTCCAGGATTTCGCCGGGAGCTCCTGTGCTGTAGTTTTGCTCAGAGTTTTGAGGATAATATATCTCTACTTCTCCCCTCCTGAACTCAGAAGCAGTAGATAAATTTTTGTGACCACTACATTCAGGAATAATTGCCTGAAAGGAACAATTTGATTTGAAAAGGCAATCAATCTACATAAATCATGGCACAATTATCTAAATTATCCGGAGCGGGTTGATTGTGTGGAGTTGCAAGCATAATTTGTTGTAATGTAGTTTCAAAGATGATTTAGACAAAAAAAACACCACCAAGCATTGCAAATGACGAGGTAGAAATTTTTTTAGATTTGCTAGCAAATGACAAAACCAAATCAGATGGCTTACTGGAGGTTCTTGGTTCAGGTTGTTAGATGGAAGGACAAGGCGGCGGCGATGGAGACGGGGAGTCGATTAGGAAGGAGAAAGAGTTTGTGCAACTGCTGCTCAGTGCGAAAAACAGAGGTAAATAAATTTATTGTTCAGGTGGCGAGATTCAGTCTCCCTAATTTGTATTCAGCGATGAACTACTGAATGGTGTTGCTAAATTCATGGCATGAGTTGTCAAGGAGGACGTCAAAGTGTGGGAGGTTGCAGTCTTGCAGGAGATTAGCCTTACCTTGGCAAATTAGCTTGCGGTCCTGAAGCTGTATGTTTGCTTAATCTGAAGTGTGCACAAATATTTGTGTTTAATAAGTGAAATGTATCCATCTGGCTGACATGAACCTTCAGGAAAGACAGATCCTAAAGTTGGCTTCACTTGGTAGTAACTATGGAAACCTCAAGAGTGTTGTTGACGCCCTGAAGGCTTTTGAGTTGTATTGTCAGGTCTGTCTATGCAAATTGAAATTTACTTGAGAGTGAATCTCTAATGTTGTACCTTTTGCAAAATACTACCAGCTAAATATGATAAGGTTTTCTTCTTCCCAATGTGATAAGGCATGAGGCAAAACCTCTTCATATAGAACAGGCTGCGTGCCTTGATAGGGTTGAAAGCACTGAAGTAGTGTTACATTGCTGTACTGTTTTTGAAACTTCAAGTCCCGTTGTTACTTAAAACCAACAAAGAACAGTTATCATTTTCCCTTGACACTGTAAGCTTGATAGAATACGCTGTACATGCAACTACATGTTGTCTCATTACTTTAGTCTACTTTTCTTAAAAAGTGTGATGATTGTCGCTAACAATGTTGGAAAGATTCCAACAAAAAATAAATTTCTTTGTAGTGAACCCTCTAATCAAAAAGAAAAGAGAATCATTTATTCATCATTGATTAAATCTATTTAAGAGTTAATCTTTGTTGATAATCTTCAGTGTAAACTCTATTATTTTTTGCTTCATTGCCAGGATTTATGCACTTTTCCCATGGCATAATATAAGAATCAAAATCAATTTATTGGATCACAATCATATCTGGGAGTATTTGCACCACTTTAAGTGATCTTGTATAGTTGGAATGTTACATTTCACTTTAATTGCTTTGCTGAACGTACGGACTAAGAAAATTTCAGTTTCTCCTGTCATCAATAAATGTTATAAGATTTAGATTATTGAATTCAGTAAAAGTTCAAACATATGAGAGCACTAACCATGTTTCGGCTCCTTGACTGAGGACGTACGAACTTGCAAAAAGCACGAGCGTAGAAGCGAAAGAAGGAGCGAGAGGATTAAGCTTCCAAGTGCGGCAACTAGGAACATCTCGATCGGTGATTTGAAGTGTGTTTTTCAATAGCATGGTGCATGGATACTTGCACGTGTTCCCCCGATGCAACGGACACTATTTAATTGTCATAGAACTACATACAAGGCTCTCATGCAAAAAAGGTGTTATTTAAGCACTATTTTACTGGATTTTATTCTGTGTGAAAAAACATAAAAAGTGCCTCTACACGTCTTGGGTCGGCGGCTGTCGGCATTACGGCACTCCAATTAGCATCTCTTGGTAATCTTTTAGGATCACTAATGTATGTTTTATGATAGGTTTTATCAGGCATGAAGGTGGCGTGGGCCAGCAAGGAGTCTGGGGGTTCAACAGGACATCCTTGCAGGAGTAGTCGAGCAGAGGCTGACACTGGCCAATATGACCAGCATTGCCGCAGATCGCCTCCATGTGGGCTGCTGTTGCAAAGTCACGGTGCTGCACCTCAGCGAATTCAGCAGGAGCAATTCATTCCCCACCCAAGTGTTTATTATTGATCATTGCTGCTTCATCTGTTTATTCTCATCTAACTAATATATTTACGGACTTTTTGTATGTTTGGCTAATTCTTCTTTATCTTATGGGACTTTGCTGTGAAAGAAAGATGAAGTTCAAAGAGTTCAATTTAGAGTTAGTGTAGTTTCCCCGAAAGAAAAAAGAGAGAATTGGTGCAGTGTCTCATGCCTATTGGACTCAGTCTATTACGCTCACTAAGTATATACATGTATGCTGCAGAGACGTGGTCACATGGCTGATTAACATCTTTTGGCAACATCATGTTAATTCAATGAAAAAATTCTACTACACCTATGACTATGAACGTAGATGTGCACTCTTGATTTTTGAGGACTACTTTAGGATGTGATCATTGGTGTTGCTTCACACTTTCTAGACAACATAACATTTTATTGTTACTAATGTGAAAATCCAACTTACTATTTTTCTATTACAGTGTGTTCAGCCACTATCAGACTTTGGTGGCATGCTCCAGCTGCCAAACTATGTTCTGCCAACCTACCGTTGGAAAGGCGAGGCTCACCAAGGGATGCCTTATTATGGCAAAAAATGAAGCCCTTCTTAAGATTGTTTACTACTACGTATCCTCGATGTGGGGAGACCGACCACAAGAGGTATCCATGAACACCATATGTCCCTGCGTTCTAATTTCAGTTGCTTTTGAGTTTTAGTTTTTCCTTTCTTCTAGCATCGTAATTTGCTGGGACCTATGAGTCTTGATTTTAATATTGCAAGGTAATCGGTCTTATGTCACCTTTATCTTCGCAGGAGTCAGGAGCAAGCAAATTACTTTGACATTTAGCATATATTTACTAGAGTTTCAGAAGGTCAATAATACCCAATGCATTGCCTTCCATGACCTACCTTGGTCTATTCTCATGGGTGATCTGCTAACTCATTTTAATTCGGTGCCTAGGTACTATTTCCTTCGGCATTCTGTTTTATAATATTTAGTACCATTGGTGCAACTTAATATGCAAAGCCTGAGCTTTGTTCAAGTTGCCAAGCAAATGCCTGTGCTAATTCTCACAAGAAACTTATGTTTCCCCTGTTTTCAAATACATGTACACAATAAAGTTTTCACTTCGGAAGCACCAAAACCTTTTATAGCTGCATGTAAATACTCCTCCGTTCCTAAATATTTGTCTTTTTAGAGATTCAAATGGACTACCACATACGGATGTATATAGACATATTTTAGAGTGTAGATTCACTCATTTTGCTCTGTATATAGTCACTTCTTGAAATCTCTAGAAAGACAAATATTTAGGAACGGAGGGAGTATTTTCTTAGACATACAGTAATGCTTCATTTTTATTTTATAAGAGAAATAACAGAACCTTTATTGTAATGATGTATAGCTTCATTTTACATAGAAAATACTGCCTGAATTAATCCATTGAGACCGAATGAAAATTAAGCTACAACTACCTGCTGTTGAATCAATAAACAAGATCAACTAGGTAGATTTGGGTAGCTAGGTTTTAGAGATTGAATCAACCACTGTTGTGTAGTCTTCTTAGTACAAGGGTGCACGACGTTCTTTTAATACGAAGACGTTGAGATATTTTTCGCCCGGTGCAACGCACGAACATTTTTACGGCGGCGGCAGCGATAGAGACGACGCGCTGCCCGTGCCAGAGGATGAGAGGGAAATGGCGTAGTTACACTCGCCTGCGTCGAGGCTTTGGTCGCCTTGAGGAGATGGCGGACGGAGTGCAGGCATTGGCGGCGCATGAGGGAGTACGGGAGGGTGTGAAAAGATAAAGAAGAGCCCTCATGGTGCAGCAGTAAGAAGATTTAGTTTTTTTAGGGATCACAATAATACAAGATGAGTTCATGGGTCCTTCTGTATATGTGAACTATTGGCAAGCCCAGATAGTTAAAAAAACTTCCCAACCAAACAACCAACTATCTGTAAAAATTGCCAAACAAAAATGCCCAAAAAGTTAACACAAAAAATAGTTTAATTTTTTTATAGAACATGTTATTTTTAAAAATTATCCCCCAAAAAACACATTTGACTATAAAAACCATTTAAATATACAACAGAAATACATTCTTTAATTTCTCTTTTATTTTATAGAGTATGTTCTAATTTTTATAAAAATGTTAACTATTCTTCAATAGGTGTTACATTTTTAATGAAATATTAAAGTTTTATTAAAAAAAAGGAAATTTCCACGTTCAACATTTATTAAAACTAGCTAAGTGTCCGTGCGTTGCCACGGACTAACAAATATATATATACAAAGAGAAAATTCATGTGACATGAGAGTCAAAGGCCATTTTTATGGGATGATATCTCATGGTCATGATCTAGTAGGTACATACATCTCGTCATTGTCTTTCTTCCACACTCCATGTCTGAGCTACCACGCGACACTCGACTTCCTTCTCCCACCATGCATGCTTTTATCTCCTATTTCTCCTACCTCTATCTTGCACAACAGTACCAAGTTTCTTGTCCAACTATCATAATCTTCTCCGGTAGGGCACCCCCTTAGATTATTACTGACTTGTACATGTTGCAAATAAGATCAACGAAAATGGATACTAAATTTCTGATGAGAAATGAGAATTCAGGGCAATATCTTCCCAAGAAAATAATAATTCCAAGACAATCTTTTTATACCTTCTGTCAACATTGGGACACACATTCCACGCAATAAGCATGCAATGATGTTGATACTTGATTAATTGTCAATATATGTCTATAGTAAAGATAACTTTACTCAAAACATGTTTTTCTAAGAAGGAAGGATAATTCATATTAGAAAAAAAAATAAAGGTTTGGGTTCATCCCACCAATGTTTCTCTTGTGCAACTCATCTCCGCACCTGCTCACGAGATTAGCGTGTCTCGAGCACACCACTCCCACACACCCTCACAAGAGCGGCACAACCAATCTCTGAGTGCCACTGACACACATGCATGGAGCGCTCACTCCAAGCCTGACTATACACATTCCCACAGTAGCCAAATTCAAAGAGAATCAACGGGGCATCATCCACTGCTTTCTCAGGGTCCTATTCATCATGAAATCATAGACCAAGATATTCCTCCCATTCATTTTTTAGGGAAAGGATTTTTCTCGATGTTCCTCTCATCTTCATGGTAGTAATAACCTAAAAACGCCACCAGTCAACTCCGAAGAACATGCAACATTGTGAGAGTCAAAGTCATGGTCAGTCAACTCCGTCAAGAAATTATGTGCTATCCAATACGTACTTGTTGCCGATGGAACGACCACATGGATAGCTCCTACAGTCTTCATGCAGGTTGCACAAAATTACGCCATAGGAGGTTTCAAACCTTCAGTGGGCCACCCTTGGCCATCCAGCCGGTGGTTTTCCATCCTTCCTTACGCCTGACGTCTTGTGGAACCAGGCGCATCCCAGATCCACCGCCTTCCATTCAGGTCGCCACACAGAGGGGAAAAATAGAGTAGGCGGTGGCGCGGAGGAGGAGGCGGTGGTTTTCTATGTCACTGGTGTTTGTGTAGTTGTGCGTTGGAACTTCACAACATGGGGAGGACGAGGAAATGGGAGAGCAGATTGTCGATGGTGGCATGGGAAAAAGAACGCGGTCTGGGGAGGGGGTCGGTGGCTAGAACTTTGGAAAGGAAGAAAACCTGATTGTGTTTCCCTTTATTTTGTATATGGAAGTTATCGTATGGTTCATGTATGGCAACAAGTCCTATAAAAGAGAACCAAGGATTGATTGATGATTGTGTTTTATTTCATATGGAAACCGATCTGTCGGGGCTACATGTAAGGGCTACATGTAAGTGCATTGTGACTAAGGAAGGATCAATAGATTGAATTAGATTAGAAAAAAACCAGCAGCAGGGTGGAGTTATTAATTAAGAAAAAAGTCAGTAGTGGGAGGTGGGATGAAATAAAACCGGACGAAAAAAAGTCAGTAGTGGGAGGTGGTAGTCTCCGCCGGCCAATTCTCGTCCCACCTCCACTGGTTTTTTTCGTCCTAAAAAAATCTATGAAATTTCGTAGGTTAACCAGGGACAACTCCCACCTCCCAGGTTTTTTTCCGTCTCACCTTCCATGATATTTTTTTGTACCTCGCCCCACCTCACACTGAGCCGCCAAGAACCGCAAAAACCGCCTACCTTAGCCAAATCAACAAATCTCTCTCATTAATGCAATTTTCTTTAGGAAACAAATAATAGATTCTTTCCTACCTTAGCCAAATCAACAGATCTCTTTCATTAATGCAATTTCCTTTAGCAAACAAATAATAGATTCTTTCCTACCTTAGCCAAATCAACGGATCTCTCCCATTAATGCAATTTGCTTTAGGAAACAAATAATAGATTCTTTCCTACCTTAGCCAAATCAACGGATCTATCTCATTAATGCAATTTTCTTTAGGAAATAAATAATAGATTCTTTCCTACCTTAGCCAAATCAACGGATCTCTTTCTTTAATGCAATTTGCTTTAGCAAACAAATAATAGATTCTTTCCTACCTTAGCCAAGTCAACGGATCTCTCCCATTAATGCAATTTGCTTTAGGAAACAAATAATAGATTCTTACCTACCTTAGCCAAATCAACGGATCTCTCTCATTAATGCAATTTTTCTTTAGGAAACAAAGAATAGATTCTTTCCTACCTTAGCCAAATCAACGGATCTCTTCCATTAATGCAATTTGCTTTAGCAAACAAATAATAGATTCTTTCCTACCTTAGCCAAATCAACGGATCTCTCCCCGGTTCGCTGGGCGCGTTTCGGTGGGTGGGCGTGGGGGTGGGGGTAATTTGATGGAAAAAACCGGTTGAAAATAAACCGGTTGAAAGTGTGGGGAGGGGGACTATTCAACCAATTCGTCCATTAGGAGTAGAGATTGGATATAAAATGGGGCAAAAAATGAACCTTCAAGCAGGTTCTACCACTTTTATCACCCGATGCAACGCACGGGCATTTGTACTAGTAGGGATAGTAGATGATGCCCGCTAAAGAAAAGGATTATTAGTTTTATTAAGTTAAAAAAACAACCCCCAAACCTCATAGCTATTCGCTCAGTCTTTTCCATCTCTTCTTTCTCTCAAACGTGAAACAGAGGGAGCCAGGGAGGCGACCGGCGACAGCCACGACCGTAACCCAGGCCAGGAACGCCGGCGACGAAGGCTATCACCGGAGACCGAAGAAGACGACCAGGTACACCGCCGACTCCCTTCTTCCACTTATCCCATTGATATGACGCCCCTCCCCAAACCCTAGGCTGTAGATTGGTTAATGTCCATTGTCCCCATTACTTCTATCAAGATTTTCCCATCCCATCTCAATTTCCAACATAGGATGTTCAAAGATTGATTGAGTAACTTAGTTTCATAGAAAACCATTTAGATTCAAGATAAATTACAGATTGGTTGTAGATAACTATGAATGAACTACAGATGTACAACTCTCACTAGCCGCTTGCTGAATATGACTGTGTTTTGTTCTTTTTATATATGTTGCCAATCAGTTGTGAGGATCCCTAATTGGAGCTCCAAGGAAGCGGTACCTGAATCGCCGTTCATTCAGAACAAAAAAAAATCTTCGTTCAAGTGTAACTGAAAGTTGCATTTTCAGGTAACAAACTTATATAATAGTGAGTTATGGTCCTGCTCATTACGGTTTGTCCAAAGTACCATAGTTAGTGGTCACCTTGAAATCAATGACAGCTTAATTATTTTGCTGAATATCTTTGTTTTGATACATATAGGTTGGTGTAACTTCAAGCTTTAGAATTTCAATACATTATTAGGTTATTCAAGGAACTAATATAATTACTCTCATGACCAGCTACAAATTTATCTAAAATACTACTTAATTTCCTCATGAGAAGTGCTTCCCTACTTGCTTGTAGCTGAGTGACTAAATGTAGTTCAATGAAGAAATCTCAATGTGATCTGTGTGCGGTGCACTTAGCAAAAAAAGCAAAAAAAAATATTATCTAATTTCCACATGAGTAGAGCTTCACTGCAAAATTTATATAGTCCTTATGTTTCCTAATTGAACCACACGTGGACCAGGACTCCAGGAGCAAACTGATTGATGACGGTTGCCGCCGACTTCTGCTACCAAAAATCCCAAGGTTTTGTTTCTTGTATCTTCCTGAATGATCAATTAGCCTACCTTGCGCACAGAGGTACATGTAACTTGGCTTCAGGTCCTAGCCAAATCAGTCCTACTGTGCGGCACAGGTAACAACAACGTACAGCTGCAACCGAAGGAGTTATGTGATATGTGGAGTACGTGCAGATGGAGGCAACAGTGGGAGATGGAGCAGAATAAGATTAGAAACCATGTTCCAGTGTGTCACTATATTGATTCGACATTTGGTAAGTATGTGTCCGCTGGTGTTACAATAATGCTAGAGTGTGCAAAAAATTATGCCATTATAATCGTGATTTCAGTGCAAGAATTTTGTAGCCGGTGATATGCATGTTTGATAAGCTTTTGGACACTAGCCTACTGAAAACCAAGGTGCCAAATCAATGATTGTTCATCAAATAAAACCCATGTTTATAAGTATACCTTTAAGTTAATTTCACTCAGGGACCTGTATAACATTCTATAGTTACTGCAGCTATGCGCCTGGACATTAAAATTTATTGTGTCTTTAATGGCAGGAAAGTATACAGTCTGTAATAACCGAAATGATAGAGAAGGGGTCCTGAATCTTTTGTTAGTTGGATTCGCAGTAGTGTTACACCCACCATGTTAGGTTCCAGGATTCAAGATGAGGTGGACGTCCAAGTGAGAGTGCAAACATGTTTCTGTGGTCACCTAAATTTTCTTAGTGTCTAGAGATTTTGTATTCTCTCTGATGTTCTTTGAACTTCTGATGTCCGAGATTGCCCATTCGATATGAATTAGTAAAGAATGAATGTACTAATTAGGTTGTTCCCTAGGTTCCTTGCCACCTAGAGGAGCTGTAGAATTTTAATTGTGGGGGAAAAAGTAGACATGTGATGATTTGAGTTAAAAAAACGTAGAAGGATTTGGCTTTCGTACTAGGTTGTTTACTACCATGAGGAGCTCCAAAGGCTTAACAAATGCACCTAGCTTAAAGTTGTGGTTTCCGGTTCTTGTGTCTGAGACATGGCACATGAATTTCAGTGACCATTATTTGTAGGAAATCAGTGAGACGTTTGTGTAGTACTATCTTCATATTAATTTGTTCACAAGACTATTCTTAGAGGTGTAGTTAATAACATTGGCCATCATAGCTGCATCAGTAATAATGTTTTCCATAGCATTTTCTTCACAATATTATTTTTTTGTACTCTTTTAGCTGCACCTTAAATTCATCTAATATCTAAAATACATGTATAGGACCCCATTGAATGTTGGTGTGATGTAGTTGCAAACAATGGTTATCACAGCCTCATAGGTGCGTCATCTAGATATTTGTCTTATATGTACTAGTGTGTATTTTCTCACTCTTTTGAACTATTCTCCATCTAAACAAGTGTCACGATGCTAAAAAGTTTCTTCAGCTCGGAGTATTAGTAAGTAAATACTCTTTTGTATGTATATATTATATAGCTGTAAAGGATTTTTTATTTGATATATATTTTACTGTTTAAACAGCCTTGGAAGAGCCCTTGATTTATTTGGGAAAAGAAAGTGGATGCACCATGTGAGTTATTTGGAACCTTGATGTACCAAATTAATACATTTATGACCTTCAGCAGAGCTCATCTATTTAATATAAAAAGTAAATGATGGGTTAACTAGAAAAAAAGAAAATACCTTAGAAATTCTAACAAAAATTAGAAACATCTAGCATTAATTTAATAACTCGGGAAACCACAGCCAATAGATCTCAACAATTACCTATTAACGTTACAAATGAAAGAAAATTGCCCACCTATGCCATTACTATTTTCCTACCATACATATGTGCATAAACAAACTCCGCCTATGTCTTCTAGGCATAGCCGGTCCCAAGCCCGGGTAAAGGAGGAGGGTTGTGATAGGCTTGGCGAGCCAACGTAAAAACTAGCCAGTCCCATAGGTATGAAACCCATTTGAGCGAGAATAGTACTAGGATGGGTGACCTCCTAGGAAGTCCTCGTGAAAGGGTTTCATATCTAAGGGTTGTGATAGGCTTGGCGAGCCAACGTAAAAACTAGCCAGTCTTTTGGGTATGAAACCCATTTGGGCGAGAGTAGTACTAGGAAGGGTGACCTCCTGGGAAGTCCTCGTGAAAGGGTTTCATATCTAGCCTACCCCAACTTGTTTGGGATAAAAGGCTTCGTAAGAAAAAAAAACATATGTGCATAAACAAAATCAATCAAAGGTTGCCTGCTATTGCAGCCTGGAAAAAATGCACTAGAAAAAAAAATAGAAAGAGAACTCCTCGTGAAAAAAGGGAAAGAAAGTTGCGGGCTATACGTCCTCCTGTGGCCGCCATGTCCAATCTATATGCGCCTGCCATGTCTGATCTGTATGCCCTTGACATGTCCTCCCTTCTTCATGAGTTTGATTTGCCTGTCCTCCATGAGTTTGATTTGCCTGTCCTCCTTCTCCATGAGTTTGATCTGCCTTGACCTATTCACTAATCTACAAATAGGAGTAATCTACAAAAAGTTGACCTATCTGCCGCCAAAAATCATCAAGTACCGTGGTTCCAAACGATGTTGTGTATGGCTTCAGTTGTCCGTACACACCGGGTAAGAAAATCGCTTCATGCATCGCGACTGAAAGCAAGCTCTAGGTATTGGTAACTACTAATGTCTTCTGATTCCTCTATGTATATAATACTAATTGTCTCCAGATTTATTTAATCATTGGATTAATCCTTTGCTTTCTTACACATTGCCCATGCAGGGGAGACCAATCAATCAACTAAATAGAAGAGTTGTGCTCATAATGGCTTGCATGCAACCATAATATGCATGGAACATGTACGTGTACATTTTTTATTTAATTAGTTCACGCGTCAGTTGCATTTGTGTTCCACTTTGATTTATCTATAATAGCCTATATCTCTATTCTGGGCAAAAATAATAGTATATATGTCTATATGACTTTGTTACACCATGGTGTTTCTGTCATTATCTATATCTCTATAACAAGTACCCTCTCCACCTGAAGAAACTCACTATTTTCGACCTATATGAAGTCGAGCAGACACTTTCATCGGTCATGTAAGAGGCAATGAAAGAATCAGATCTGCTTTTGTAGATTACTGGATAGCTCAAGGTAGATACACAACGAAATAGTTGTTCAATATAACATATATAGTTGAATTAATTGTCCAGTACATTGGAACCATAAGTACTGTCCTGGTGTGGTCAATGCTCTAATGCATGCATGAGTCGAGGTGGGGTAAGAAACGCCGGTTCGCGTTGGACCAGGCCACGATGCAAGGGCACGACGTACGAAGATTGCCAGCGGATCAGATTTATGCTATGCGAAGGTCATCTTGCAGATCCGGACACGGTCTATGTGTTCGGTAACCACTTTGGTGTATTTGGAGAAGGAACCCGCCTTGCAATGCCGAAGACAATACTGCGCGCCGGACTCATCGTCATTGAAGCCTGGTTCAGGGGCTACTGAGGGAGTCCTGGATTAGGGGGTATTCGGATAGCTGGACTGTATACATCGTTCGGACTATTGAAACGTGAAGATACAAGACTCAAGACTTCGACCCGTGTCCGGATGGGACTCTTCTTTGCGTGGAAGGCAAGCTTGGCGATCCGGATATTGTGTTTCCTTCCTTGTAACCGACTCCATGTAAACCCTAGCCCTCTCCGGTGTCTATATAAACCGGAAAAGTTGGTTCTTAGAAGGCCGATCACAATTACAATCATACCATCATAGGCTAGCTTCTAGGGTTTAGCCTCTATGATCTCGTGGTAGACCTACTCTTGTACTACCCATATCTTCAATATTAATCAAGCAGGAAGTAGGGTTTTACCTCCATTGAGAGGGCCCGAACCTGGGTAAACATCTGTGTCCCTTGCTTTCTGTTTCCATCAGCCTTGACGCACAGATTGGGACCCGCTACCCAAGATCCGCCGGTTTTGACACCGACACCACCGCCTCGCTGGCCCAGGCGCGTGTTGAGGCGGGGCGAAGCGGCGGTAAAGTGGAGGGGACACATCAGGGGCGCATTAAATGTGTCTTGCCCCGTAATAGCTAGCGATAAGCTTAACCACAGTATCCCGATGCCACCTCCTGGTGCCACTGTGGCGATCCCTTTGCCTATAAAAGGAGACCCAGGGCATCCAGGAGAAGGATTCGGACTCTTGGACAAGTTATGCCCCTTTTAGCTAGTTCAAGAACACCAAGAGCACATATATACACATCCAAGCAGGACTAGGGTATTACACATCTTTGCGGCCCGAACCTGGGTAAACGATCTGCGTGCTTGTACTAACTGCTAATCCTGCTCTCCTCACCACCCAGCGCTCCGGAAACGTAGTAGGGATTCTTGTGATCCCATAGGTGTCGTTTCCACCGACATCTTTGGCGTGCCAGGTAGGGGAGTGGCGCTAGAAGGAGGGCATCTGGTTTTGCAGTCAGTGGCACAACTCTTCATCGCCGTGGCTTCCAAGGAAGAAGGCAACCAAGTGAGCAGCCCCGCCGGCGAGTGCGGCGAGCGTTCGCGCGACGACAAAAAAAAGCTAAGTCATGCGAAACCTTAAGCAATTCCCTTTTTTATATATGAGGTTATTGTCCTCGAAGGTCCTGCCCTATGTATGAAAGCCTTCACGCAAAGGGGCCCTTCCGCGATTGGCAACGCCTTTGTTTTGTTTCAAGTCCGCTCAACAGCTCAAGCGGCCGCCTCAAGAGTGGCAGGGTAGCCTTCCGCAATTCGCAATGCTCTCGATTCTGACTCGAGTCAAGCTCGACAGTTTGAGCGGCTGCGTTGAGAGCGGCAATGTGGTTCGCTCGGCTGCAAGCACACCCGGCAGGCCATTGGGGATCCGTCCTCAAGGTGCCACCCTGGGTTTACGCACCGGCAAGCCTACCTGATTAGTGTAGGCTGAACGTACAAAGGGAAGATTAAACAGGGAAATAACATGCGTTTTGTCAAAAAGTGCTGCAGAATTATATTACACCAATTGTTGCTGCGGTTCTAACTAAAGATATGAATTGCCTTGGTCATGAACCCGCAGCGGCAACAAGGAATGGGGCGCCTAGTCCCGGCGCTGGCCCGCCACCCTCTGGATTCCGCCAATGTGGCTGATGATGGGCTCGATGCGCTCCTTGATCCCTAAGAGGTCCGCGTCGCCCGACAAGTTGTCCAGCCCGGCGTCGAAGACAAGGTCGGGGTTCCAGAAGGCCAACTTGGTGAGGACCTTGGTCATGGTGCCCTGGCAAATTAGCCGGGACTCGTCGGCCAAGGATCTCGCTTGGTTGGACTCGAGCTGCTCCAGGGCCCCAAGAACAACCTTGAAGAACAGGGCCAGCGTGGCGTTGGTGGTCCCACTGCGCTCTGGGGCGTACCTCACATTTGGCATCCCCATGGTAGCCAGCTGCGCGGTGATCCTGCCGGCGACGTCCTCAAGGCGGCCGATCTAGCGCTTCTGACCATCCATGAAATCCTTGTGGGTGGCGGCCTCGTTCTTTCGCAACTGCTTCTCGGTCTCCAGCTCCTTGGCCAGCGTCCCCTCCCGGGCTTTGGCCTCCGTGAGCATCTCCTCGAGGCCCTTCAGCTTTAGCGTGAGGTCCTTGATGGACTTGTTGGCCTCGAAAAGCTCCCCGGCCTTGCTGATGGCCGCGCCCTGCGCCTCCGCTGGGGCGCCGTTGAGCGTGTCCTTATCCCGGGACAGCTTTAGGGCCTGCTCCTTCAGCCCGCCCCGCTCCGCCTCCAGCTCCTTCACCTTGCCGGCGTTAACCAGAGCCTGGGCATCGAGGCTGTGCCTCTGTTCCAGCTCTTGGGTCTGTTGCGTGACAAGTTTTTCCACCTCCTCGTCCTTGGCGCGGAGTTTGGCGTTGAGATCTGCCTCACGTTTGGCGAGGTCCTCCTCTTGGGAATGCAATGCGGCCTCGTGCTGGGTCCGGGCGGCTTCGGCGGCGGCGGCCAAGTTCTTCGCCGTCTCTTGGGCCTTCTCAACGTCGGCCAGCTTCATGGTGAGCTCCACATCACGCTCGGTCAGCTCGCCCTGGGCGGCCTTCAGCTCGTCGCGAGCCTGGCGGAGCCAGTCCTGCGCCTCAGCGACGCGCTCCTGGAGGTCTGCCTCCGCCTTCTCGACAACCGTCGTTCTGGACCCTGCCTTGTCCAAACGGGCGTGGTGGAGCGCCTGGAGCTTCCGGAAGCTAGCGCCCATGAAAGTGCATTATATCGACTAGAGGGGGGGGGGTGAATAGGCGATTTTTATGAATTCTTCACTGAGGAATTTGCCGGTGAGGAAATTTCTTAGCGAAGAACTACTTGCAGCGGAATAAGTACTCAGAAGTAAGCATGACAGAATACACACGTAGTCATCATGATGAAATGAAGACAAACACAGAGTACAGAAAGCGTAAACACAGGATAACACAAGATGAAGACAAACAAACTGAAGAAATTGAACTGAGGAAATTGAGAAAGTCTTCAGTCAAAGTCTTCAAACACAGATATGAACAATCACTCAACACAGTAATGAAGAAATGAAAGAGTTGAGGAAATAGAACCAGTAAGGTAAGATTGGTGAAGACAATGATTTGGTAGACCAGTTCCAACTGCTGTCTCAGTTGTACGTCTGGTTGGAGCGGCTGAGTATTTAAACTCGAGGACACACAGTCCCGGACACCCAGTCGCTTAGCACGCAGCTCAAGACACCAAGTCCTCACCGTATTCTCCTTGAACTAAGGTCACACAGACCTCGTCCAATCACTCGTGGTAAGTCTTCAGGCGACTTCCAAACCTTCACAGACTTCGGTCACTCGGCGATCCACAATTCCTCTTGGATGCTCTAGACCATGACGCCTAACCGTCTGGAAGAAGCACAGTCTTCAAAGGTAACAAGCGTCGGATCCATGCAGGATCAATCTCTTCAGTGATGCTCAATCACTTTGGGTTTGTAAGTGTTTGGGTTTGGGTTTTTCCTTACTCGATGATTTTCGCTCAAAGTCCTCGGAGGATGGGTTGCTCTTAAATGACAAGTGTCAGTTTTTCTCGGAGCAGCCAACCAGCTAGTGGTTGTAGGGGGCGGCTATTTATAGCCTAGGGAGCAGCCCGACATGATAAGACATAAATGCCCTTCGATGATATGACCGTTAGGTGGATAAGATATTTTGGGACAGCTGGCGCGCAGTACAGCAACGGTCGAAATTTTGACTCTCAAATTCCTCAGGGCTATCATGTTCCTCACTGTGTAGGCAATCCGCACTGGCGAATTCCTAACTCCTCAGTCAGAACAAATTCCTCAGCGACCAAAAGAACTTCGTCTCTGTCACTGAAGAAATTGACTGAACTGTATGAGATTTCCAATGGCTTCACTCGAAGGGATTGGTAGGTGTAGGATTTTGAGTTGAGCATCACATGGAAAATTTTCCTTAGTATTTCCTCGACCCCCTTTAACAGTACGGTGTTTCCTATGACTCAAGAAGGAGAAAAACAAAACTATGAAAACGAAAGTCTTCAAGCTTCATATTCCTTGCATGAATATCAAGTCTTCACGGACACACCAATTTCTTCATTTTTAAAGTCTTCATGAAAGTCTTCAGGAATACCAAAATCTTCAGTCGAAGATATTCATTTTTAGGGGTCGACTTTCTTTGTAAATATTAAACTCCTCATAGACTTATAGACCTGTGTACACTCACAAACACATTAGTGCCTTAACCTATAAGTCTTCACTACACCAAAATCACTAAGGGGCACTAGATGCACTTACAATCTCCCCCTTTTTGGTGATTGATGACAATATAGGTTAAGTTTTCAACGGGGATAAACATATGAAGTGTAAGTACTGATATTGAGGAATTTGATTGCAAGATATAGAAGAACTCCCCCTGATGATGTGCATAGTGAGGAATTTGCTTTTGAAGCAATGCACACTGGAAGAGTTGAATCATGGAGATCTCCCCCTATATTTTGTAATTCATACATGCATTTGACATATAATATGAAGAATTTGAAATGCATGATGAAATATGGTGCCTGAAGAAATTCAGCATGCGTGCAATAATATTAACAAGGAACAAGTATGCAGAATAACGCATCAAAAGTATCAAAGCACAGTGCATCAAAAGTATCAGAGCACCATCAGTTTTAAGATTACAACTCGATCCAATAAAAGTTTTAGAAGAGCGAGAGTTGTAACTTAGCAAAAGAAACGCCCATATAATAGACCCGCTTGAAGACTAACTCGGATTTCTCCCCCTTTGTCATCGAATGACCAAAAGGATCGAAACTGAGGACTAACGTCCCTGAAGAATATCAAGTTGATGGAGGAGTGTCAGCGTTGTTTGGGTCGGTTGTCGTAGTAGGGCTTGCCGCAGTGTCGTCCAAGTCTTCATTTTCATCAGTGTCGCGCGATGAAGAATAGGAGCTGGCCACCAAGGAAGGAACCTTGACCTTCTTGAATTTCTTCGGTGGAGGTGCAGACCAGTCAAATTCTTCCTTGAGACTCATTCTCTTCAGATCTTCTGCGCTGTAGACATGAGATAGAACAACCCAGTTACGGTTGAAGGTTTCATAGAGGTAGTAGTGGTTTTTCTTCACTGCATTGTGTGTGGAGGTCATGTTGTGAAGAATTGAACCAAACTGACGCTTGACCCATTTATGATTGCGATCAACTATCTGATGAAGACTGAGGAGTAACTCACGACCAGTCATCACCCTGGATGCTGTTGTTTGAGGAATTTGCTTTGCAGAGGTGTTGGCGGCAGAGTCATGTGTGGCAGAGTCATCATTGGTGGAGTAAGATGCAGCCTTGCGAAATTGACCATCCAATGGACGAATGCCTTCATTTATCACAGCAGTTGCCTTGCCTTTGTCATCAACTAAGGAAAATGTCCGTTTGAGGACTTCAATTGGAGGCAAGTAGCTGCCGTGGTTCAGAGTATCAGCCATGTAACTGAGTGAAGACCTTGTCCTGATGAACCTCATAATCCATGGTGCATAAGGCTTCAGCTCAAATGGTGACATAGCAATATCCACCAGAGTCCTCATGAAGAAATCATGGAAGTTGACGGGAACGCCATGAATGATATTGAAAAGCATATTCTTCATGATGCCAACAAATTCTTCATCATTTGAGTCGTGGCCTTTGATAGGACTCATTGTCTTCGTCAGAATGCAATAGACAGTCCGTGGCACATACAGTAATTCCTTGACGAGGAATTTGGTTCGAGGGGCTTGCCCTGGCTTCAAGGGCTTCATCAGCACTTGCATGTAATGATTTGTAAGCTCAGATTCATTGTAGATGCAACGAGCACCTTCAAGGGGAGGACTGAGTGGGAGGGCACGAAGCAATTCAGTTGCTGGTGCCTTGTAGTGAGTATTTTCTGACATCCAATCCAGCACCCATGAGTTCACATCTTCAGAATTTCCTGTGATGTGCAGCGTTGCATAGAATTGAAGAATGAGTTCTTCATTCCAATCACAGATGTCAGTGCAGAAATTCAGCAATCCAGCATCGTGAAGAACACTAAGGACTGACTCGAAGTCTGGCAGAGATTTCATGTCCACGTGAGAAATGTGTTCATGATCGAAGACTTTGTCTTTGTTAAATAGCACTGAGGAATAGAAATTGGCTTGACTAGCAGTCCAGAAACGCCTCTTCCTTATGCGAGCAGAATCATAGGGATTGTAGTCTGTGAAGAACACATGCTCGTTGAAGAAATCTTCAGCCTTGAACTTTTGCTTCTTTGAGAATGGATCCTTTGGCTTGGGCAGAGGAGTGTCAGTGAGTTGCATCACAATCTCAGGAATCGCAATCTCCGGTTCTTCAGGCTGAGGAATTTCTGGTTCCTCTTCAGTGGCAGTCTGCGTGTTCAAAGGATTAGAAGCAATAGTTTCTTCAGCACTAGTGGCTGGAATTTCTTCATGCACAGGCGAGGTAGGATGAGTTTCTTCAGAGCCCATTTGAACGGTTGGTGTAGGGGACTGAGGTATTTGTTGTATTGGGGTGAAGAGTGGAGAATTGGGATGCTGACTTTCCCAAAAGTCATCATTCATCACAGGCGTAGCGCATCCAATATCCACGTCTTCATCTTCAATTTTTTCAACGCCAGCCTCTTTAGCTGTGAACTGAGGCATTGGCGAGGAAGCAACAGGCGTTGAAGGGATCGCATCCACTTCAATTTCTTCATTAATCTGCTCTGTTGAAGCAGCAGAATGATTTTCTTCATCAGATCTGCTAGGGATCTCATATTCTTCATCAAAAGGAACAAGGTCCTTTGATGTCAGGGTGAAAATCGAAACAACATCAATTGGATTTTCAGCTGAGCTGGTCATAGGCTTCATTTTCTTCGGAGCTGATGAATCTGAAGCAGATGATGCTTTCCTTTTCTTCACTGCAGCTCTCTCTGCAGTCTTGGTCTTCCTCACATCTGATGCAGATGGAAGGGTAGGAGTTGGTGTAGGCGTAGGAGGAGCTGAGGAATCTGTTTGAATTTCCTCAGGCGCAACTGATGCAGTCGCCCTGACTTCTTCATTTTCTTCAGGCGCACCACTAGTGGATGCCCTGGCAATGTCTTCAGCGGCTGGAATGGAGTCATCAGCCCTAGAACTAGCATTTTCATCAGCAGTCTGAAAGTCATCAGCGGTGCTGGCATGTTCTTCAGTTTGCTGAGTAGAGGCTTCAGCTTGAGGAATTTCTTGTTGCGATGAGGCTGCAACATTGGTAAACTTCTCAGTCAGTTTAACGAACCTGACTTTGGCTCCTTGCCAATCAGCATAATAAGCATTGAAATCATCGCTGAGGGCTTTGATTTCAGACTGGATCTTGAGGAATTCATCAGTTGTCATTTTGACAACGTTTTTCCTCAGGAACTTCTCTTTCCTGAACTGAGCCTTCTTGATTTGTCTAGCCTTCTCAAATTTCCATTTCTCTTCAGTGATGAAATGGGTCAGCATGTGACTTTGGCCAGGAGTTAAATGAAAATCAGGCATAGGAGAGTTTGGGTCCTTGTGCCAGAGATCAATGTAGTCGAGGATCGCCTTTGGATCCAAAAGCAGTGGCACATTTGTGCCTTTGGCTCTAGCGGCCCTTTCTTGCCTGTCTCTGATGATTTCTGCAAGTTCATCATCATCAACTTCATCGTCAGATGGCACTTGGAAGGCAACCTGTTTCTTCTTTAGATTTGGCCGAGGACCTCGACTAGCTGTTGCCTTTGTCTTCAGCAGAGTGGGGCCTGATGAAGAGTTTGGTGCAGCTGAGGAACTCGCCGAGACACCAGAGGCAATAGAGATGCCTGCAGTCCTTAGGCACGTGGCCAGATGTACAGGTGTTGAGGACTTTGCCGGAGCAACTGAGAACTTTGGGGGAGGAGCTGAGGACTTTGGAGGAGCAGGAGCAGCATGAGGAACTGGCTGTGAGGGCTTTGAAGAATCTGGCCGTGAGGGCATTGCTGAGGAACTTGGCCGTGAGGACACAGTTGGTGAAGCACTTGGCTTGTGAGCGGGCTTCTTTGCCATTGATTTTCTAGGCCTGACAGAGGCCTCAGTGGTAACAGCAGTAGCAGAGTCTTCATTGAATTTCCTCACTGCTTCTTTGGCTTGTCTTGCCAACTTGGCTTGGCGTTTGGTCCATTCTTCAGGGAAATCCTCACCACGCTTGATGCTGGTGGGGTCAGCTTCTTGGCCAAGTGCCAATGGAGCTCTTGGGCATGGCGAATTTAGAGCGAATTTCTTCATATACTTTGGAGTTACATATCTGTACTCCCTCCATTCTCTTGCCCATCTCCTTTTAATCCTCTGTATGCGCACCTTGCGCTGATTTTTGTTCTCCTTTCCGAACTTAGCCTCATCAGGTGTGCAATAGTCAGCATAGATGTCCTCAGGTATTTCAAACGCAGTCATGACCTCAGGCCTCTTTCCTCCTTTCTGTGGTTTCTTATCGTCTGCCATATTCTTCAGCTGAGGGATTTGAACAATCGAATTCTCTGAAGAAGTATGCAACTTTTCTTCAAGGAGCTGCAAATGAGTTAAGTTGATGAGAACCTAATGATTCAGCAGCGGACATGAGTACCTGTGAACAGAGTATAGTTGTGAGGAATTTGAAGAGGTCATATGCGTTCTCAGAAGGTTTTCAAAAAGAACAAGTTTGAGGAATTTGACCAGATGAGTCTTGAAGAATTTCACTAAGCGTTCTTTGTCTTAGGTTCCAGAGTTGTATAGATTGAGAATCCACATAATTGAGGAATCTTGAAGATAAATGATGCTTAGAGAAACGAATCAAGAGCAGATGACTAGTGAGGTGTTTTGTGTGTGAGGATTTGAAGAATAAAGCACCTTTGAAGATATTGTTGAGAAAATTTGAATCAAAGAGGGCAGTAAAAGTAACTTTTAATTACCCTGATGAAGAACACGACGAACTGAGAAGTGTAGATTTGAAGCTCGTCAGTTTAGATCTTCCACGCCCTAACTTGACGGAGGAAGACAGCTACGGCGGCGGCAGAGTGAAGATTTCCGCGGCCGGCGCGAGTATGACGGCGACGAGGTCGAGGCAGTGAAGCTCTTCCTCACCAGCGACGATGGAGTAGCGGCGGCGCTAGGGTTTGAGAAGCTCGAGTAAGAGAGAGAGCGGTCGAGCGGAGTAAAGGAAGTGAGGAAAGGGTGAGGGGGGTATTTATAGTCGCAGTGAAAAACTGTTTGCCCGAAGATTTAGGACGAACGTGCCCCTGACCCTTCTCATTCGCTTGACATGTGTCACCCATGAACAGAAAAGTGGAGATCATGGGTGAATAGATAATTCTATCATGGGATATGGGACGGTTTGAGCGGCAAAACCGAAAATTTGGATAAGATAAGATTTTTAAGTTTCGTTCACAATTTCTTCAGATGACAAGGACACGGTGAAGATTTTGAACGAGTTTCAAATAGAACGCACATGAAGAACTTGTGAATAGATTGGGTTGAGTATATAGCATAGAGGGGAAAGGGTCCGATCACATTCACTTAGCAGAAAATGCAACTTGAAGAAATAGCCATAAGTGAATGCTGTATAGAACATAGACTCATATATATATATATATATATATATATATATATATATATAGCCAATGAAGAAAAACGACGGAAACAGTGAAGATTTTGCAAAGTTGAAGAATTAAAAAAAACCTGAAGAATTTCAAAACTGAGGAATTTCAAAAATAAAGATTTTCAACTTTGGTGGTGGCGTGACCCACCGTATAAGAATGATGATTTCAGACACCGCGTACAATTGTCGTAGGGTTCTGAGAATCAAATTCTTCATTAATTTCTTCACACTTAGAGTGTTATTCTTCATTGATTGTAGAAAAACGTTTCTTCATGTGTTGCACATCTAAGTCATCAATTTTGCATAAGTGTTAGGATGAGTGTCCTTTTTCAAAGGACATTCGAAGACTCTAAGATATTTAGCTCACACCGCAACTTGCTAAATCTCTTCTCATCCAAGGGCTTTGTGAAGATATCGGCTAGCTGATCTTCAGTCTTCACATGATCAATAAATATGTCGCCCTTCAACACATGATCGCAAAGAAAATGATGACGAATCTGAATGTTCTTTGTCTTCGAGTGCTGAACTGGGTTGTGAGCAATCTTGATCGCACTCTCATTGTCACAGTAGAGAGGCACATTCTTCACGTTGATGCCGTAGTCCTTGAGAGTTTGCTTCATCCACAGCAATTGAGCACAGCAAGAACCAGCAGCAATGTACTCAGCTTCCGCAGTAGACAGTGATATGCAGTTCTGTTTCTTCGAGGACCAACAGATCAAAGATCGTCCGAGGAAATGACAAGTACCAGATGTTGACTTGCGGTCCACACGATCACCAGCATAGTCAGAGTCAGAATATCCAATGAGATCAAAAGTAGGGCCCTTGGGGTACCATAGTCCTAGTGTTGGTGTGTGAGCTAGATATCGAAGAATATGCTTCACAAACTTATGGTGTGATTCCTTCGGTGTAGCTTGAAATCGGGCACACATGCAAACACTAAGCATTATATCTGGCCTAGATGCACATAAGTACAATAAAGAACCAATCATGGAGCGGTATACTTTGTGATCGAAGTCAATACCATTTTCATCAGTGCATAGATGGCCATTTGTGGGCATAGGAATTTTGACTCCTTTGCAATCTTGCATGCCGAATTTCCTCAGAACATCCTTGAGGTATTTCTCCTGAGATATGAATATGCCATTGTGCTGTTGATGAATTTGAAGACCTAAGAAGAATTTCAACTCTCCCATCATAGACATTTGATATTCTTCACTCATCATATAGGCAAACTCATCACTATAAAGTTGGTCAGTACAGCCAAAGATAATATCATCAACGTATATTTGGCACACAAACAGTTCACCATCATAAGATTTAGTAAAGAGAGTAGGGTCAAGTGAACCGGGTGTGAAGCCATTCTTCATGAAGAATTCCTTCAAAGTATCATACCATGCCCAAGGGGCCTGCTTGAGGCCATAGAGGGCCTTGTTGAGTCTGAAGACTTTGTCAGGATTCTTTGGATCTTCAAAACCTGGGGGTTGAGCAACATATACTTCTTCCTCAAACTTACCATTGAGGAATGCACTTTTCACATCCATTTGATATAAAGTGATATTATGATGGTTAGCATAAGTAAGTAATATGCGAATAGCCTCAAGTCTAGAAACAGGTGCAAAAGTTTCATTGAAATCAATTCCTTCAACCTGTGTGTAGCCTTGAGCTACAAGGCGTGCCTTATTCCTCACCACAAGGCCATTTTCATCTTGCTTGTTGCGGTAGATCCACTTTGTGCCAATGATATTATGCTTGCGAGGATCTGGACATTTGACCAGTTCCCAGACATTGTTGAGCTCGAACTGATGTAATTCTTCTTGCATGGCCTGAATCCACTCAGGCTCTAGAAATGCTTCATCTACTTTAGTGGACTCTGTGATGGAGACAAAAGCATAGTGCCCACAAAAGTTAGATAAATGTGAAGCTTTTGAGCGGGTGAGAGGACCTGGTGCTTCAATGTCATCGATGATCTTTTCAACTTGCACTTCTTTTGCAATGCGAGGATGAGCTGGTTGTCGTCGAGGAACTTGATCAACATTTTCTTCAGCACCATTTTCTTCAACATTTTCCTCAGGTGCATTAGCTCGACGATCTTCGCGTTCTAGAATGAATTCTTCAGTAGATTCTTCGGTAGGAATGACATCCTCAGTAGCCTTGAACTTGATAGAATCCTCAGGTGCTGGTTCATCTATCACAGAAGGTAGGTGCTCTCTTTGCGAGCCATTAGTTTCATCGAACCGCACATCTACAGTTTCAACAACCTTGTGAAGAGCGTTGTTGAAGACTCTGTAGGTGTGCGAGTCCTTCCCGTAACCAAGCATAAAACCTTCATGTGCTTTCGGTGCGAATTTAGCATTGTGATGAGGATCCCTAATCCAACATTTAGCACCGAAGACTTTGAAATAACTCACATTGGGTTTCTTGTCAGTGAGGAGTTCATAGGCAATCTTCTTGAAGAATTTGTGAAGATATACTCTGTTGATGATGTGGCACGCGGTATCAATTGCATCAATCCAAAAACGACGAGGCGTTTTGTATTCATCAAGCATAGTGCGAGCCATCACAACAAGAGTTCTGTTCTTGCGCTCCACGACGCCATTTTGCTGAGGAGTATAAGGAACAGATAACTCATGAGTAATACCAAGTTCATCAAGATAGTCATTAAGATCGGAATTCTTGAACTCAGTTCCATTGTCACTCCTGATGTGCTTGATCTTCACACCAAAGTTGGTTGAAGCTCTCGAGGAAAATCGTTTGAAGACTTCCTGCACTTCATGTTTGTAAGTGACAATGTGTAACCATGTTTAACGAGAGTAATCATCAACAATAACAAAGCCATATAGAGATGCATCATTAGTGACTGCTGAGTAATGATTAGGACCAAAGAGGTCCATGTGAAGCAATTCGAATGGATGAGTAGTGGTCATGATAGTCTTCGCTAGATGCTTGGCCTTGGTCATTTTTTCAACTTCACAGGCACCACACAAGTGATCCTTGAGGAATTTGACATTCTCAATGCCAATGACATGCTTCTTCTTCGCAAGCGTGTGCAAATTCCTCATGCCTGCGTGACCAAGTCGTCGATGCCATAGCCAGCCTTCTGAAGCTTTTGCCAGTAAGCACACGTCTGGTTGTGGTCCTGTAGAGAAATCAACAATATACAGATCTCCTCTCCTAAAGCCTTCGAAGACTTTGGAATGGTTAGCTTCCATGATCACAACACAACGATATCTTCCAAAGACAACAGCCATATCGAGATCACAAAGCATGGAGACAGACATGAGGTTGTATCCTAAGGACTCGACAAGCATGACTTTGTCCATGTGTCGATCCTTTGAGATCGCAACCTTACCTAGACCCAATACCTGACTTTTGCCTTTGTCGGCGAAGATGATATGCTTCAGATGTGACGGTGTTAAGGGAGCATCCATCAATAGGTCTTGTCACCAGTCATGTGATTTGTACATCCACTATCGAGGACCCACTTGTTTGCTTTGGGCTGATCATCCTGCAGATGAATTAGTGCATCTTACGAACTCATATACTTCATCAGTGAAGAATATGACGTCAATTTCATCAGTTCAATTTCATCAAGCAATAGCACAGATAAGCAATGTGAGGATGTGTGAAATGAAAGTTCATTTCATCATGATTCGCCTGCGCCCTTTCAGGCAGTTTGTCAGGCCCCCAGCAAATTCTTCAGACGTTAAAGCACATCTGGAGACCTGACCCTATGGAAGAAGTTAGTTCTTTTTCTTCACCACCCACATCTGAAGGGGTGGCAAAGAATTCATCACTCTGCGAGCACCATATGAGAAAGGTGGCATAAAAGCTAGTCCACTTCGCTTCACATAAGAGGGGTTTGGGTAAGCATATGAATAAGCAGAGAAATTCCTCGAGGATTTATGAACATAATGATTTGAAGAATAATGCGCATATTCATAGCCCTTAGCTCTACTCTGTGAAACAGAAGGGTTAGCACGATGATGTTCATATGAGGACTTTGATCCATTTGTGGAATTTGATCTACGTGAGGAATTTTGTCCGTATGAGGACTTGGATCCATATGAAGAATTTGGTCCATATGAAGAGTTTGATCTGGGGTTCCTATTCTTCACTGGTGGGGTGTCATGAGGACATTCACCTGAAGACTTTCAACATAACTTTTGGGAACCCAGATTTTCTTCATAGGGGAACCGTTCCTGCAGTTAGTGCCAACATATGTAGCAAATACTTCACCATTCTGATTTTTGAACAGTTTATAGTTGGAGTCAAATGACTCATCAGAAGAATGAGGAGATTCACATGTAAAGCCAGATAAGTTAGATGGATCAACTGGAGGCAGCAACCCATGAGGTTTTGGGGTACTGCTCAGGCTTCCAATATGTTCCATCAGCATTGAGTTTCCTCTCAAAAGCAATACCCTCTTTCCTAGAGTTTCTGTTGAGGATCTGCTTTTTAAGCACATCACAAAGAGTCTGATGCCCTTTGAGGCTTTTGTACATGCCTGTCATATACAATTCTTTCAGCCCTGCATCGTCAGTGATACTAGCAATGTCCTCAGATGAGGAATTAGTGATAGCAGAGGCAGGTGAAGAATTTGTAACATTTGAAGCATTTGAACATTCAAGTGAAGAATTAGCAGATTCACGTTCAATGCACTTTAAGCATGGAGGATCAAATTCTTCCTGAGTAGCGCTGATTTGTTGAGCAAGTAATGAATCGCACTCCTTCTGAAGATTTTCATAACTCACTCTTAGCTTCTCAAGATCTTGCTTTCTTTGAAGAAGTTCAAGAGAAAGCTTCTCGTGATCAGATAAGAGAGCGTTATGATGACCTTGAAGGTCGTCAAACTTGGAATGGAGTCCCTGAAGATTTTCAGCCAAGGCTTTTGACTGATCCATTTCTTCACCCAACATATCATCGCTCTTATTTAGCATGTATTGAACTTTTTCCAAGGCTCTTTGTTGTTTAGTGGCAAGGGAAGCAAGTTTGACATAGCTAGGTCCAAATTCATCGCCAGATTCATCATCACTAGATTCGGATAGGTAGGATTCGGTTACCTCAGCACCGTTTGCCATAGGGCAGGGGGTAGACGATAATGATTCTGGTTCGAATGTCATCGCATTGAGAGATTCCTTGTAATCCTCAAACCAAGGATCATGACGAGTCCGATGACCTTCATAGACCTCAGAGAGACGGTCCCAGATTAGCTTCGCGTGATTGAGATGCATGACGTTCCTGAACTGATTTTGGGACAGACTAGAGCAGATGACATCCTTCGCTGTGAGGTTAAGCAGTGTGTACTTGCGAATGTCATCAGCCTCAGCCATCTTGCATAGATCGGTAAGACCGATCTCAGTGACGGTCCACAGTTTGCTGTCCATAGCCATGAGTCGCTTTTTCATCATGGCCTTCCACCGAGGATACTCATGACCGTCAAAGATGGGGCAGGAAACGTTCCTTGATCCTGCAGTCGACATAACTAGAACTCCAGGTGGTTAAACCAAAATCACACAGAACAAGGGAGTACCTTGCTTTGATACCAATTGAAAGTGCGTTATATCGACTAGAGGGGGGGGGGTGAATAGGCGATTTTTATGAATTCTTCACTGAGGAATTTGCCGGTGAGGAAATTTCTTAGCGAAGAACTACTTGCAGCGGAATAAGTACT
Organism: Triticum dicoccoides; assembly: GCF_002162155.2. Taxonomy (NCBI): domain Eukaryota; kingdom Viridiplantae; phylum Streptophyta; class Magnoliopsida; order Poales; family Poaceae; genus Triticum; species Triticum dicoccoides. The sequence goes on from NC_041391.1 coordinate 225,468,971, forward strand.
TAGAAGTAAGCATGACAGAATACACACGTAGTCATCATGATGAAATGAAGACAAACACAGAGTACAGAAAGCGTAAACACAGGATAACATAAGATGAAGACAAACAGACTGAAGAAATTCAGTCAAAGTCTTCAAACACAGATATGCACAATCACTCAACACAGTAATGAAGAAATGAAAGAGTTGAGGAAATAGAACCAGTAAGGTTGGTGAAGACAATGATTTGGTAGACCAGTTCCAACTACTGTCTCAGAAGAAGTCGGAAAAAGGGGGACAGAGCCTGTAGAAGAAAAAGTCGACGAAGAAAGGGTACCATTTCGGCTCGCCTCTCTCACATATCGCGGGGAGGACACGTGTGGCGGGGTGCACCGTCGTCGCCGCCCCCACAACGGCTTGTAGTAGTCCCTGAGCTCAAGGGCGTCGACCGATGACGGGACGAAGTAGGCGGCCTGCGCTCGCTGCGCTGCCGCCTCACTCTCCGGCGCCTCCTTCTCCCTCGTATCCTCGGCCACGCCTTTGCCCTTGCCAGATTTGGGCGCCATGGCGGCTGGGAGGAGAGCAAGGATTTGGGGGCGGTGGGAAGCGCAGCAGCAGCGAGCAAGAGCTTGGAGAGGAAGAAGATGGGGACGGCGATGGCGAGATTGGGGGAACTACAGGGGGAAATGAGCCGCGTGCCCACAGTTATTCCTTCTTATGGGGAAAATGTGGGCCGCCTCTTTTCCCATTTAATGCGATGTGACGCATGCCTGCCGCGACCGCCCCGCGCATGCCCCACGTCACGCACGACCCCACGTCACGCATTCAACACGGGTCGTGGGGAAGTGCAGCGGACACAAAGTTACCGCGGTAAAAACCGCCCCGCCTGCCCGCGCATTATTTTGGGCCTGGCCCAACAACGTGTCGCGCCTATGTGTGGACCAAGCCGGGGGGCTCCTGTCGGTGTACAAAAGTAGGGGCTCTTCCTTTTGACCCCTTTACTTGTGCACGGGTAGTCAGAGCCTCGCGCCGCGGCCACACCGAGTAGGGCAGAGGAGGGAAGCCGAAGAGAAGCCGAAGGCACAAGACGACCAAGACCACAAAGAGCAGATGGGCGAGGCAGGTTTCCCAGGCAAGACCCTTGCCGGGGCAGCCTCGGCAGCCCCGACAAGACCCTGCTGGGGCGGCTCGCCCACACCAGCGAAGTGAGCCACCCTCGAACCCACGGTCTCCAACGCCATCGACCACCTTGGGCCAGGGCTTGGGAGGCACCTCCGTGGTGGCATGCAGATCTTTGTGAAAGCAAGAATAACACTCTTAATCAGAAGAGTGGAAGACAGCGAGCCTCGGCGAGACCCTTGCCGAGGGAAGCTCACAAGACCCCGGCGAGATCCTTGCCGGGGACAATTCAGCGCCACGGAAAGACCCTTGCCAGGGCCCCGGCAACGCCCTTGCCAAGGGCGTCCGCGAGGCCGCAGCCAGGCCCGCACCCGCCAAGCTTTTTGCCACCAATCCCATGCAGCTGCCAGCCCACCAGCCGGGCAGGCACCTGCGTGTCGATGCGAGGCTCCTCCGCCAACTCAGCACATGCCTACGTGGTGGCATGCAAATCTTTGTGAAGGCTCCACCACCGCGCCACCTCAGCTGCTTGCCTACCTACATGGCGCCACCGCCTCGCTGGCCCAGACACGTGTCGAGGCGGGGCGAAGCGGCGGTAAAGTGGAGGGGACACGTCAGGGGACGCATTAAATGCGTCTTGTCCCGTAATAGCTAGCGATAAGCTTAACCACAGTATCCCGATGCCGCCTCCTGGTGCCACTGTGGCGATCCCTTCGCCTATAAAAGGAGACTCAGGGCATCCAGGAGAAGGATTCGTACTCTTGGACAAGTTACGCCCCTTGTAGCTAGTTCAAGAACATCAAGAACATAGATATACACATACAAGCAGGACTAGGGTATTACGCACCTTTGCGGCCCGAACCTGGGTAATCGATCTGCGTGCTTGTACTGACTGTTGATCCTGCTCTCCTCACCACCCAGCGCCCCGCAACCGTAGTAGGGATTCTTGTGATCCCATAGGTGTTGTTTCCACCAACAGCCGCCTTGAGAATGCAAAGGAAATTTGGGATACTTTGATTGATATGCATGAAGGTACCGACTCCATCAAGAAATCCAAATTGGATGTGCTTCAAAGTCAACTTGACAAGTTCAAAATGAAGGATGGTGAAGGTGTCGCTGAAATGTAATTTAGGCTTGCTCTCATCACAAATGAGATTGCTGTCTTAGGAAGTGAAGAGATGACCGATAAATTCATCATCAAGAAGATCCTAAGAGCCTTGGATGGAAAATATGATACCGTGTGCACATTGATTCAAATGATGCCCAACTACAAAGATCTCAAGCCAACGAAAGTCATTGGAAGAATTGTTGCTCATGAGATGTCACTCAAGGATAAGGAAGAGCTTCACAACAAGTCAAGTGGTGCTTACAAAGCCTCATGTGATGCTCCTACATCATCAAGTGAGAAACAAACCTTTAATGAGGAATTGAGCCTAATGGTGAAAAACTTCAACAAGTTCTACAAGAGTGGAAGCAAGGAAAGAAGTTCCAAGTCAAGGTCCTACAATGAAAAAAGATCTTCGAGTCGTGAACGTAATTGCTACAATTGTGGAAGACCCGGACACTACAATGAGTGTACGGCTCCCTACAAAAGGAGAGAAGATTCACCTAGAAGAAGGAGTAGAAGAGAAGAATCACTGCCAAGAGAGAGAAGGAGTAGAGATGATCATTATGAACGAAGAACCTCCCAGAGAAGCAAGGATTTGGAAAGGAAGGACAAATCATCGAAGAGCTACACAAAGCGAAGACATCAAGCTCATGTTGGTGAATGGGTATCCAGCTCCGACTCTGACCATCACTCTAAGAGAAGTTATCACTCCGACTCCGAATATTCTCAAGATGAAGGTGCTGCCGGTCTAGCACTTGTGTCAACCAACTCCTACGACATATTTGACTCACCAACTGAAGAAATTGGAAGATGCTTCATGGCTAAAGGCCCAAAGTATCACACCCCGAGTATGTTGATTTCAATAGTGATGAAGATGACTTGTTAGGTGATGATGATTACTTGTTGACAACTCTAGTGATGAATACTATGATGAAACATCAATTAATGATGCTAATCAAGATAAAACGAATGACAATGATAAGAAGAATATTGAGCGTCTAACTAAAGAACTAAAGACGCTTAAGTTAGCTCAAGAAACTAACTTGGAAGATCATCGAGAACATTTAAAGACTCATGACAAGTTACGCTTTGAAAAGCTCAACCTTGAGCAAGAGCATGAGTTTTTAAAGGCAATCTGATTATCTTCGCAAGAAAAGTTCTTCTTACAGTGCCAAGCGTTTACTCTTACCTACTTACATGCCTCAAGTAAAATCTAGCAACAAGAGTAAGAAATATTCTTTTTCTAGTAGTAACAATAATCATGCTAAATCCAATGTTGTTGCTTCTAGTATTCTCTTGATTCCACTAATGATTCTCTTAGCCAAGTTACACTTGAGCAAGAAAATAGCTTATTGAAGGGAATTATAGAGAAAGGTGTCTACAAAAGCCTTGCCAGAAGTAAGCAATTTGAGGAAATTGTACGCAAGCAAGGAAGGCACCGGAGAAATCAAGGTGTTGGTTTTGAACGAAAGTTCAATGCCAATGGAGTTGAGGGGGAAGAAGATCAATACCCCAAGACGAAGTTTGTTCCTCAACAAGAGAAGTACGATCCTACTTCTTTCCAAGGGACACAAGCTCAAGATGATCTTCCACCACAAGACCATAAGCAAAAAGGCAAGGACAAGCTTCAAGATGAGATTGATGCATTTGAAGAAGCTCCTAAGGCCTTGGTTAAGTGGGTTCCCAAGACTACATCAAGTTCTACTTCATCAAGTTCTACTACAACCCCAAGGATTCCCATCAAGATGATGTGTATTCCAAATAAAAAGAAGAACTAGAGAGTTCTTGAGGGTGACTCCGCCAACACACTTCACTCATATCATTTTGGCAAGGACAAGTGCAATCAGCTTCCACATCTTGCACTAGTTCAAGGAGTCACAAACCCTCTTGTTGGTAAGACAAGGGACAAGCTAACCTAATGCTTTCATAGACATTATCTTGTGTGTGCATCACTCTATGTCTATGAATATCCTTGTTTGTTCCTTGTGGGACTAACCCGTGTAGGTATTGAAAGTACAACTCACTCCAATGGATAGCTTCAAAAGATCTACATCAACATTGAGCATCCACATCTTCAACACCTACATGAAGTCATCATCGACAAAATCCAAGGTTAGTTCATCCCTCTTAGGGGGGATATCACATCTAGGGGGAGCTTTACTCTAAGAATTGAGCTAAAGCAACTCTAATGGCGTGAACACAACAATGCTTTATGTAAAAGTGGTAACCCCACTTGTGCTTACATGATGAGTATGAACTATGATCAAATGTTGTCATTTGACTCCTAAGTCAATATACTCATATATAGATGATCTAGTCATCGCAAATTTCTTGATAGATGCTAGAATGATTGTGCATGCTTTGCCACATATTTCATTTGCCATTTTATTGTGTGAGCATGTTGATTGCATATTTTACTCATTCGAGGACATCCATTTGTTGCTTTGATTGTTTGGCTCTTTCTCTTTTTGCCAAGTGGATGGACAAGAATGCCGAAGAACCTTCTCTAGCTATATATGTTTTTCTCGTCTCAAACTCTATTCATGCTACATCACAAAGTTTGATCAAGTCAGATTCGAACCACTCTGTGTAAGGAGCACTCGGAGTCTCCGATTCGTCATAGACTTAAACTTCCAAAACCTCTTTGTGCATTTGGGTCTGACCGAGACATCCATTTCGGTCAAACAAAGTTCACTAAGTTGATCTGGGTTTTCATCTCGGTGCAACCGATTTGAACACTTCGGTCACACAGAATTGCAGCAACCGCTTGTGATTCTGCAATCTTGGTGCCACCGAGTTGTTCCACTCAGTCACACCGACAGGGTCGGGATATAAATACCCACAAGTGAGATTTTGGAAAATACTTCAAAACCCCTCAGCCCACGCGTGTCCTGCTCTGCCTCCTTGGGTCTCCGGATCGCCTCCTTGCTGCCAGCAACCTCCCGCCGCTGGTTTCTGCCGCCATCGACGGAATCTGCTCCGGCGTCGCCGCCATAGCGAACACCCGCCAAACTAGGGTACGTGTTCGACCCCCTGTGTTGTCCTTTTAACTCCGATTCCTAGCACGAGGACAATGCCATGATTCTTGCCACAAATGAGATCGATCTATCTAGCTAAATCTTCCTTAGGTCTGGTGAGGGAGTCCTGGACTAGGGGGTGTCCGGATAGCCGAACTATCGTCATCGGCGGACTCCAAGACTATGAAGATACAAGATTAAAGACTTCGTCCCGTGTCCGGATGGGACTTTCGTTGGCGTAGAAGGCAAGCTTGGCAATACGGATATGTAGATCTCCTACCATTGTAACCGACTCTGTGTAACCCTAGCCCTCTCCGATGTCTATATAAACCGGAGGGTTTTAGTCCGTAGGACAACAATCACAACAATAATCATACCATAGGCTAGCTTCTAGGGTTTAGCCTCCTTGATCTCGTGGTAGATCCACTCTTGTACTACCCATACATCAATATCAATCAAGCAGGAATAGGGTTTTACCTCCATCGAGAGGGCCCGAACCTGGGTAAAAACATCGTGTCCCTTGTCTCCTGTTACCATCCGCCTAGACGCACAGTTCGGGACCCCCTACCCGAGATCCGCCGATTTTGACACCGACATTGGTGCTTTCATTGAGAGTTCCTCTGTGTCGTCACCGATAGGCTTGATGGCTCCTTCGATCATCGACCACAATGCGGTCCAGGGTGAGACTTTTCTCCCAGGATAGATCTTCGTATTCGGTGGGTTTGCACTGCGGACCAATTCGCTTGGCCATCTGGAGCAGATTGAAAGCTACGCCCCTGGCCATCAGGTCAGATTTGGAAGCCTGAACTTCACGGCTGACATCCGCGGAGACTTGATCTTCGACGGATTCGAGCCACAGCCGAGCGCGTCGCACTGTCACGATGGGCATGATTTAGCTCTGCTGCCGGACAGTGCCCTGGAGGCCGCACACGAGTCCGCTCCGATCCTCAATTTGCAGCCGGCTGCCCAGATCGAGGACGGGTGGCTAGACACCGCCTCGGGGGCTGCTACCCCTACAGCGATGGAGCTGAATACTGACCTTGTCCCTTGTGACGCTCGTGACTCCGAGGTGCCGGACTCCTCGCCGGACTCCGAACCTCGCGCGCCCCCTCCAGTCGAATCCGATTGGGCGTCGATCATGGAGTTCACCGCCGCGGACATCTTTCAACACTCACCTTTTGGCGACATCCTAAATTCGCTAAAGTATCTCTCGCTATCAGGAGAGCCCTGGCCGAATTGCGGTCAGGATGGTTGGGATGCGGACGACGAAGAAATTCAAAGCCCACCCACCACCCACTTTGTAGCCACTGTCGACGATCTAACCGACATGCTAGACTACGACTCCGAAGACATCGACGGTATCGACGACGATGCCGGAGACGACCAAGAAGCAGCGCCTACGGGGCACTGGAAGACCACCTCGTCATACGACATATATATGGTGGACATCCCAAAGGATGGGAATGGCGAGGAAGCAGCGGAGGAAGACTCCTTCAAGAAACAGCCCAAGCACCGGCGTCAGCGACGCCGCTCTAAATCCCGCCACAGCAAGAATGGAGATTCCGGCACTGGAGATAATAACACCCCAGAGAGTGCCGAAGACAACCCCCTCCAGCAAGATTTAACACAGGAGGACGGAGAAGCCATCCCTCATGAGAGAGTGGCAGACGAAGAGGTAGAGGATGATAATTACATGCCTTCCTTCGGAGACGAGGCAAGCCTCAACGACGACGAATTCGTCGTGCCCGAGGATCCCGTCGGACAAGAGCGTTTCAAACGCAGGCTAATGACCACGGCGAACAACCTAAAGAAAAAGCAGCAACAGCTTAGAGCTGATCAAGACCTGCTAGCCGACAGATGGACTGAAGTCCTTGCGGCCGAAGAGTATGAACTCGAACGCCCCTCCAAAAGCTACCCCAAACGCAAGTTGCTCCCCCGATTAGAGGAGGAGGCATATAAACCTGCATCACCAGCGCACAATACGGCTGATCGACCACCTCGTGGCCACGACAGAGAGGCCTCTAGGCCCTCCACCAGAACCGTACCCCGGCACCGCTCGAAAAGTACGAAGCCACGGGGGAATGCGCCGGACTTGCGAGACATATTGGAGGATAAGGCAAGACAATCAAGATCGATCTACGGATCGCGTGGGCGCCCCGAGATGTGCGACGACGACCGTCGCGCCGGATACAGCAACTCCGGCCGGGCCGAACACAGTAGACAAAGCTCGCTGGAGCTACGTCGTGATATAGCCCAATATAGAGGCGCCGCACACCCACTATGCTTCACAGATGAAGTAATGGATCATCAAATCCCCAAAGGGTTTAAACTCGTGAACATTGAATCCTACGATGGCACAACAGACCCCGCGGTTTGGATCGAAGACTATCTCCTTCATATCCACATGGCCCGTGGTGACGATCTTCACGCCATCAAATATCTCCCACTCAAGCTTAAAGGACCAGCTCGGCATTGGCTTAACAGCTTGCCAGCAGAATCAATTGGGTGTTGGGAAGACCTGGAAGCCGCATTCCTTGACAACTTCCAGGGCACATATGTGCGACCACCAGACGCCGATGACCTAAACCACATAATTCAGCAGCCAGACGAATCGGCCAGACAGTTCTGGACACGGTTCTTAACAAAGAAAAATCAAATCGTCGACTGTCCGGATGCAGAGGCCCTCGCAGCCTTCAAACATAACATCCGCGACGAGTGGCTTGCCCGGCACCTAGGACAGGAAAAGCCGAAATCCATGGCAGCCCTCACACCACTTATGACCCGCTTCTGCGCGGGAGAGGACAGCTGGCTAGCCCGCAGTAACAACCTTAGCAAAAATTCTGGCAGTCCGGATACCAAGGACCGCAATGGCAGGTCGCGTCGCAACAAAAACAAACGCCGCGTTAACGGCGATAACACCGAGGATACGGTAGTCAACATCGGATTCAGAGGCTCTAAACCCGGTTAGCGAAAAAAGCCATTCAAAAGAACTACTTCGGGTCCGTCCAATTTGGACCGAATACTCGACCGCTCTTGCCAGATACATGGCACCCCCGAAAAGCCAGCTAATCACACCAACATGGATTGTTGGGTATTCAAGCAGGCAGGCAAGTTAATCGCCAAAAACAATGACAAGGGGCTGCATAGCCATGACGAGGAAGAGACCCGACCGCCGAACAATAGAGGACAGAAGGGTTTCCCCCCACAAGTGCGGACGGTGAACATGATATACGCAACTCACATACCCAAGAGGGAGCGGAAGCGTGCACTCAGGGACGTATACGCGATGGAGCCAGTCGCCTCAAAGTTCATCCCATGGTCCTCCTGCCCGATCACTTTTGATCGAAGGGACCACCCCACTAGTATCCGCCACGGTGGATTCGCCGCATTGGTTTTAGACCTAATCGTCGATGGATTTCACCTCACTAGAGTCCTGATGGACGGCGGCAGTAGCCTGAACCTGCTTTATCAGGATATAGTGCGCAAGATGGGCATAGACCCCTCAAGGATTAAACCCACAAAGACGACCTTCAAAGGCGTCATACCAGGTGTAGAGGCCAATTGTACAGGCTCAGTTACACTGGAAGTGGTCTTCGGATCCCCGGATAACTTCCAAAGCGAGGAGTTAATCTTCGATATAGTCCCGTTCCGCAGCGGCTATCATGCTCTTCTCGGACGAACCGCATTCGCAAAGTTCAACGCAGTGCCGCACTACGCATACCTCAGGCTCAAGATGCCAGGCCCTCGAGGAGTCATTATGGTCAACGGAAACACTGAACGCTCCCTCCGAACGGAGGAACACACAGCGGCTCTCGCGGCAGAAGTACAAAGCAGCCTCTTAAGGCAATTTTCGAGTTCGACTGTTAAGCGACCGGACACGGCCAAACGCGCCCGGAGTAACCTACAACAAGACCACCTGGCACGTTCCGAGCACGCGTAGCAATGCGGCCCCAACCCCAGCCCTTGCAAAATTGCAAGACTGGTCCTTCGCGTACATCATTACGCTCTGGAGATACCATGGGCATAGGGGGAGGGGCACGACCACAACAGGCCCAGAATGCGGCTTAACCACACCAAGGGCTCCCAAGTGTGTCACTCTTTTTCTTTTTTCTTTTTTCTTACCCACAGGACTCCGTTCACCAGAGGCCCTGTCCGGCAGTAGACCTGCCGAACTCACGATGCAACAGCCAGGGGAGGAGAAAGGCCACGACGAGTATCCAGGTGGTCTCCATTACGAGCATTAAATCCATTTTATACACCATTCTGCAGCCTACCCCTGGAAGGGGATATGTTTAATAGTCCTATCCCTTGCTTACCGCACTATTTGTATCGTTCTGCATTCATGGCAGTATTTCTTGAATAAACAATGCATCGCTTTTTGCTTATAACTACATTTCTTTCTTATATATATGTTCATTTATGACATGTTGCATCCGTACACTTTGGTACGGCTAAATACACCAGGGGCTTAAGTTCCCCACATTATGGTGTGATAAGTCCGAACACTTTCACAAGTGCGGCACCCCGAACTTATAGCATTATATGCATCGGCTCCGAATCATGTCTTGGGTCAATAGTTGGGTTTGCCCGGCTCCCATGTTTTGGTACCTTACGTTCCGTTGTATCGGCTAAGGTAGCACTGGGAGAACCACTGCGATTGCGCCCCGGTTGAGCTGGGCGAGCGCCTCAGTGGAGAAAGCTAAAACTGACCGTCATGATAAGGCGAGAGCTGGTCGCTGTTCGAGAGGTTTTTTCGAGTCCCTAAAGATTTGTGCCGCTTAGAGCGAGGAACCGGCTTTGTCCAGCCCAGGCGTGGATAGCACCCCGAACTCGGTCTTCCGAACACTAGGGGCTTCGTCGAAATTTAAAATTATAGAATTCTATGGCTAAGTGAGAGTGTTCAAGCATTATAAGTCCGGTTGCCTCGTTCGTTGTGTTGAACGCCTCCCTAGATGGACCCAAAAATGGGAACAAGAGCGCTCAAGTTTATCCTGAACATCCCAGCACTTGTGGCATGGGGGCTGAAGCCGACGACTTGCCATCTCTCAGATTTGATAAACGGCCGCACAGAAGGTAATATTTTAAATTAACAAGCGTTGCTTAGCGCATATGAACAAAGTTTTCAGCGCACAAGATAACAAAATACGAGTCTACTCAAATATTACATCTTTGGAGCACTCACCCGCAATCATGCGGGCACCCTTCAGGACACTCTTATAATACATTTCGGGCGTGCGATACTCCTTGCCCGTCGGTGGCGCGTCCGTCACAAGCTTCTCAGCGTCCATCCTGCCCCAGTGCACCTTTGCACGGGCAAGGGCCCGACGGGCACCTTCAATGTAGGCGGAGTGCTTGACGACTTCAACCCAGGGACACGCGTCCACCAGCCGCCGCACCGGGCCGAAGTAGCTCCCAGGCATGGCCTCCTTGGGCTATAGCCGAACTATGAGGCCCTTCATGGCCTGTTCGGCTACCTTGTGGAGCTCGACCAGCTGCTTCAGCTGGTCACTAAGGGGCACCGGATGTCCGGCCTCAGCATACTGAGACCAGAAGACCTTCTCCGTCGAGCTCCCCTCCTCGGCCCGGTAGAAAGCGGCAGCATCGGACACGCTGCGGGGCAGATCTGCGAACGCTCCTAGAGAGCTCCGAATTCGGAGTAATAGGTAATTCACATTCACATGCTTGCTTTGCATGAAAAATGCCTTACCCGCCGCTATCTTCTTCAACGCCTCGATTTCCTGGAGGGCCTTGTGGGCTTCGATCTTAGCGGCTTTGGCACTCTCAAGAGCCGATGCAAGCTCGGACTCTTGAGTCTTTGAGTCGCGCTCCAAACTCTCATGTTTTTCCATGAGAGCCTGGAGCTCTTGCTGCACCTCCGCCACGCGCGCCTCCTGCTTCTCTCGCTCCGCGGCCGCATTGCGTTCGGTCGCGGACACCGCCTCCTTCAGGGTCGCCACCTCGCTCGTGGCCCCTGGAGTACCCATGTTATCCTTGTTATTTCTCTTGCAACCAAATCCTTTTCTGTAAGGTACAAATTTAATACGATGTTACTCATCTTCCTTGTCCTCGAGCTGCTTCTTGGCACGACCGAGCTCGCTCTCGGACCGCTCGAGGCTCTGCTTCAAAGCATTGACCTCCGCAGTCAGTGCGGCAGAGGTCAGCAGCGCAACCTGCAATCCCATGTTGACATATTTTTTAAAACTCCTGCATATATCTTTTTAGATCCTCAGTCCGACTTTTCTTTCCGAACACCGAACCGAGCATCAGGGGCTACCGTCTATGCGGTATTATATTACATATCTTAAAATTCTTACCTCAAAGCCTGTTAGAAGGCTGCTGCAGGCTTCGGTCAGCCCGCTCTTGGCGAGCTGAACCTTCTGAATCACCGCACTCATAACAGTGCGGTGTTCTTCTTTGATGGAAGCGCCGTTGAGCGCCTCTAGCAAGTTATCCGGCGCCTCCGGTTGGACAGAGGCCGCTGGTGTCACAGTCTTGCCCTTCTTACGAAGGGGCCGCTCGCCGGACTCCGGAACCACTGCAGGTTCCATTGCGGAATCCGGTGCAGAGTCCGGGAGGTTGCCTTGCGGCACCTCCGGGGCCTCCTCCTCCTGGCGGGTCCCTTCCCGGGTTCCCACCTCGGCGTCGTCAGCGTCACAGGAGGTTGAGGCGGTCGTAAGAGAATCCATATCCGACGTGCCCAAGGACCCGCTCGACGAAGCAGGAAGATCGTCCTTGGCTGGACTACAGGTTGTATGCGGCATTAGAAAGACGCCGTGTGGCAAAAAGAAAAATTATAAATTATCTAGGAGTCCGGATACTTACGATCTCGCCAGGGGCTTGGCCCTTGAGGGCCACTCCTCGTTGCCGTCGCCAATGTTGGCGGAGCAGTCCGGGGGAAGGGTCCTTCCCTTCTTGGACCCTTCGCCCTCCCTCGTTGGGGAGGCCTTCCTCTTCTTCTCTCCCCCCGCTGGGGGAGAGGCCTCTTTCTTCTCCTCCTCGTCTTCGTGGGAGGAGTCCGCCTCGGAGTCATCGGACGATGAGTCCGATATCACCTGACGCCGGGAACTCCTTCGGGTTCCCGTGGCCTTCTTCTTGGCCTTCTTCTCCGGCACTACGTAAAGTGCCGGGACCAGCAGCCCTGTCAAACGGGCGTCCGCTGGGTCTTCTAGAAGGGGAGCCGGACAGTTAACCTGTCCGGACGTCTTCTGCCAGTCCTGTTAAAGGTATTGGGAGTTTAGATCCCACATAGAGTCAAACTATGAAAAAATGAGTGTCCCATAAAGGATAACATAGCTTACCTCGCCAGCCGGGCGCTGCGTGCTGAATCCGCGATCTTCGGTTGCGGATGCGGGAGCTTCGGCGCCCTTGAACAGCACCCTCCAGACAGCTTCGTACGTCGTGTCGAAGAGCCCGCACAGGGTCCGGTGCTGTGCCGGATCAAACTCCCACAAATTGAAGGCCCGTTGCTGGCAGGGGAGAATCCGGCGGATGAGCATGACCTGGATCACGTTGACAAGCTTAAGCTTCTTGTTCACCAGGGTCTGGAGACAGGACTGGAGTTCGGTCAACTCTTCCGAACTACCCCATAGCAAGCCCTTCTCTTTCCAGGAGGTGAGCTGCATGGGGATGCCAGATCTGAATTCGGGGGCCGCTGCCCATTTAGGGTCATGCGGCTCGTTGATGTAGAACCACCCCGATTGCCACCCTTTGATGGATTCCACGAAGGCACCCTCGAGCCAAGTGACGTTGGGCATTTTGCCCACCATGGCGCCTCCGCACTCCGCTTGGCTGCCCTTCACAACCTTCGGCTTGACATTGAAGGTCTTTAGCCACAAGCCGGAGTGGGGCTGGATGCAGAGGAAGGCCTCGCACACGACGATAAACGCCGAGATATTGAGGATGAAATTTGGGGCCAGATCGTGGAAATCCAGGCCGTAGTAGTACATGAGCCCCCGGACGAAGGGGTGGAGTGGGAAGCCCAGTCCGCGGAGGAAGTCGGGAAGGAATACGACCCTCTCATGGGGCCTGGGGGTGGGGATGAGCTGCCCCTCGTCGGGCAGCCGGTGCGCGATGTCGCTGGACAGGTATCCGGCGCTGCGCAGCTTCTTAATGTGCCGCTCCGTAACGGAGGAGGCCATCCACTTGCCTCCCGCTTCGGACATGGCTGGAAAGGGTCGAGGTGAGATGTGCGGACTTGGGCGCTGGAGCTCGAGTGCGCGGAGATGGATAAGCAAAGGAGGAAGAAGGCGTAGGTAAAGGAGATGGATCCTTATCCCCTTATATATGGGCGGATGAAACTATGCGTCCCTACTAGCCTGGTAAAACTCGCTTATCTCCCAAGCGCCACAATCAATGGCGCGGTTGGGTTACCCACGTCCGTATTGATGGGAATCCCGGAATAAGGGGAACACGATCTCTGCTTCGACAAGACGTGCCAAGGAAACCGCTTCGCTAAACGCGCTGAGGTGGTATAATAAAAATGATTCAAGTAAAGGCTTGGTAGTGGTGTGACGTCACGTCACAAAATACGTCAGCAGATTGAACTTGTGTAAATATTATTCTCTCTACGGTGGTATGTGGAATTTATTTTACAGAGCCGGACACTATCCTGGCGTTCACAATCTTCTATGAATTATTCGGAGGAGGAACCCGCCTTGCAATGCCGAAGACAATATGCACGCCGGACTCGTCGTCATTGAAGCCTGGTTCAGGGGCTACTGAGGGAGTCCTGGACTAGGGGGTGTCCGGATAGCCGAACTATCGTCATCGGCCGGACTCCAAGACTATGAAGATACAAGATTAAAGACTTCGTCCCGTGTCCGGATGGGACTTTCGTTGGCGTAGAAGGCAAGCTTGGCAATACGGATATGTAGATCTCCTACCATTGTAACCGACTCTGTGTAACCCTAGCCCTCTCCGGTGTCTATATAAACCGGAGGGTTTTAGTCCGTAGGACAACAATCACAACAATAATCATACCATAGGCTAGCTTCTAGGGTTTAGCCTCCTTGATCTCGTGGTAGATCCACTCTTGTACTACCCATACATCAATATCAATCAAGCAGGAATAAGGTTTTACCTCCATCGAGAGGGCCCGAACCTGGGTAAAAACATCGTGTCCCTTGTCTCCTGTTACCATCCGCCTAGACGCACAGTTCGGGACCCCCTACCCGAGATCCGCCGATTTTGACACCGACATTGGTGCTTTCATTGAGAGTTCCTCTGTGTCGTCACCGATAGGCTTGATGGCTCCTTCGATCATCGACCACAATGCGGTCCAGGGTGAGACTTTTCTCCCAGGACAGATCTTCGTATTCGGTGGGTTTGCACTGCGGACCAATTCGCTTGGCCATCTGGAGCAGATTGAAAGCTACGCCCCTGGCCATCAGGTCAGATTTGGAAGCCTGAACTTCACGGCTGACATCCGCGGAGACTTGATCTTCGACGGATTCGAGCCACAGCCGAGCGCGTCGCACTGTCACGATGGGCATGATTTAGCTCTGCTGCCGGACAGTGCCCTGGAGGCCGCACACGAGTCCGCTCCGATCCTCAATTTGCAGCCGGCTGCCCAGATCGAGGACGGGTGGCTAGACACCGCCTCGGGGGCTGCTACCCCTACAACGATGGAGCTGAATACTGACCTTGTCCCTTGTGACGCTCGTGACTCCGAGGTGCCGGACTCCTCGCCGGACTCCGAACCTCGCGCGCCCCCTCCAGTCGAATCCGATTGGGCGTCGATCATGGAGTTCACCGCCGCGGACATCTTTCAACACTCACCTTTTGGCGACATCCTAAATTCGCTAAAGTATCTCTCGCTATCAGGAGAGCCCTGGCCGAATTGCGGTCAGGATGGTTGGGATGCGGACGACGAAGAAATTCAAAGCCCACCCATCACCCACTTTGTAGCCACTGTCGACGATCTAACCGACATGCTAGACTACGACTCCGAAGACATCGACGGTATCGACGACGATGCCGGAGACGACCAAGAAGCAGCGCCTACGGGGCACTGGAAGACCACCTCGTCATACGGCATATATATGGTGGACATCCCAAAGGATGGGAATGGCGAGGAAGCAGCGGAGGAAGACTCCTTCAAGAAACAGCCCAAGCACCGGCGTCAGCGACGCCGCTCTAAATCCCGCCACAGCAAGAATGGAGATTCCGGCACTGGAGATAATAACACCCCAGAGAGTGCCGAAGACAACCCCCTCCAGCAAGATTTAACACAGGAGGACGGAGAAGCCAGCCCTCATGAGAGAGTGGAAGACGAAGAGGTAGAGGATGATAATTACATGCCTCCCTTCGGAGACGAGGCAAGCCTCAACGACGACGAATTCGTCGTGCCCGAGGATCCCGTCGGACAAGAGCGTTTCAAACGCAGGCTAATGACCACGGCGAACAACCTAAAGAAAAAGCAGCAACAGCTTAGAGCTGATCAAGACCTGCTAGCCGACAGATGGACTGAAGTCCTTGCGGCGAAGAGTATGAACTCGAACGCCCCTCCAAAAGCTACCCCAAACGCAAGTTGCTCCCCCGATTAGAGGAGGAGGCATATAAACCTGCATCACCAGCGCACAATACGGCTGATCGACCACCTCGTGGCCACGACAGAGAGGCCTCTAGGCCCTCCACCAGAACCGTACCCCGGCACCGCTCGAAAAGTACGAAGCCACGGGGGAATGCGCCGGACTTGCGAGACATATTGGAGGATAAGGCAAGACAATCAAGATCGATCTACGGATCGCGTGGGCGCCCCGAGATGTGCGACGACGACCGTCGCGCCGGATACAGCAACTCCGGCCGGGCCGAACACAGTAGACAAAGCTCGCTGGAGCTACGTCGTGATATAGCCCAATATAGAGGCGCCGCACACCCACTATGCTTCACAGATGAAGTAATGGATCATCAAATCCCCAAAGGGTTTAAACTCGTGAACATTGAATCCTACGATGGCACAACAGACCCCGCGGTTTGGATCGAAGACTATCTCCTTCATATCCACATGGCCCGCGGTGACGATCTTCACGCCATCAAATATCTCCCACTCAAGCTTAAAGGACCAGCTCGGCATTGGCTTAACAGCTTGCCAGCAGAATCAATTGGGTGTTGGGAAGACCTGGAAGCCGCATTCCTTGACAACTTCCAGGGCACATATGTGCGACCACCAGACGCCGATGACCTAAACCACATAATTCAGCAGCCAGACGAATCGGCCAGACAGTTCTGGACACGGTTCTTAACAAAGAAAAATCAAATCGTCGACTGTCCGGATGCAGAGGCCCTCGCAGCCTTCAAACATAACATCCGCGACGAGTGGCTTGCCCGGCACCTAGGACAGGAAAAGCCGAAATCCATGGCAGCCCTCACACCACTTATGACCCGCTTCTGCGCGGGAGAGGACAGCTGGCTAGCCCGCAGTAACAACCTTAGCAAAAATTCTGGCAGTCCGGATACCAAGGACCGCAATGGCAGGCCGCGTCGCAACAAAAACAAACGCCGCGTTAACGGCGATAACACCGAGGATACGGTAGTCAACATCGGATTCAGAGGCTCTAAACCCGGTTAGCGAAAAAAGCCATTCAAAAGAACTACTCCGGGTCCGTCCAATTTGGACCGAATACTCGACCGCTCTTGCCAGATACATGGCACCCCCGAAAAGCCAGCTAATCACACCAACAGGGATTGTTGGGTATTCAAGCAGGCAGGCAAGTTAATCGCCAAAAACAATGACAAGGGGCTGCATAGCCATGACGAGGAAGAGACCCGACCGCCGAACAATAGAGGACAGAAGGGTTTCCCCCCACAAGTGCGGACGGTGAACATGATATACGCAACTCACATACCCAAGAGGGAGCGGAAGCGTGCACTCAGGGACGTATACGCGATGGAGCCAGTCGCCTCAAAGTTCATCCCATGGTCCTCCTGCCCGATCACTTTTGATCGAAGGGACCACCCCACTAGTATCCGCCACGGTGGATTCGCCGCATTGGTTTTAGACCTAATCGTCGATGGATTTCACCTCACTAGAGTCCTGATGGACGGCGGCAGTAGCCTGAACCTGCTTTATCAGGATATAGTGCGCAAGATGGGCATAGACCCCTCAAGGATTAAACCCACAAAGACGACCTTCAAAGGCGTCATACCAGGTGTAGAGGCCAATTGTACAGGCTCAGTTACACTGGAAGTGGTCTTCGGATCCCCGGATAACTTCCAAAGCGAGGAGTTAATCTTCGATATAGTCCCGTTCCGCAGCGGCTATCATGCTCTTCTCGGACGAACCGCATTCGCAAAGTTCAACGCAGTGCCGCACTACGCATACCTCAGGCTCAAGATGCCAGGCCCTCGAGGAGTCATTATGGTCAACGGAAACACTGAACGCTCCCTCCGAACGGAGGAACACACAGCGGCTCTCGCGGCAGAAGTACAAAGCAGCCTCTTAAGGCAATTTTCGAGTTCGACTGTTAAGCGACCGGACACGGCCAAACGCGCCCGGAGTAACCTACAACAAGACCACCTGGCACGTTCCGAGCACGCGTAGCAATGCGGCCCCAACCCCAGCCCTTGCAAAATTGCAAGACTGGTCCTTCGCGTACATCATTACGCTCTGGAGATACCATGGGCATAGGGGGAGGGGCACGACCACAACAGGCCCAGAATGCGGCTTAACCGCACCAAGGGCTCCCAAGTGTGTCACTCTTTTTCTTTTTTCTTTTTTCTTACCCACAGGACTCCGTTCACCAGAGGCCCTGTCCGGCAGTAGACCTGCCGAACTCACGATGCAACAGCCAGGGGAGGAGAAAGGCCACGACGAGTATCCAGGTGGTCTCCATTACGAGCATTAAATCCATTTTATACACCATTCTGCAGCCTACCCCTGGAAGGGGATATGTTTAATAGTCCTATCCCTTGCTTACCGCACTATTTGTATCGTTCTGCATTCATGGCAGTATTTCTTGAATAAACAATGCATCGCTTTTTGCTTATAACTACATTTCTTTCTTATATATATGTTCATTTATGACATGTTGCATCCGTACACTTTGGTACGGCTAAATACACCAGGGGCTTAAGTTCCCCACATTATGGTGTGATAAGTCCGAACACTTTCACAAGTGCGGCACCCCGAACTTATAGCATTATATGCATCGGCTCCGAATCATGTCTTGGGTCAATAGTTGGGTTTGCCCGGCTCCCATGTTTTGGTACCTTACGTTCCGTTGTATCGGCTAAGGTAGCACTGGGAGAACCACTGCGATTGCGCCCCGGTTGAGCTGGGCGAGCGCCTCAGTGGAGAAAGCTAAAACTGACCGTCATGATAAGGCGAGAGCTGGTCGCTGTTCGAGAGGTTTTTTCGAGTCCCTAAAGATTTATGCCGCTTAGAGCGAGGAACCGGCTTTGTCCAGCCCAGGCGTGGATAGCACCCCGAACTCGGTCTTCCGAACACTAGGGGCTTCGTCGAAATTTAAAATTATAGAATTCTATGGCTAAGTGAGAGTGTTCAAGCATTATAAGTCCGGTTGCCTCGTTCGTTGTGTTGAACGCCTCCCTAGATGGACCCAAAAATGGGAACAAGAGCGCTCAAGTTTATCCTGAACATCCCAGCACTTGTGGCATGGGGGCTGAAGCCGACGACTTGCCATCTCTCAGATTTGATAAACGGCCGCACAGAAGGTAATATTTTAAATTAACAAGCGTTGCTTAGCGCATATGAACAAAGTTTTCAGCGCACAAGATAACAAAATACGAGTCTACTCAAATATTACATCTTTGGAGCACTCACCCGCAATCATGCGGGCACCCTTCAGGACACTCTTATAATACATTTCGGGCGTGCGATACTCCTTGCCCGTCGGTGGCGCGTCCGTCACAAGCTTCTCAGCGTCCATCCTGCCCCAGTGCACCTTTGCACGGGCAAGGGCCCGACGGGCACCTTCAATGTAGGCGGAGTGCTTGACGACTTCAACCCAGGGACACGCGTCCACCAGCCGCCGCACCGGGCCGAAGTAGCTCCCAGGCATGGCCTCCTTGGGCTACAGCCGAACTATGAGGCCCTTCATGGCCTGTTCGGCTACCTTGTGGAGCTCGACCAGCTGCTTCAGCTGGTCACTAAGGGGCACCGGATGTCCGGCCTCAGCATACTAAGACCAGAAGACCTTCTCCGTCGAGCTCCCCTCCTCGGCCCGGTAGAAAGCGGCAGCATCGGACACGCTGCGGGGCAGATCTGCGAACGCTCCTAGAGAGCTCCGAATTCGGAGTAATAGGTAATTCACATTCACATGCTTGCTTTGCATGAAAAATGCCTTACCCGCCGCTATCTTCTTCAACGCCTCGATTTCCTGGAGGGCCTTGTGGGCTTCGGCCTTAGCGGCTTTGGCACTCTCAAGAGCCGATGCAAGCTCGGACTCTTGAGTCTTTGAGTCGCGCTCCAAACTCTCATGTTTTTCCATGAGAGCCTGGAGCTCTTGCTGCACCTCCGCCACGCGCGCCTCCTGCTTCTCTCGCTCCGCGGCCGCATTGCGTTCGGCCGCGGACACCGCCTCCTTCAGGGTCGCCACCTCGCTCGTGGCCCCTGGAGTACCCATGTTATCCTTGTTATTTCTCTTGCAACCAAATCCTTTTCTGTAAGGTACAAATTTAATACGATGTTACTCATCTTCCTTGTCCTCGAGCTGCTTCTTGGCACGACCGAGCTCGCTCTCGGACCGCTCGAGGCTCTGCTTCAAAGCATTGACCTCCGCAGTCAGTGCGGCAGAGGTCAGCAGCGCAGCCTGCAATCCCATGTTGACATATTTTTTAAAACTCCTGCATATATCTTTTTAGATCCTCAGTCCGACTTTTCTTTCCGAACACCGAACCGAGCATCAGGGGCTACCGTCTATGCGGTATTATATTACATATCTTAAAATTCTTACCTCAAAGCCTGTTAGAAGGCTGCTGCAGGCTTCGGTCAGCCCGCTCTTGGCGAGCTGAACCTTCTGAATCACCGCACTCATAACAGTGCGGTGTTCTTCTTTGATGGAAGCGCCGTTGAGCGCCTCTAGCAAGTTATCCGGCGCCTCCGGTTGGACAGAGGCCGCTGGTGTCACAGTCTTGCCCTTCTTACGAAGGGGCCGCTCGCCGGACTCCGGAACCACTGCAGGTTCCATTGCGGAATCCGGTGCAGAGTCCGGGAGGTTGCCTTGCGGCACCTCCGGGGCCTCCTCCTCCTGGCGGGTCCCTTCCCGGGTTCCCACCTCGGCGTCGTCAGCGTCACAGGAGGTTGAGGCGGTCGTAAGAGAATCCATATCCGACGTGCCCAAGGACCCGCTCGACGAAGCAGGAAGATCGTCCTTGGCTGGACTACAGGTTGTATGCGGCATTAGAAAGACGCCGTGTGGCAAAAAGAAAAATTATAAATTATCTAGGAGTCCGGATACTTACGATCTCGCCAGGGGCTTGGCCCTTGAGGGCCACTCCTCGTTGCCGTCGCCAATGTTGGCGGAGCAGTCCGGGGGAAGGGTCCTTCCCTTCTTGGACCCTTCGCCCTCCCTCGTTGGGGAGGCCTTCCTCTTCTTCTCTCCCCCCGCTGGGGGAGAGGCCTCTTTCTTCTCCTCCTCGTCTTCGTGGGAGGAGTCCGCCTCGGAGTCATCGGACGATGAGTCCGATATCACCTGACGCCGGGAACTCCTTCGGGTTCCCGTGGCCTTCTTCTTGGCCTTCTTCTCCGGCACTACGTAAAGTGCCGGGACCAGCAGCCCTGTCAAACGGGCGTCCGCTGGGTCTTCTGGAAGGGGAGCCGGACAGTTAACCTGTCCGGACGTCTTCTGCCAGTCCTGTTAAAGGTATTGGGAGTTTAGATCCCACATAGAGTCAAACTATGAAAAAATGAGTGTCCCATAAAGGATAACATAGCTTACCTCGCCAGCCGGGCGCTGCGTGTTGAATCCGCGATCTTCGGTTGCGGATGCGGGAGCTTCGGCGCCCTTGAACAGCACCCTCCAGACAGCTTCGTACGTCGTGTCGAAGAGCCCGCACAGGGTCCGGTGCTGTGCCGGATCAAACTCCCACAAATTGAAGGCCCGTTGCTGGCAGGGGAGAATCCGGCGGATGAGCATGACCTGGATCACGTTGACAAGCTTAAGCTTCTTGTTCACCAGGGTCTGGAGACAGGACTGGAGTTCGGTCAACTCTTCCGAACTACCCCATAGCAAGCCCTTCTCTTTCCAGGAGGTGAGCTGCATGGGGATGCCAGATCTGAATTCGGGGGCCGCTGCCCATTTAGGGTCATGCGGCTCGTTGATGTAGAACCACCCCGATTGCCACCCTTTGATGGATTCCACGAAGGCACCCTCGAGCCAAGTGACGTTGGGCATTTTGCCCACCATGGCGCCTCCGCACTCCGCTTGGCTGCCCTTCACAACCTTCGGCTTGACATTGAAGGTCTTTAGCCACAAGCCGGAGTGGGGCTGGATGCAGAGGAAGGCCTCGCACACGACGATAAACGCCGAGATATTGAGGATGAAATTTGGGGCCAGATCGTGGAAATCCAGGCCGTAGTAGTACATGAGCCCCCGGACGAAGGGGTGGAGTGGGAAGCCCAGTCCGCGGAGGAAGTCGGGAAGGAATACGACCCTCTCATGGGGCCTGGGGGTGGGGATGAGCTGCCCCTCGTCGGGCAGCCGGTGCGCGATGTCGCTGGACAGGTATCCGGCGCTGCGCAGCTTCTCAATGTGCCGCTCCGTGACGGAGGAGGCCATCCACTTGCCTCCCGCTTCGGACATGGCTGGAAAGGGTCGAGGTGAGATGTGCGGACTTGGGCGCTGGAGCTCGAGTGCGCGGAGATGGATAAGCAAAGGAGGAAGAAGGCGTAGGTAAAGGAGATGGATCCTTATCCCCTTATATATGGGCGGATGAAACTATGCGTCCCTACTAGCCTGGTAAAACTCGCTTATCTCCCAAGCGCCACAATCAATGGCGCGGTTGGGTTACCCACGTCCGTATTGATGGGAATCCCGAAATAAGGGGAACACGATCTCTGCTTCGACAAGACGTGCCAAGGAAACCGCTTCGCTAAACGCGCTGAGGTGGTATAATAAAAATGATTCAAGTAAAGGCTTGGTAGTGGTGTGACGTCACGTCACAAAATACGTCAGCAGATTGAACTTGTGTAAATATTATTCTCTCTACGGTGGTATGTGGAATTTATTTTACAGAGCCGGACACTATCCTGGCGTTCACAATCTTCTATGAATTATTCGGAGGAGGAACCCGCCTTGCAATGCCGAAGACAATATGCACGCCGGACTCGTCGTCATTGAAGCCTGGTTCAGGGGCTACTGAGGGAGTCCTGGACTAGGGGGTGTCCGGATAGCCGAACTATCGTCATCGGCCGGACTCCAAGACTATGAAGATACAAGATTAAAGACTTCGTCCCGTGTCCGGATGGGACTTTCCTTGGCGTAGAAGGCAAGCTTGGCAATACGGATATGTAGATCTCCTACCATTGTAACCGACTCTGTGTAACCCTAGCCCTCTCCGGTGTCTATATAAACCGGAGGGTTTTAGTCCGTAGGACAACAATCACAACAATAATCATACCATAGGCTAGCTTCTAGGGTTTAGCCTCCTTGATCTCGTGGTAAATCCACTCTTTTAGTACCCATATCATCAATATCAATCAAGCAGGAGTAGGGTTTTACCTCCATCGAGAGGGCCCGAACCTGGGTAAAAACATCGTGTCCCTTGTCTCCTGTTACCATCCGCCTAGACGCACAGTTCAGGACCCCCTACCCGAGATCCGCCGGTTTTGACACCGACATCTGGTTTGATTCAAAAAAAATTGGGTTAGCTCTCCGCAGAACTCATCTCGGACCGACCGAATCGTTGAAATCGGTCTCACCGATTTGGCTTAGGCCATTGCACATGCGCTTTTCGGTTTGACCGAAAAATGCAAATCGGTGTGACCGAGTTCAATACTCTGTGAAACCCTAGCAATCTCAGTGCCACTGAACTGTGACTCGGTCTGATCGAGTTCACTAGTTTAGGTTCCAAGTGTTGCTTCGGTATCACCGAGTTTGTCAATTCGGTAGCTCCGAGATCATTTCTGTAGAGAATTAGAACTAAGTTTTTGACTCATTTGCTTTGCAAAACCTCTGTACTTTGTGATGCTCATCTACTCTACCTCATCTATAATCTATTCACAGGGTTTGCTATCAGTTGTTGCCAAGATGTCTGACCAGAGTGATAGCCAGAACAGATCTGAACAGCAAGAGAATTTGAGGGAGGGCACTAGTCCCTCAAGCAGCTATGATGAGGGTAGCAGGAGCTCACCTAGTAACTTGCCCAAGGCAGCCACTAGAGCAAGGAAGAAGAGAACTTCAGATTCTGAAGATGAAGATTATGATGCAGCTGAGGATGAGGCCATCTCAAAGAGGAAAGTTGTGAAGGAGTTTGGCAATGCTGCATCCACAAAGCCAGACATGAACAAGAAAGCGCCAACTAGGAGAATCCCAACCTCCAAGCCATGAAAGGTTGCCACATGACAAACTATGAAGTTCACAATTGAATCTGATGAAGGGGAGGTAGCTGGTGATGACAAGAAGAAGAAGAGGGCAAGAACCATTATAGCCAAAGTTCTTGGAAAGTCTACTATGGTGAGAGATCCATCTGATGATGAAGAGGAAGAGGAAGAGGATGCTGCTGCAGCACCTAAGGCACAAAAGCTCGTGGGAGATGCAATCACGTCAGGGGCCGCTTCTAAGCCTAAACCTGCTCCCAAAGCCGCTGCTCCAGCCACCAAGTCTGCAGCCAAGAGGAGCACAAGAAACATCCCTGCTTAGGAGAAGAACAAGGCCCCAGTGCCTGAAGCTGAAGAAGAAGCTGAAGCCCAAGTGCTAAGGAAACTCAAACCAAAGATCCCAGACCACAATGACACACATCCAGTGGCAAAGGACATGAGCATCAGGAAGGATGCAGGTCTGAGACTTTGGAGGAAAAGTGACCCTTATGCTGTGAGGAGGAGAACTGCTGTGGATTACAGGTTCCACACTAAGGAACAACAAGACTTTTAATGAGACAATCCTGCTTGACAAGAAGCCAATAGTCTGTGATATGAGATGGGTTGACTGGACATACATCAGAGAGAATGAAGATCACTTCCCAGGTGTCTATGATAGCTTCAAGGCTTGTGGAGTGGACAAGTTTCTTGGCCAGAAGCTCACCAAGTGGAATGATGAGCTGATCATGCAATTTTACTCCACTGCCCACTTCTATCCTAATGGTAGGATTGTCTGGATGTCAGAAGGTACTTGGTACCAATCCACTGTTGATGAATGGGCCAGGTTGATAGATGCCCCAACAGCTCATGAGGATGACTTGGATGTGTATGCCAAGAAGAAGAAAGATCACAACTCAATGGCAAGTATGTACAAGGAAATTCCCGATGATGCCCTGGAAACTCACAATTTGGGCTCAGTGAAGTTTCTTTTGTCTCGACTGCCTACTATTAACACCATCCTGAGGCATACTCTTTTTCCCAAGTTTGGAGATCACAGAATGATAAGAGGACACTCCATCAACTTGGTGCACATTTTTTATGTTCCTTAGAAGTTCAAGGTGATAAGTCTGATTGTGGAAACAATCAAGAGGACTGTTGTAGATCAGAAGAGGTCTTGTGGGTATGCTCCACATATTCAGGTGCTCATCAACTCAAAGATGGGCACATGCACTTATTTGTTGGACAAGGAGCACTTACCCCTCAAGCCTGATTTTGAGGATAACACCAGATCCTTCCTCAGTGCAAACACATGAGAAGAGAGAAAAGGCAAGGGCAGAGAAAGCTGCAAAGATGCCAAGTGCTGAAGAGGCATCTCAGGTGTCCTTAAAGAGAAAACAAGATCAACTTGGATATCTGATCCAATCCACCTTGAGGATTGAGAAGGGCTTGGCCACCCTGACTCAAAATCAGGAGAGTTTGGAGAGAATCATTGAGCAGAAGTTCTATGATCTTGATGTCAAAGTAACTGTGATTCAGTCAGCAGTAGAGCAGCTCCAGGAGGAAGCAGAGGAGAAGAAGGGAAAGACAACGACATATGTCTTTCAGCGAGTACATGTGCCAAGAGGTCAGAGGTCTGATGCAGTGCATGTTCCTGATACTAGAGCAACCACTTCTGCACCAGCAGCCACAGCTTCAGTGCCACCTCCAGCAGCCACTCCACCAGCTCCAGCTACATCGACAGAAGCCTTCGTCCTGGGAGTCACCACTACACCACCTCATGGAGATCAAGCCTGAGAGACACATAGCACTATGCATATTTGAACTTTTTGGTAACTTGTTGCCAAAGGGGGAGAAATATGTATAGATCATAGTCTTTGAGAGAGAGAGTGTGTGTTACTTTTTGTCTCTCTTTGCACTTTATTTGGTTGAACTTTCATGTGTGTGATTGATACATTTTGTCCTTTTGTGAGATACTTGGATGATCATGTGGTTGATCATATGCTACTTTAATGTGTGCTTGAATGATATTATCCCTTATATCCATTTGTGATCATTTACTTTGCTTGGTGATGAGTGCATTTTTTCATTTGTTATCATTCTGAGCGCTCCACCAAGATGTATGTGACATGGAACGGTGACCAATGATCCCAACAGATTGTGCATTTGCAGTCCAAAGCAAATTCTAAATAATGCACAAATTTAGGGGGAGCTCTTGCTTATCACATACAGATTGTGCATTTGCAGTCCAAAGCAAATTCTCAAAGCGACGATGTGTTTCAATCTTATTATCATTTGTGGAAGCTTTGATCTACATGTTGTCATCAATTACCAAAAATGGGGAGATTGAAAGTGCAACTATCCCTGGGTGGTTTTGGTAATGATTAACAACATATAGCTCATTGAACTAATGCTATTTCAAGATAAATATTTTAGGAAAGTTCAATGATTGGCATGGCATGGATTAGAAATGTGGACCCCTCAAAATGCTAAGGACAAAAGATTGGCTCAAGCCCTAAAGTTCAAGACTCTACGTTTTCTATTTCAGTGATCCAAGATCACATTGAGTCTATAGGAAAGCCTAAAAGAGCTAGATATCGACTAGAGGGGGGGTGAATAGGCAATTTTTATGAAAGTCTTCAAAACATGGGAGTTTCAAAGACAAACAATAGAAATGACCCTATTTATATGCAGCGGAAGGTAAACTACACTAGGCAAGCCATAGTCGAGTATTCAATGAAGTGAAAGCACGAAGACTATTATCCGCTAGGTAGTAAGGATCGAGATGGAAGATAGTACGAAGCCAATCAGAACAGTAGTCACTCAGTGAAATCAAACAGATAATGCAAGCAGGCAATGACTTCACGAAGACAAACTATAAGTAAAGAGAAGCAAGAGATAGGACCAGTAGCTTGGAGAGGACAGCGATTTGTTCGACTAGTTCCAGTTGTTGTGACAACTGTACGTGTAGTTAGGGAGGCTGAGATTTAACTCAGAAGACCGCGTCTTCACCTTATTCCCCTTGAGATAAGGACACTTAGTCCTCGCCCAATCACTCTGGTAAATCTTCAAGGTATACTCCCAAACCTTCACAGACTTTGTTCACCGGCAATCCACAATGACTCTTGGATGCTTAGAACGCAATGCCTAACCGGCTGGAGGATTCACAGTCCTCAAGTGTAACAAGTCTTCAGATCACGCGGACAGAAAGACTTCAATGATGCCAAACACTCTTTGGGCTCTAGGTGGTTTGGGCTTTGTCCTCGCAAGGATTCTCTCTCAAAGGGTTCGGAGGTGGGTTGCTCTCAAACGACAAAAGCCGTGCACTAACACTGAGCAGCCACCAGTTTATGGTGCAGGGGGTGGGCTATTTATAGCCATTAGGCAACCCGACCTAATTTGTCCAAAATGACCCTGGGTCACTAAGGAACTGACACGTGTTCCAACGGTCAGATTTCAAACACACGCGGCAGCTTGACTTGGGCTATAAGTAAAGCTGAATTATCCGACTCTGGATAAGATTTGCACTCATTGTCTTCGCTCGAAGACATAGGATTTGGTTGAGCATCACTTTAGTCACTCTGACTTTGTTCACTTGGACCCCACTTAACAGTGCGGTGGTTCCTATGACTCAACAAAGAAAAAAAGGAAACAACGAAACAATTAAGTCTTCGCTCTCCATACTCTTCATGCGATGTCTTCTCATGTCATAGACTTCACTATGAATAGCTACACAGACCACCATTGTCTTCAATGTCTTCACACATTTTTAGGGGTCATCTCCGGTAGGTAAACCGAATCAATGAGGGACTACTACCTATGTTATCCTGTAATTCTAACAAACACATTAGTCCCTCAACCAGGTTTGTCGTCAATACTCCAAAACCAACTAGGGGTGGCACTAGATGCACTTACAATCTCCCCCTTTTTGGTGATTGATGACAAACTGGCGGAAGTTTTCAACGGGGATAAAAGTATGTGAAATTGTAAAGTATTAAGATATTGTCTTCGTAAGTGGCAAAAGGCTCCCCCTGAAGATGTGCAAACAAAGGTTTTGCTTTGGAATGCAAATGCACATGGCAGGTTGTACTTGTGGAGATCCTCTTCAACTTATGAAGACAATACATCATGCATGACATAATGAAAAATGGATGTTTGCAAGATGACTTCCTGCGGGATTTATCATCGCATATGCGGAATTTATTGTCGCATCACAGAATAGCAGAAAAAGTAGCAGACGACCATCAAGTTTAAGTGTTACAACTCGAAGAACCAAATGTTTCAAAAGCGAGAGTTGTAAGCACTTGGCAAAAGTATAGCAACCATCCATATGGACCCGCTTGAAGACTATCAACTCATATGCTTCTCCCCCTTTTGCCAGTAAGGATAAAAAAGGTTTGAAGACATAGAGCCTCTACTCGTTCCCATGAGGAGTAGGTGAAGCAGCAGGGTCGCGGTTGAGGTTCGGTGGTACAGACGAACTTGGTGCAGTGTCGATATGCGCCGAAGTTGGAGGTGGTGAGGTAGCATCATCATCGTCATCAATGACTTTGGCATGAATAGTTGCCGTGGAGGAGGAGTACTCAGAATCTTCGAGTGATGGAGTCTGTCGCAAGACAACGTTCCTAGGAGGAGTGGTATCAAACTTGAATCTCTCTGTGAAGCCATCGTCTTGAAGATCAGCTTCAGCACTGAGCAACATCAGACTCTTCCATGACCTCCAATAGGTTTCATGAGTGACAAACGTATTCTTGGTGGCAAGATTTCGAATGCGATTAACATCCACCAAGAGGCTTTGCATCTGATGCTTTAGCCAGTTATGATGCTTATCCTATTTTTGATGCAGGGCAACAAGAAGCTCTCGGTCATTGAGAACACGAGGTCTCTTCCGAGGCCTTTGAGCAATTGTGCTTTCAGTGGCTTCAGTATAGGCACGATGAGGTGCACGTGTACGTCCAGCCAGAGGATAAACACGAGTTGCAGCAAGAACTCCTTCAATGGGCTGAGTGAAGCTTTGGTGATCGGTGTTGTGAAGATAAATTGGCTCCTTGGCAGACTCTGGGTATATGGCTTTGATAGACATATCAACCTCTGGCAAGAATATCAGATGGTTGCACGTAGACGGCTGATAGTTGACAGCAGAATGAAGCTTGATGAGGCGCATAACCCATGGAGCATAAAACTTCAGACCAAATAAATCAGAGCCAGATACAGCTAATTGCCTGATGAAGAAGTCTTGAGCATTGAAGCTGATGCCATTGAGGATATAGAAAACCAATGTCTTCATTGAGCCTTCAAGCTTTGCTGAAGAAGAATGTCCTTTGACGGGCCATAGAGTTCGCCTTATAATATGATAGATTGTGCGGGGCAGATATTCTAGGTCTTCAACAAAGAATTCCTTTGGATATTCAACATCTTGTGGCAGTGGCTTCATCATGCTCATCATTTGGCTCCTATTAGGATCAGGCTTCTGAAAGATGCTCTCCAAAGCATTGCGGTGAAGCTGACAACCAGGCTCATAGAGTTCACCTGGAGTGGGCAGGCCAGTAAGCTCAATGATGTCAAGAGCTTTGGCTTCATGATGTACATTGCCTGTCGTCCACTCAAGGACCCATGTCTTCGGATCCCTGTTGTAGCCGCGAATGTGAAGAGTTGCATAGAATTGCAGCAGAAGTTCTTCATTCCAATTTTCTTTTTCAGTGACAAACTGTAGAAGACCTGCATCTCTGAGACAGTCGAGGCCTTCTTCTAAGCAAGGCAGGCCCGCAATGGCTTCGCAGTCTAGACGCATATGGGGAAAGATGCGCCCCTGATTGTATAGTATGCATGAATAGTAACTGCGCTTTTGATAACTCCAGAACCGATCAGATGATATTCTTGGCTTGGAATATGTGTTCTTGGCGCTATCAAAGAAGGTGTGTGCTATGAAGCCATTAGCGTTGAATGATCCTAGCGCATATGCGGTACCTCGAAACCTTGGCAGCCTCGGTTTTGGCTTCTGGATCTGAGGCATGTGCTCCACATGATAATCGAATTGTGGCCCTGCAGCATGTGGAGGAACTAGAATGGGCCAATGAACAGTGACAAGCTCGCCTTGATAAAATGCTTGCTCAATAGTGTGAGGCCTTGGTGGCGGTACAGGAGCAGAAGCATTGACAAGGTCTTCAGACTGCACATTGGTGGCAGGTGCATCATTGGCTTCAGACACTGTATTCACTGTAGGAGCCACATTAATTTCAGCCATGAAAATGTCCTTAGCTTCAGTAGTGTTGTTCGTGGCTGTCTCAGTATTTTCAGCCTCCACTTGAGTAGCTGGAGGGTTCGACACATTCTCCTCGAGAACATCTTGTTGGTTGTAGGGGTGTGGCAACACGTTCTTCTTCTTCTTCACGGGTTTCTTGTGGTTCTGCGGCTGATGCAGCCGCTATATCTTCAGCAGCTTTGGCTTCAGATTCAGAGACGTTCACAGTGGGAGTGGCTTCAGGAAACACTTGTCGTGTAACTGAGTTGTCTTGCACTCCTCCTTCTGGAACACTCGATGGAGCGACTGGTGGCCTTGGTCCTTTGCGAAGCCTGCGAAATGCGGGCGACGCTTTTGGAGAGGGAGTTGGCTGGACCACATAGTCGTCATCATCAAGCACCTGAGTGGTGACTTGAGGTGGGGGAGTACTTGGAGATACTTGACTTGGGGTGTCTTGTTGTGGGTGATCAGCCCATGAAGCATCCTGAGTGATTGGCGTCAAAGGACGACCAATGCTGATGAGTTTGCTGTTCGTGAGAACAGGCGATGATACCACTTGGCGCTCGATCTGAGGAAGGACTTCATCATCATTTACATTGTCTTGGGGACCAATGTCTTCAGCTGTGATAGGATCAACAGCTGGAACTTCTTCAGCTTCAGGAGCCTCTATGGAAGCAGGCTCGTGAACTATTAACTTACGCTCTTGGTGTTCGGATCCCGGAGGAGCAAAAGAGATGGGCTCGACAACAAGGGGCTCTGTGGGAGCAACCCGATCTTTCTTCTTTGTCTTTCTCTTCTTGGTCGGTGGAGCATCGTTAGTGGTGTTCTTGGACTTGCGCTTTCTGGCTTCGGCTTCAGCTGCCCTTGTTTTCTTCAGTTCCGAAGCCGTTGTGGGGACCTTAGGCTTCGAGCCTGTCATGCTGGAAAGGAAGACAATGCGAGGCGCTTCCTGCCCTGATGCTTCAGCTTGTGCCACAATAGGCTTCTTCTTTTTGGCAGCCATCTTGGGGTCTATGCCAGGACGCCCAAGTGCCTTGCGCATTTCAGCTTCATTGTAAGCTTGAACACATTTGGCAGCGAGGTTTTTCATAAACTCGCGTGAACCTTTGGCCTCTTCACGTTTCTTGTGAAATGCCTCTTTGAGGTCATGCAACATCAGCTTGAAGTTTTGAACATCAGCCACACTGAGCTCGGCCATGTGCTTCTTTAACTGGGCTTTCTCATAGTCAATTTTGTTCTTCAGTTCAACAATTTTCTAAGCCAGAGCCAGCTCAAGAGCAATGGCGCCTTGGAAGGCAACGCTAATGCCAATTGGGAGCTGAAGATCATCAAAACTGAGGCTTGGGTTGTCAAACCACTCATCAATGAAATTGTTCAGGATGCCCACATCGAAGAGGGGCATATCTTTGAAGATCTCCGCCTCTTGTTTGCTCTTAATCAGCTGCTCAAGGGCATCATCAGCACACTCATCGTCAGTTGACAGATCAATAGCTTCATTCACGTTTCGCAGCACGGCAGCTGGGGTCAGTGCTTGACCAGAACTCTTGACAAATTTCTTCAGGGGCTTCTCTTTCTTCTTGGAGACTCGAGATAGATCTTCAGAATTAGTACTTGGTGCAGGAGGAGCAGTGGTCAATGGCTTCACACGTGAAGGTTTTGGTTCAGCAGAGGGTTTTGAAGCCTTTGTTTTCTTTTGCTTCTGTGTCTTAGGAGGAGCTGGCGCTTCATCAGAATCTGCGTCATCAGCTGAGTGATCCACATTAGCACCTTGGACTGCAATGTGAGTGATGAGGCCTTCGAGGTTGTAGAAGGGGCCGATTCTGTTTTCATTTGCTTCATGGGTGCCATCATCCCGAGGAGCAGATGGACCGGGGCTGAAGTCAAGTCCAAATGCCTTCTTGTTCTTCACAGCAGAATCTTTGGCAAACTTGAAGTTGCGCTTGAACAGATTGTCTTCTCGACACCATAGCAGAGAAGATGGGTCAGCATTCTCTGGCTGTGGTCCGCGAACCATGCACGGATAGAAGCCTTGATCAATAGCTTCAGACAGGGACTGGGGTTGAAGATTTTTGTATAATATATCTCCCCAGGGCTGCTTGATGGCATTCTTCTTAGCATACTCAGTTGTGACAAATCTGTACTTGTACCACTCTTCAGCCCAATATCTTTGAATCCATTGGATTCGAGTTTTGCGTTCACCATAAGTTTATTCAGGGTCTGTCTTGTACATTTCATGCAGATCTGGTGGCAAATCTTTGGATGTATTCCCACGGCACTGTCTACCGCCCTTTCTAGCTGACTTATCTGTTGCCATGAAGCTTAAACTGAATGGCTTCAGAAATTGCAAAGGCTTCTATCTGCTGGCCAGACAAGAACTGGCTTCAGGTGAATTGATGTGACGTTGTAAGAATTCTGCAAATGAATGCAGACTATGAGAACCAAGGGATTCTCCCACGGACATGTACTTGTGACAACATTAGAGGTGTGAGGGAAGGGGAAGAGGTCATATGCATTCTCAGAAGATTTTGAAGATAAATCAGTTCAAAGATATTGACCTCATAACGCGAAGACATTCACTTATTTGTTGAGAGTTGGTTCCAGATTTGTACAAATCCAAGAATAGGTACAAGTGAGGAATCTAACTTGTTGTGAAGCATAAGTGAATATACTAGGCATGATATGAAATGCAGAACATGATAGATTCATCAGATAGACATAGAAACCGCTTTTGGTGGAGAACGATGAGTCTATCAGATCAAAAAGACAGTAAAAAGTGAGTTTTAATTACCACACGAAGAACTGCTAGATGGAGCGGAGTAGGAGGGCGAGCAATTCAATCTTCCATGTGCTAACTAGGCGACGGAAGACACCTACGGCGGCGGTGGAGAAGACGAGGTCTGCGGCCGGTGTGAGGACGGCGTCGGTGAGGTCGTGGCAGCTAAGCGCTTCATCGTCGGCGTCGTCGAGAGCTAGCGGTGGCGCTAGGGTTTGTGCGAGGTGGCGAGGTGGGAGAAGGATTTTGACCGTGATGTGATGTGTATTTATAAGGAAAGGGACGGCACAACGCAATTACGCAGGTGCCCCTGGCGGTTCACATCTGAAGGGCACGTGGCAAACATGCAACACATTGGAACTTGTTCCATGTTTCCACGCACGCCTGGACTGTTGGGGTGGTCGTTCCGGCTTCTCCGGGTTTCAGGCAATAAGGATATGGCATTAAAAACAGATGTAATTCTTGTCCTTGTGTCTTCTGCTGACAAGGACGCAGAGAAGACATTCAACAGTTTCAATAGAATGCATATGATTTGGATAGATAGAATTTGAGGTAGAAGCATAGAAGAGGTGAGGGTCCGATCACATTCACTTAGATCAAAAGATTCAAGCAAGAAGTCATAGCTATAAGTGAATGTTGTAGAGGACAGAACACAAATATGTATATATCCTAGTATAAGACCAAATCAACAAGGTGAACATTATCAGGAACTTAAGTTAAAGGTGAAGACAAATCAAATGCGAAGACTTTGCAAATATAACGCCAGGAAAAACACTTCAAACAAAAGTTTGGTGGTGGCGTTACCCACCGTGTAGGAAGTATTAGACCCAAACACGGCACACAATTATCATGGCACTCCAAAGTCGAATTCCGCATTAATGTATTCACACTTAGAGTGTATGTCTTCATTGATTGAAGATATACATTACTTCATGTGTTGCACATCTAAGTCATCAATATGCATAAGTGTTAGGATGCGTGTCCAATCACAGGACATTTGAGGATTCCAAGATATTTAGCTCACACCGCAACTTGCAAAATCTTTTCTCATCCAAGGGCTTTGTGAAGATATCTGCCAATTGCTCTTCAGTGTTGACGTGAATGATAACAATATCTTCCTTCATGACATGATCTCTGAGAAAGTGATGACGAATTTCAATGTTCTTTTTCTTCGAGTGCTGAACTGGGTTGTTGGCAATCTTGATGGCGCTTTCATTGTCGCAGTAGAGTGGCACATGCTTCAGGTGAACACCATAGTCCTTGAGAGTTTGCTTCATCCAGATAAGCTGAGCACAGCAAGATCCAGTAGAAATGTATTCAGATTCAGCAGTGGAGAGAGATACACAGTTCTGCTTCTTTGAAGACCAACAGACAAGTGATCGTCCCAGAAAGTGACATGTGCCTGATGTGGACTTGCGATCAACCTTGTCACCAGCATAATCAGCATCTGAGAATCCAACTAGATGAAACTCTGAGCCCTTTGGATACCACAATCCTAGTGTTGGGGTGTAAGCCAAATATCGAAGAATTCGCTTCATAGCTAAGTGATGCGATTCCTTTGGTGCTGCTTGGAATCGGGCACACATGCAAACACTAAGCATTATACCTAGCCTAGATGCACATAAAGAAAGTAAAGAACCAATCATGGAGCGGCATACCTTTTGATCGAACTCTTTACCATTGGCGTCGGGACTCAGATGACTTTTGGTTGGCATTGGCGTCGTGTATCCTTTGCAGTTTTGCATTCCAAACCTCTTCAGGCAATCTTTGAAGTATTTTTCTTGAGATATGAAGATGTCATTGCGTTGCTGACGGATTTGGAGAACCAGGAAGAACTTCATCTCACCCATCATGGACATCTGATATTGCTCTTGCATCATGTGACCAAACTCATCACTGTATTTCTTTTCAGTGCAGCCAAAGATAATGTCATCCACATAGATTTGGCACACAAACAGTTCACCATCATATGGCTTCGTGAAGAGTGTGGGATCTAGTGAACCAGGTTTGAAGCCTTTGCTCTTCAGGAAATCTTTGAGTGTGTCATACCACGCACGAGGGGATTGTTTGAGGCCATA
Source organism: Triticum dicoccoides (assembly GCF_002162155.2). NCBI lineage: Eukaryota > Viridiplantae > Streptophyta > Magnoliopsida > Poales > Poaceae > Triticum > Triticum dicoccoides. Next base: position 225,503,758 of record NC_041391.1, read on the forward strand.
CAATGCCTTGTTGAGCTTGTATACCATGTCAGGATGTTTTGGATCTTCAAAGCCAGGAGGTTGTGCAACATATACTTCTTCTTCAATCTTTCCATTGAGAAAGGCACTCTTCACATCCATTTGATACAGAAGGATGTTGTGATGATTTGCATAGGCTAGCAGTATGCAAATGGCTTCAAGCCTAACCACCGGAGTAAATGTTTCATCGAAGTCAATCCCTTCAACTTGAGTGTATCCTTGAGCAACGAGACGAGCCTTGTTTCTGACAACTTGACCATGCTCATCTTGCTCGTTGTGATATATCCATTTGGTGCCAATGATATTGTGCTTACAAGGATCAGGATGCTTGACAAATTCCCACACATTGTTTAGCTCGAATTGTTGAAACTCTTCTTGCATAGCTTGAAGCCATTCAGGTTTCATGAAGGCTTCAGCAACTTTCTTGGGTTTAGAGATTAGACGAATGCAAAGTGCCCCATAGAAATTTGCTAGCTATGTTGCTCTTGAACGAGTGAGTGGACCAGGTGCATTGATGCTATCTATTATCTTCTCAATCTGTACTTCATTTGCAACACGAGGATGAACTGGACGAAGATTTTGCTCTGATCAATGTCATCATTTGGAGGGTTGTCTTCAGGCTGAGCATTGTCTTCAGGTTGATTAGGTGCAGAAATGATAAGTTCCTCTTCAGCCTGATCCTCAGAGGGAATGATCTCTCCAGTTCCCATTTGCTTGATTGGTTCACTAGGAGGTACTTCATCTAGCACATTTGGCAGGTGCTCTCTTTGCGAGCCGTTAGTCTCATCGAACCGCACATCCACAGTTTCAACCACTTTATAGTGAAATAGGTTGAAGACTATAGGAGTGCGAATCCTCTCCATAACCAAGCATAAAACCTTCATGTGCTTTCGGTGCAAATTTTGAAGTGTGATGTGGATCCTTGATCCAGCACCTAGCACCAAATACTCTGAAGTAACTGACATTTGGCTTCTTACCAGTTAGAAGTTCATAGGATGTCTTCTTCAGAAGCTTGTGAAGATAAACACGGTTGATGATGTGGCATGCAATATCAATGGCTTCAGGCCAGAACTTCCTTGGAGTCTTGTACTCATCAAGCATCGTTCGAGCCATCTCGATAAGGGTTCTGTTCTTGCGCTCCATGATGCCATTCTACTGAGGTGTGTACGGAGCAGAGAACTCACGAGTGATGCCCAAGGTATACAGATAAAGGTCGAGGCCGGTGTTCTTGAACTCTGTGTCGTTGTCACTTCTGATATGCTTGATCTTGACGCCATAGTTCGTCATGGCGCGATTGGCAAAGGGTCTGAAGACATCCTGCACTTCATTCTTGTAGAGGATTATATGCACCCAAGTACATCTTGAATAATCATAAACAATGACGAAGTCATAGAGGCAAGTAGTGGTAGTGAGAGTAGAGTAGTGAGTAGGGCCAAATAAGTCCATGTGTAGCAGCTCGAAGGGTTGAGATGTAGTCATGATTGTCTTCGAGGGATGCTTGGCCCTAATCATCTTTCCAGCTTCGCAGGCACCACACAGATGATTCTTCTTGAACTTGACGCCCTCGATGCCTACGACATGTTTCTTCTTCGCGAGAATGTGCAATTTCCTCATGCCAGCATGCCCTACCCTTCGATGCCAGAGCCAGCATTCTGAAGCTTTTGCTAGAAGACATACGGCCATCTGTGGTCCTGCTGAGAAATCTACCATATATAGATCATCTTTCCGATACCCTTCAAAGACTAGAGACTTGTCAGAATCCATTAGAACAAGGCAACGATATTTTCCAAATAGCACAATCATGTTTAAGTCACAAAGCATTGGAGAGACATTAAGTTGAAACCAAGGGATTCAACAAGCATCACTTTATCCATGTGCTGATCCCTTGATATTGCAACTCTACCTAGACCCAATACCTTGCTTTTACCAGTGTCAGCAAATGTGATATGACTCTTGTCTGATGCACGTAGTGTTGAATCTATCCGTGACATTTTGGGCCGAACGAAAACTTTTTCTCTCATACATATGACACTTCTATGACGATAATTGTGACAAAACCCGGTATCATCATAGATGTGGTGGGCTCCTACTTCTATGACAAAAAATCATGACAGAAAATGGGCTTTTCGTCCTGGGCGGGCCGAAGACGCAGCTGCATGACATTCTTTGGGCCAACCATGACAGAAAAAACCGTGGTAGAAGCGAGGGGAAGGAAAATTTCGGGGAGTTCCCGGTTACGATGGGAGGTCAGGGGCTGAGCGATGCGCGTTTCTCTCGTACATGTACGCGCGTGTGTGCGATGCGTTAGCTCTAACTGAACCTGAGCGAGGCGTTGGGCTCTAACTGAACCTGAGTGATTGCACTGTAGGCTACGCGTTACTGAACCCAAGCGATCGATCGATGGCTATTAAGTGAACCCGATCGAGCGATTGCTTCACTACTGCTGTTAACTGAAGCCGATCGATTGGATGAACAGTGAGCGTTGCGGGGGGTTTGGATGAACAGTGGGCGGTGGCGTTGCCTCTGGATGAACAGGACCCCGTGGTGTGGTGGAGGGCTGGATGAACAGTAGACGGTGGAGGGGTGCCCGTGGAGGGGTGGTTGAACAGGACCCCGTGGTGTGGAGGGCTGGATGAACAGTAGATGGTGGAGGGGTGGTTGAACAGTAGCCGGTGGAGTAGCACGCTATGGAGGCTGGATGAACAGGAGCCCATGGAGGCTGGAGGAGGTCGACGGTAGCCCGTGGAGGCTGGAGGAGGTAGACGGTGGAGATGAACAGTATCCCGTGGAGTCCCGTTTTGCGGTACGCCACACCCCTCCCAATGAATAGGACCCCCGTTTCGACCGTAGCGCTCCAACACAAGTCCGTTTCGTCCGTTTTGCGGTACGCCACACCCCTCCCGATCAACAGGACCCCCGTTTCGACCGTAGGAGGTCCATTTCGTCCGCTTTGCGGTACCCCACACCCCTCCCAATCAACAGGACCCCCGTTTCGACCGTAGGAGGTCCGTTTCCTCCGTTTTGCGGTACGCCACACCCCTCCCGATCAACAGGACCCCGCTGCGAACGTAGGAGGTCCGTTTCCTCCGTTTTGCGGTACGCCAGGCCTCGTTTCCATCGCCTGTTCCGTCCAAGCCCTCCCGATGAACATGGCCACGCATTCCGTTCCGACCCAGCCGGTTGGCTCCCACGCGTTCCGTTGCCTCCCGATGAACACGACGCATTCCGTTGCCTCACCATGAACACGACGCATTCCGTTGCCTCCCCATGAACACGACGACGACGTTGTTTCTCCGTTCCGAACCAGCCATGTGCACGAGTCCTGGCCGTACGTTTGCGCGAGTAGGCGTTCGAGACCCCGCCCGTATGTACACATACGTGGCCCTATTTTCTTTTTTGCACCCTGGCCGCTATACGTACGTGTACATGCTGCGTGCGCGCCTCTACTACGACACGTGCGCGCCTCTACATCCACCAGTATATATGTACGTACACGTTCACGACCAGAATGACAATGCTACGTACGCTTCGACTAGGTGGGTCCCGACTGTCAGGCACTTCCTTGCCTGCGAAGATGTAGCTGGTGGGTCCCACCAGTCAGGGGGGCGAATCATTTTTTTTGCCCGGACGCACTTCCTTGCATGCGAAGATGTAGCTGGTGTGTCCCAGCAGTCAGGGGCAAACATTTTTTTGTGAAATACGATGGCCCGTCCGGTGGGTCCCCGCTGTTAGGTGGAGGAATAATTATTTTGCACGTAATAAGGAGGCACTTCCTTGCTGCGGCCGTGGACCCAGCTGTCAGCCTCTCCACGTATAGTCCACGTCCAATGGAAGCCGTTCCTTGACCACGTTGACCACATCGCGCCAAGAGCACCAGGGTGGTGGACGACGGCGAGGCCTAGGAAGGGGACGACACGGAGCCGGGGAAGACGCGGCAGTGGATGCCCACGCGTAGAGGAGTACGAGGGTTCACTGGTTTGCTGCGGTGTGAGGCTGCCGTCGCCGCAGAATAACAAGGGGTGTGGGTGAGTAGAGGGATGGCCTGGCCAGCGGTGGGAGTAGTAGGGGGCGGTGAGGCCTCCGCCGCATCGCAGCCGACCACGGGAGGCAGGAGCACGAGGCACGACCGGCGCTGGTTTGGGCGGCTGGGGAAAGAAGACCAGAGGTTGAAGAAGCACTACGGCCGTTGGATGGACATCGTACGGTCACTGGAGCTAGAATCGTGCATATTGACTAAGTTGACAAAGCCCTCCGTCCTCTCAACTTAGTAGGCCCACAAGTCAGCCTGCCACTATACTGGGTCCCAGCTAACAGGGGGAGTATTCATTTTTGTGTGTGTAATAAGGAGGCACTTCCTTGCGTGCGAAGATATAGCTGGTGGGTCTGAGCTGTCAGCGGCGGTAACGTTTTTTTCGCGAAATACAGAGGCCCTTTCTGTGGGTCCCCGATGTCAGGTGGAGGAATCATTATTTTGCGCGTAATAAGGAGGCATTTCCTTGCGTGCGGCCGTGGACACAGCTGTCAGCCTCTCCACGTACAGTCCAGTTTAGATGCATGTCGGTTGTTGACCACGTTGACCAGGCCGCGCCGAGAGCACCAGGGCGGTGGACGACGGCGAGGCCTAGGAAGGGAACGACACGGAGGCAGGGAAGACTCGGCAGTTGTTTCCCACGCGGAGGGGAGTACGACTGTACGAGGGTTTACTGGTTCGTCTGCCCTCGCCGGAGAATAACAACAGGTGTGGGTGAGTAGAGGGATGTCTAGGCCAGCGATGGGAGTACGGTGGGGCGGTGAGGCCTGCGCGGCAGCACAACCGGCCGTGGGGAGGAGGGAGCAGGCAGTCCCGCCAATGCTTGTTTGAGCGGCTGGAGCAGGAAGAGCAGAGATTGAAGAAGCACGATGGACATTGGATGGACATCGTACGGTCACTGGAGCTAGAATCGTTCATATTGACTAAGTTGACAAAGCCCTCAGTCCCGTCAACTTAGTAGGCCCACAAGCCAGCCTCCCACCATGGTGGGTCCCAGCTAGCAGGGGGAGTATTCATTTTTCTGTGCGTAATAAGGAGGCACTTCCGGTGGGTCTGAGCTGACAGCGGGGGGAACGTTTTTTCGCGAAATACGGTGGTCCGTCCGGTGGGTCCCAGCAGCCAGGGGGAAACGTTTTTCACGAAATACGGTGGCCCATCTGGTGGGTCCTAGCAGTCAGGGGGAAACATTTTTTCCGCAAAATACTGGTGGTCCGTCCGGTGGGTCCCTGCTGTCAGGTGGAGGAATAATTATTTTGCGCATAATAAGGAGGCACTTCCTTGCGGCTGCCGTGGACCCAGCTGTCATCCCTTCCGATGGAAGTCGGTCATTGACCACATTGACCATGCCGCGCCGAGAGCACCACAGCGGTGGACGAGGGCGAGGCCTAGGAAGGGGACGACACGGAGACAGGGAAGACGGGGCAGTGGATGCCCACGCGGAGAGGAGTACGAGGGTTCACTAGTTCGGCTCCGGTGTGAGGCTGCCGTCGCCGCAGAGTAACAGGGGGAGTGGGTGAGTGGAGGGATGGCCTGGCCAGCGGTGGGAGTAGTATGGGGACGGTGAGGCCTCCGCGGCAGCATAGCCGACCACGGGAGGCAGGAGCATGCGGCACGACCGGCGCTGCTTTTGGCGGCTGGGGCAAGAAGACCAGAGGTTGAAGAAGCACTACAGCCGTTGGATGGACATCGTTGACCACACCGCACCGAGAGCACCAGGGCGGTGGACGACGGCGAGGCCTATGAAGGGAACAACACGGAGCCGGGAAATACACGACAGTGGCTGCCCATGCAGTGGAGAGTACGAGGGTTGACTGGTTCGGTTGCCGTCGCTGGAAAATAACAGGAGGTGTGGGTGAGTAGAGGGATAGACAGGCCAGGGATGCGAGTATGATGGGGCCGTGAGGCCTGCCCGGCAGCACTGCCGGCAACGGGAGGCGGGAGCAGGCGGTTCTGACCGTGCTGGTTTGGGCGGCTGGGGCAGGAAGATCAAAGACTGAAGAAGCACGATTGCCGTTAGATTGACATCAAACGGTCTAACGCTGGTAGAGTCGATTGTTGACTAAGTTTCTTTTTTGAGAAACCTTGTGTACGCATGAACTTAGTAGGCCCACAAGTCAGCCTCCAAATCTGTGGCAGACAACATAAAGCCCATTTGCTATTTTTTATAATTTGCAGCCCATTGCTAATTCTTAAGTAATTTATTACAGCCCATTTTCTTCCCAGGACCACGGTCAAAAAGTTCAACCTTATTTTGCATATTTTGGTGGAGTCCGAACTGTTGTAATCCCGAAATGATAAACATTTTTTAAGAACTTACTGATTTGCCAAAAAACCCGTTTTGTTTTTTGTAAGCAAATAAGACGTGGGACAATTGAGTTGGTTTAAGGGAAAACCAGTGGTAAAAATCAGCGCTGGGTGGGAAAAAACAACAAAAATAAGGATGTAAATATGAAAAGGGAATTTCATGTGTTTTCAATATAATGATACGTGTATATGAACTAGTAAAACTATAGGTAGAGATTAGAAAACGGATGTAGGACATGCGTTTCAAGAGGAAAATAGAACTTTGCTGTGTGTTTGATTCAGTAAAAAAAACTGCCTGCGGATATTGTAAGACAAAATATAACTAACGCTGGCGGGCTAGAGGCCAGTAGATACCTGCTGGATCTTTGTGCCCCGTTGTCGTCATGGGCTGGGCCTGTTAAAAACAAAACCAACCCTGGGCAGTCTACAACCCAGTTGAAACTTGCTCGACCTGAAAAAACAATATACATGCTCAATAAACGAGAGAATTCTGCAAGTACAGACTGATAATTGGGATGCAGCACGGATATTGTTTTTTATCGTGATAATAAGTGCATGCACTTGTTTCGAAAAAACTGGAGAACTGGGAATTCGAACGGCGGGTGCTTTTGCTACCCATCAAATAAAAATCAGGTGCCTGAAAATTCGTTTCGAAACAAATGATTCAGCTTTATATCCATGTCGACCCTCGGCATGATGGTTGGAAGTAAATGCAAGTTCATACCAAAAGATCGTTAACAACAATACCAACTTGCGGACCACAAGGTAGTACAACTACCAATACCAAACTAACTTATAATCTTTTTACTCCTGGCCCTAGTGTTCGTCTGGTAGAAAATCTTGCAGAGGACCAGTTCCCGCTCCTTCTCTTGCTCCAGGTCCCCGAGGTGGTACTGGTGCATCACCCAGTTGGTCCTCTGCTGGTCGAAGTTTTTGTTGGTGTGCAGCACCAGAACCTTTTTTGCTGCCCGTCTGCCGGCCATTGACCATTACCGGCAAGGTATTGCCGGTCTTGTGCCACATCGTGTGCATGCCGCACTCCGACTATATCTTGCGACGCGTCCACGTGCCCCTTTTGAACGCCCTGGAATTGCGTTGGAAGAAATGCTTCCTTAGGCCACTCAGTGTGATACCCGTAGTATTGTGAAATACAGGTTTTAGTGTACCTAGTTGGCATTTTCATAACATCTTTGGCATGTTGCAGTCACTTGTTTCACTTTTTATTAACTATCAAATTGTAATTGCTTCACCAGGTCTGCGTCTAAAAAGAAAAATAGAGCTATAAACAAAGGAATATGTTTGTGCAAGTAGACGGCCGATTGGTGTCTTACCTGGAAGTTTCTCAGGTTGGGTGTAGCATATGCCGTGCTCGTTGTCGATGGTTGGTATGAACAAATCAATGAGAGACTGAAATCTCGCGCTGTCAGCACTCACTTTGGCCTCAAGGTGCTTGATCAGCTCCTGATCCGTGGAATCGAACTTGACGCCAGCCGGCAGTACCGGCCAATCCTTCTTCGACTTGCATCGGTAATTCCAGTTATATGGTACTCAATGTATGATCAATCGACTGTTTTAAGTGAATGATGAAAGATTTCGACAAATAAGTGGTACTCCAAATCTGAAGTCCAGAATACCCGAACACGCCGCCGGGATTCTTGTGTCACCTCACGCGCAGCGTGTTGTCACGTCAATTCAATGTGTGGACATGATGAATAATTTGACCAACGTATACTAGTACTGCTACTGTATTACTTACTAGTCGTATTTAGTGTCACAATTTATACATAGGTTTAACTAACAAGTACGCACTTGAAGCCTAA
>NC_041391.1:225512403-225577787 GCF_002162155.2 Triticum dicoccoides
ATATGGCTTCTGCACAACATCTCCATCATCATTATCAGTACTTCCTACGCAGGTGAGTTAGGACACACTTGATCCCAGGAAGGTATCTATCCTTTAAACCAGAGGAGTGCTTCAAACTAACAAAAGTACATAATATCCAACAAAAGAGGGTCGTGCTACAGCAGCAGAATACATGGCTCAGTCTAGATATCAGCACGAATCAAGTTATGCATATTTGCTGTTGGCATGAACCACATCGCCGCATGTTGGGTTTGCAAAAGCCATCCATCGCATCGAAGCTTGATGCCTTTCACACACTGAAGATTATCTGGCAACAAGCTGTGTCGACGAATCTCTGGATATGGTGATTCATGAAACCCATGGTATGATGTGTAAACACAGCCCCCCCTCGCGAATGGAAGTTGCATAGCACAGTAATCATCGCCGGTGATATGATCGATGATTGGCTGGATGATCGGATAATTGAGCCGGAGGAACAAGGAGTGGTTGCCGAGGCTGTAAACCCGCCTCCAGTTGAATACGCCTGGCCCAACGGAGATGGGATCTTTCTCGAACACGAAGCAGCCATAGCCATCAATGTCACAAACGCCCCACGCATTGTACTGCATGTATTTTGATGTAATGGTTTGGTCAATTTGGTACGTGCGAATGAGCATCAAATGACCACCGTCAGCTGAACGAGCGATAAACCACCACCCATTGGCTGGTATGATTCCAGGTCCTGGAATCATGAAGGCCAGCACATTTGCGTCTGCTGCAACCAATTCAAATTGGAGACCAAAAGGACAAAATAAACAATCATGTTCAGAGTATGTGTGGAATTAATATTATTATAACAGTGACACATATCATAGACAGAGAATTGCAATGCCGTGGTCATAATCATACCCCAAATTAAAAAAATAAGCCAATGGCTTTCATATTCTAGCAATATGTCATGGTTCAAACATCATATGACAATGAGAGGAAAACAGTTATGACAGCGCCTACTCACATTCTACCATAGCACTTACTACTACTGTTCTCATATCAACTCCAAGCAATAACATGCGTTGTTATAAAAATCTGGTAAACAAGAGTAACATATAGCAATCATGATGTTATGCTCATAATATGTATTCTAACAATAATTAGATGCCAATTGTTCTCATATCAACTCTAACAATAACATGTGTGGTCATAAAAATCTAGGAAATGAGAGGAACATATAACAATGATGTGGTTATAGACATGCTATGCATTCTAAATTTGTAACAAATGAACAGGCAGTCGTATTCATAAGGTAAAGATGAGATGAGATAGAACAATTACACGACGATAGATTCCACCAGTATAGGCAGCCAATCTGTGCGTCGACCGTGTAAACGATGCCATCATGCACTATAGCATCAGACAGAAATGTTGCCTCAACAGGATTGATGATGAGCCATAACCATGTATGGCGACCGGATTCCAGATAGACTAATCCCATGTTGAACAAGGCAATGAGCTTGTAATCCATGTAGTCTTCTGATGGCGTGGGCACTTCGCAGATTACAACTTTCTGCAAACAGAGGTCGAGCCAAAAGCTTGACGCGTCTCGTGCGTAGTAGGCAGGAGTGTCCGACGGGCCGCGAGGCTCGATGGCGGCGGTATCCAACGATGGAAGGGTGATCTCTCGCTGGGTGTAGATATCTACGAGATGCCACGGACTACCGGTGTGGTGGATGAGGACGATCCAGTTGGCCTTCATGCCCGCCCAGTAGTGTCCGCGCATGAAGGACAGGTGGACGGGTAGTGGTAGCATGTCGAGGGGCACCACGGCAACCTCCATAGGATCGTCAAGTCGGTGTCTGGGCCACCTGCAAGGATTGGGCATCACCAAGCAGGGTGTCTTGAAAAGAGCCGGCCAGTTGCAGACGAGTAGATGGTACAAAGACACCGAGCATGCGGCCAGACGGACGATGCTGAGTAGGTCCATACGACTACAGATCTGCTCCAAGAGAACATCAGGGAGGGAATTCCAACCGCGGCTCTGCGTGTCAGTCGGTTCTGCCATTGGGGTTTTCGGTGCCTGCGAGCCAGCGGGGAAGTGGATTCGGGTGGGCGAGCGAAGAAGCTTCTCCTCGTGTGGCCGAGCAGTGAGCGGGGGGATATGGTACGCGCGAGCTACCAAGGAAGATGGCGCGGGCGGGCGAGCAGTGAGCGGGGGTAAATGGTGAGCGGCCGACGATGGGGAAGAGAGGAGGAAGAAGAAGAGAGGAGGTAGAATGGAAGACGGGGAAGGAAGTGCATTAAATCTCAATTCTACTAGTACTACTAACAGGATATACCGTCCTTCGGAGTGTAAATAGTTACACCGATGACATGTGGGTCTACCACAAGAGGGCCCATATGTCAGTTAATGGAGGACAAAGGTGCGTAGGCGTATTTGCGGAAGCGTGTTATACTGGCAAACATGATGGCAGTACTGGGTAAGGCTGATTTAGTAACACCAACACGCTGGTTCAGCTTATTAATTACGTGTCCCATCTGCTGCAGCGTGTATTGTCACTTCACTGCGAAGACTAGTTGAATAGTTCTCTCTGACCGAGATGGGGAATAATGGATCGCGCGGACTTCCTTTCTACAGTATCCCTATGCCTCTATACTCACTTCACTCATTTTGCTCCGTACCTAGTCACTTGTTGAAATCTATAGAAAGACAAATACTCCGTATTTGGGAACAGAGGGAGGCTTTTACTCCATACTATTTGGGAACAGTGGGAGTATCACCATATGGAGGGAACAGAGGAAGCTTGAAATATGAACATGTCAATGGGAGGGAGTAAGCCCCATGCATGCATGCAACATGAAACACTCACACGTACACATGGACGCACGCAACACTCACGCACCCATGCGGCACACAGCACACGACGCAACACACACGCTCATGCTCAAGTGCTCAACCTACTCCCTACATCCGTGAAAGACTATACATTTAGGGATTTACACATTGACCAGGGCATAATTAACGCCCAAAAGTAGTAGACTTATGTGTGCATGCGACCATTGAGATAAGAAAATTAAATGAAGGCCGTTGCATGCTGTAATTAAGGATAGACATGTAGCCTATACCTATAGTACAAGTTGATGCATTAGTCAATCAATATCGATTTAGATTAAAGGCTAAATGCATTGGAAGTGTAGATGTACATCATGTACTACACTCTTTGTTTTATAGCCGATGTACACTCTTTGTTGGAAGACCGAGGGAGGACACGTTCATGCACTCACATACACAGCCAGGGCGGTTGCAAGGGTTGGACTCATGTTGCGCCTGCGTAAAGTTTTGTTTAACTGATTTATTTGCTCTACCAACTGACAGTTGGGACCCAGGAACCAGGTGACAATTTAACCAGTCAACAAAGTGCCACGTCGACTATGTGGCCGGTCAGTAGGGTGCAATACGGTGCTCTACGATGAGCTAGTGATCGTATAATCGTCGCAAAACTATATATAGTGACCGTAAAGAGCATATTGTTACATATGTTGACCGCCAGTGTATTTTTCTTGTTTCAAATTAAGCCATATTAATCGGAAAGGACGCAGTATGGACTACTACTCCCTCCTTTCCAGTTTATAAGGCTCAATTCAAAAATCTCACCAACCAAGATAGATGGTGAGTGGTGGAATACCTTTTGGAGTTTGCAAAAGCACCCAATTAATGCTCTTGTTTTCCTCAAAAAAGTATGTTTACCAATGCATTAGTTGCAATGCATGCATGCATAAATTACATGCATTGGTCAATTTTCTCTTAATTCTTGCATGCAGTGATTTAATGCACCTTGGAATCTGAACATGTGATGGGAAACAACCAAATTGAGCCTTATAAAATGGAAAAACTAAAATTTTGAGATAAGCCCTATAAACCGGAAAGGAGGGAGTACTAGTAATAGTACTACTTTGATGTGTCCCGTCAACTCGCCGAACGAGGAGAAGCTTGCTTACTACGCCTCTCCCTCACCCACGCACGCGGTGGTTCGCAGGATGAGGAGAGGGTTTTGACTACAGCGCCCTCTTCCTCTCCCTCTCCCTCTCCCTCTCCCTCGCCCTCGCCCTCGCGGTGGGCGTGCAGCAGTTCAATCGGTGTCAGATTGCCAGAAGCATATTGTACTGTAGTATCATCATTGTTGGACCTTCCGAAGAGGTGAAGAGCCAAGTGCAAGGTTCACACGAGTATGAACTGTTGAACCTCCCGAAGAGGCAAAGAGCCAAGCGCAAGGTTTTATAGGAGTTGTTGTCCTAGCAGGAGTGCACTACAACTATAGCGAACGGTGCTACTGTATGATGCCGCCACGTCACGTATATCCAAAGCCGTGCCACCTTTTTTCTCAAAGAGCGTGTTGGAGCCCGTGCAACAACCACACAAGTTGCACGTACACATAACACATTTACTAGTAATAAATTCTAAAGGACAAATGCCGGTATGCCACACAAGTTCATCTCGAATTCATGTGATAAATTTGTGCACGACTAGTCTACATATATTCACAGCTCTACCGTTCACAATTACCGTACTCCACTTACACGTTATAGATGGGCTACATGTCCTCCTCCAGGTTCCAGTCCCAGGTGTTCTTCATGGATGTCACGATCCATAGCGGTGGGCAATGGGAATCATTGTTGCAGCTCTCTAGTCCGGTTCCGCACGATGGAGACTCATCCAAGTTGAAGCGGCATAAATCAGGGATAGCGTGTCCCAGCATGTCCTTCATCCGGCGGTGCGCACTGAAGACACAACCATGATTCATGAACGGCAGGCCTTCCGTGTCGTGCATGGAAGGTGGCATCCGCTTCACAATGGGGTAGCTGTCCCCGATGAAAACCGAGTACTCTCCAAGAGTGTTCCTCGGCACCCACGTAGCATCACAGGGGTCGAACTCGGCGTTGTTCATCTGGTACACGCGGCATCCCAGATCTGGACACATGGTGATGTACATAGTCAAGGTCCATGCATAATAATGTTGTGCTCAAATATGGCGGTCAGTAATACTGTGCAGCAAATAGTACTACTCCGGTATAGAGGAAGTAAAATAACCGGCTTATTATATATAGCCACTCTTGGCTACATGGATGAGATAGTTAGACATGGAAAAACAAGAATGGTGGCAGCTAGTTGGTTCAAGTCTTCAAGGGCCTAGCTAGCTATACGCGTCCTCCAAGGTAAAAAGTACTCCTACTAGTACTACTAAGTATACTACTAGTACAACAATGAAAGAGAAGGCGAGAGGGTTAAAAAATGGAATAGCTAGGTAGATGGTGACGGTCCGATCGTGGTAGATTGTGTGACCATGTTGCACATTAGTGGTACCATGGGTACGACTGCTAAGATAGTTGATCCCAATATGCCAAAGTAAGCTACAAGGTTCCAGGTTAGACTGAATCGCGGATGCAAATGCACATCCAGGATCGGCGATCTTATTTTGATCGGGGGATGACTGGTCCCTGCAAAATAATGGAGTACTGTTAGGGATGCAAATGATGGTTTGTGCATTCCGTTTGTAATCTCCCGTACCGTAGGATGGCAACCAGATGAAACAAGTCCCCTAGCTTGTCACCGCGAAGTGTGGCCTAGATGGCGCACGACGTCTTCGAACGTGTAGGGGTACAAATTTGCCGCCGCCAACATACGCTAGCCTCTACCGTTACTGCCTCTTGCATTGATGGCAATCTCGAACACCATGATGAGATAGTAATCATCGTAGCCGCGTCGCTTTGTCGGCGGGTCCGCAATTGCTATCTTCTTCAATCTCATGTAGGCATCATCATACGTATTCAAGCCCAGCCAGTCCGGAAGGCCGATCCCAATGGTGGAGAAGGGGTCTACCGAAATGGCCGCACTGCTATGGATGTTGTGCAAAATGATGGTGGTATCCGGCCGGAGGTATGCAAGCCAATCTTCATTGTCACCGACCCAGACCTATATATAAGACAGTGGGCAGCAGAGAAATTACGGGATGGAAATGGAATAACTAAGAACTACATGATCAAACTCCATTACTGACCTGCTCATCGGACAAAATCCGACTACCTCTCAACGTCGGCAACTCTAGCGGAGTCAACGTGCAACCATGGACAGGGAGCGGTGGACTGTTCGAAGGATTGTCCCATAGAAGAACCTTCTCCTCAAGGACACATGGAAGACCAACAAGCATGGCCTTTTCCCTAGCCTGTTTAAGCAGTGTCTTGAAAAAGTTGGTGCAGGAAGCACCGAGTCTTGCGGCGGTGAGGACGTCGGAGCGGTGTGCAATTTCTCCCAGAGGATCGTCGTCCAAGGTCTCCCAGCCCCGACGAGGAGGAGAACCGCCTGGCGAATCCATGGGAGCAGCGACGAACTGCCTTCTCTTCAGGGGGAGGGGAACTGGCGAGGAGGAGATAAGAGCGTAGTAACCGCAGGGCCTCGTCCCTTCCAACTGTAGATCGTTCCTCAGCAAAGGGGTGAGGCTATTATTTACTACTAGTACTAGCATTATGGAACGTTATGGGATTGCATTATACTGTAAATAATAGCACTAGTAAGAAATTTTTGGCACTAGGTAGTAGTTTTTGGCGTGGATTAAGAAATTTTGGGTATGTTTTTGCCATTTTTTGTACACGCCAACTAGTGTCAAAAAACGTCTTACATTATGTGACGGAGGAGAACCTACTCATACTGTAGCAGTACTAGTACTACTTTTCTCAACTAGTAGTGCGATGTACTGTACTTCTAGTCTAGTCTAGTACTCCCTCCTTTCCGGTTTATAGGGCTCATCTCAAAATTTTAGTTTTTCCATTTTATAAGGCTCAATTTGGTTGTTTCCCATCACATGTTCAGATTCCAAGGTGCACTAAATCATTGCATGCAAGAATTAAGAGAAAATTGACCAATGCATGTAATTTATGCATGCATGCATTGCAATTAATGCATTGGTAAACATACTTTTTTGAGGAAAACAAGAGCATTAATTGGGTGCTTTTGCAAACTCCAAAAGGTATTCCACCACTCACCATCTATCTTGGTTGGTGAGATTTTTGAATTGAGCCTTATAAACCGGAAAGGAGGGAGTATAGTGCACCAGTTTTGAACTCTTGAATCTCAGGGCCAAGGAGCTACAGTTGGAAGTGGAGGGTACTACTGTTCTCGAGAACCATCGTTGTACTATTCAGCCGCTCCTCTCACGTAGCTGGCCTACTCAGCCGCTCCTCTCACGCACACACTAGCAGCCTGTTTATCAGCGACGGTTACTACGGGGGCAGAACATTTGAGTTATTTGATACAGCAAGACTAGGCTTTTCGCTTCCATTTGTGGAGGTGTAATGGATCTCGTCGAACTTTGTTAGTAGTTCCTTCTTTATGAATGAGATGAAGCAAATCTTTTGCCTCTGTTTCAAAAAAACACGTCAATAGGAATTTCTTTTATAGTAAAGCCGATAATGGAGTGAAGTCCATGCGTGCAACGCCATAAGCTACAGAGTAGTAGTAGAGCACTTTACGTACAGAGCCATATTGCACAGTTCCCAATGCCCCGCCAGGCTTTTCCGGCTCCTCGAGCTTAATTGGGAGGCGCTAGTTTAAATATGCTACTAGCTGATGAGGAAGCTGCAAGCGAGGTGCGGCTAGGGCGAGCACGCGAGCCACGGGATGCTGGGAAGGAAACCCCATTCACGTGGTTAGGATGTCCAGTGCACCCAGATTGTGGGGCCGCACGTCTGTTTGACTTCAAAACTCAAACTACTCGTGTAAAATATTGGCTCGCAGCGAAGTGTAGTAGTACTATTTTTTTTTAAAAGGCCGCCGTGCGTTCGGCCGGGATCGAACCCACAAAACAAGGTATACACTCCCGCGACCACTAGTAGTACTCGTTTGAGTACAACGCAACCTAGAATCGCCTTTTGTCGCTAGTAGTACGTACATTGTTCCTTACAAGAAACCCCTAATAATGCAAGAAACCACTAAAATGCCAAGAAACTACTACCACTTGCATACGTGGCAGACTTGAGATAAGACTACCTTATCAACCATTGTACATGCTCCTACCAACAAAAATCCTCGAGCGACCTCCTACCTCCGGCCCGTCCACCTAGTCATCCTCGGCCATGGGATGCAGCTACCGCCGCCGGCAGAAGGCGAGGTCAAAACCGCCGGCGGTGCAGAGCCCATATTGCGGCAGCCTGGATGCCAACTCCGTCCGGCGCTCGCGGCCGCTAGCTAGCCAAGATAGCTCCGTCCAGCTGCTTGTCTGCAAGGTTTGCTAGCTAGATTCGCACGGCAGCGCGGCGGCTTCCTCGCGCGCGCCGTGCTCAGGCCAGCCATCTAGCTCGAGCGAAGGTCCGCGCGGCGGCTTGCTCGCTCGTGAGTCACGCTCGGGCCAGCCTGCCAACCCGTGCGGAGGCCAGTGCGGCGTCCGGCCCGTCCGGCAGAGCGGCGGCCAACTCGCTCATCACCGGCGCCACCGACGAACACGCATCAGTACTGTTTGAATTAATGTTCAGGAAAAATAATGATTTGAGGGGGAATAACAGGATAGAAGGTCAGATGTGGGTCCCTCATGTCGACGGTCAAACAAAATGTGTTGGTTTAAGCTGCCTCGTCAGCATGGACGTGTGGGCCAACCCTGTCATAAATGGGTTTAAACGAACCTAATCGGTAGGAGTACTAGGTAGTAGTTTTTGGCGTGGATTAAGAAATTTTGGGTATGTTTTTGCTATTTTTTGTACAATAGATTCTTCCTAGGGCTGGTTGAAAGTGGTAGTTTTTTGTTAAATACTCTACATATTGTAAGTAGGAGTGAAAGTTAAGCTTTGGAAGCCAATAAGCAAGGCTAGTTACATAGTGCATATGTGTACATGATTGAAAGTAAATATCAACCATGAGTGACTAATATCTTGATGGAAAACTCGAAACTACGGAATACTAGGAAAAAAATGCATGGTTGGAAATACTAGCAATGTTCATGTCCGTTGCAACGAATCATAATTAGAATAATACTTATTCACTAACTTGGTACAAAACACTCTAATTTTGATATACATATGTCACTAGAGATATATTATGTTTCAATTAGAATATATTCCTTGGGCTGTTTTGGTGAGGTCAGGGAGGGATGTGGTTGGTTTTAAGATACTAATTATGGGTTTTTCTGCAAATTGGTAGACAAGTGGGATGTTGGTGAGAAAAGGCAACAACTTACCTCACAGTCGTTAGATGTAGATCTAATGGTCAGAAACGACGGATGGCAAACACACCATCATCACCAACTTAGTCTTGTGTAGGAGTACTAGCAAGATCCGTGCATTGCACGGAACATCAAAGATGCATTTTTTTATAAAACACTTATTGTGATTGACCCTTTCGGGAGTAATTCCATGTGTAAAAACTAATGATATCTCGAGAAATATGAGATAATGTGAAGAGGAGTGGGGTGTGGTGGTGGTTGGTGGTCGGACTGAGCGGAGGCCTGAGGATTGACGACGCCGGCAGCAGCCACCAGGCCAGTTTGTTCCAGAGGCTTCCTTTCTTAATTGCTCAACAATGAGGTTTGTTGGAGATAAGGATGAACGAGGGAAGGCCTTGTCTGCAAATGTGGAGAGGGGTGCGGGTATCTTTTAGTTTAATTTCCATTCGTCATATATAGATCGGATGGTCTATATTGCAAGATGGCACACGTACCATCATCACCATCTCGGTTTTTTATAAGAGAAAAATATAAGTATGGAGATACAAACATATTATCGATACTTGCTTCTGTAAACTAGCATCTACATTATATTCAACGCCTCAGCATGTGGGGCCTTAGCACAATGACTTCTCGAATGTGTAAAACAAAGATTTTCCCGTCGCCGACAAGGAGGGGGTGACGGCGACGCGCTTTTTGGCTTGCTCTAGTCCTAGTAGTCATACTAGGTGGTCTAAGCACGTGTAGATTTATTCTTTTTCACGTCTCGTGTTCTCCGTACTACCACGACTGTTGATGAATAGATGGTAAGTTATTCATGGGGAAACCCTTGTTGAGCGTGTTTGCGAGAGAGAGAGAGAGAGAGAGAGAGAGTATGCGTGTGTGATATGTTAGAGACTGAGGCAATGATAACATATTATTTGTGTCTATGTGTGTGGAGGATAGAGAGAGACATGTACATGGGGCTTTGTGTTGTGTAACGTGGAGACACATATACATAATTAGAGAGTGAGTGTGTGAGATACACATGCGGACATGGGGAGAGATGAGGATCCAGATAAATGGGTGTTTGTGCGTGTCTGTGTGTGTTTGTGCACGTGTTTGTGTGTGAGAGGGAGAGAGTGTATGTGGAGTAGAGAGACCACTGATGATGTAAACCTAGTATAAGGGAAGGGGGAATGGTGTGACATGTGTAGTAGCGGGATAGCATGGCTGCGGGCGGGGGGAGCAGACTATTTGGAAGAGACATCGAGTGTGTGTGTGGGAGAGGGGTGTGAGAGCGAGAGAAAGAGAGAGCTAGCAACGGAGAGAGAGAGAGAGAGAGAGAGAGAGAGAGAGAGAGAGAGAGAGGAAGAGAAGGGGTGAGAGGGGTCGTTTGTGTCCATAAATGGCATATAAATAGGGAGACAATGTTGATGTTGTCCGTAATTGGCCTATGAACGGAGACGCAAGGGAAGCGAGTCATCGTGTGTGTGATAGGGACTTCATGAGAGATCTAGAATAGATGGCGTAGAGAACAATGTGCGAAATCGAGAACGATTATACATTAGGGAGCTATGCAAAGAGTCACGACATATATGTATACAGGGAAGGAGCTGGGGCGGGTCCGCATGTGGGAGAGATAGAAAGAGGAGAGTGGTGCACAAGGAGACAAAGTGTGCTTGTTTGCAGTGGGGGTGGTGTGTGAGGTGAGGGCGCGAGAACCGCATAACTAGGGAGATAGACGTTTGGGGGCGACATTTTGTGTGTATGGGAAATATACACTCTACATAGTGTGTGTGCTTGGATAAGAGAGATAGCGGGAGACCTAGAGAGTGAGGGAAGAGATGTGTGCATGCCCGAGAGACAAAGTGATAGAGACCTATGTTGGGGTCCGAACTTTACAAGAGAGAGGGGTGTTAATGTGCTCGTGTGTTGGTGTTTGGGGGAGAGAATGACTTCTCTATGTGTGTGTGTGTGTGTGTGTGTGTGGTCGGGGGGGGGGGGTTGACTTCAGATAAAGAGTGAGGTGTCTATATTTGAGAGACTTTAGAGTAATTGAGATATTGTGCACTCATGGTTGATCAATTTGTTTCACAATTTGTACTATGAGATAACGATACTTTTGAACATGCATGATATACCTTGGTGTACCAGAATTACAAACCTAAGATTGGAATTTTGGAATTCGACTCCATCATTAGCTTTTGTAATTCATTTAAACGGAGGTACATTTTTTAAGCCGGGATTTCATGATTTCAAATTCATATATCAAACCTAGAGATATACACATACGGGCATGTTCAAACTTTATAATCATCCACTTTATTCATACACATACACATTTTTGCTTTTGTCATCATATTTAGGTTGGAATTTCATTTGAATTGGACCGTATGATGGTATTTGCTTGTAGTAGCTCAATGATCCATATTTGAATTGAATGGACAATCTAAGTTTCGAGTTGGAGATATTGATTTTCAAAACTTGCACATTTTTTTTCGTGCAAAACAAACAAATTGTCGGCCATGATATCATAGTCGGCTGTACGAGAGAAGAATACTTATAATTTTAGGCACCAAAAGCTTTCAAACTTCCCGCTCACATCGAAATATCATGCGCCCGAAAGTTTAGCCCTGCGATATTCCTGTTTTACCCCTGCCACATGAATGGAAAAGGGCTGCTTTGGTAACTCCATTGTTTTCCCCTCTTTGCCCCCAACATTCTTCCCAGAGCCCCTCCCCTTCCCCTCCCCGACCCCCTCAACCACGGCAAGCCGCCGAATCTAGTCCTCCGCCGCAGCGGTGGACCTCACACCCCGCCGGATCTACCTTCCGCACCTTGGAACCCCCAATTGCCAACTCACCACTTCACCGGAGCCGCTTCAACGACTAGCTTGTCCACCGCTCTAGATCTCCTTGACCGCCATCATGGTCCACCGCACCAGATCTGCTTAACCGTCGCCCTCGTCCACCACAGCGTAGGCCCTTCACTGACTCCCTCGTCCGCCCCTTCGTTGGCCCTTCATACAAGCCCTCGTCCGCCGCAACAGATCCACCTCACCGAAAGCACTGTACAACACGCCCGCCGAAACCTTCGTCCACTGCACCGGACCCTCTCCACGGACGCCATATTCAACTCCACTGGCCCTGCTTTACCGACGCCGCAGCCTCATCAGGTTATTTCGATTTGTACTCCTTCGATTTTTCTCTTTATCGTGCAACTGTTCACTTACCACAGATGAGCTTTCTTGTATGTCGACAGGCGCCGCAACCGTAGCACCGGAGCCGCTTCAGCGACGGCGACAGCCGGCCCAAACTCAACCGTAACACGAGCACCATCGACGATCCTTAGCTATCAAGTATGACAACGATACTCATATGCCGCCGAGAATCAGGTACTATTATCCAACGGCTGGCGCCTACGTTCACTTTCCAAGCATAAGCACCGCACCTTTGAATTTCTTCAGGGCATCATTCAGTTTTTCATGAGATGCGTTATTCTGCTTGCACCTGTAAGGCCATACTTCTGGCAGTGAACATGTCACATGTGCTAAATTACATACCAGTGCACATATAGTTAATATGCTTTAGTTTTGTTCTGATGCCACATGTTGGTTCCATCAGACTGCTTAATGTTCTCTATGCTTAATTACACATCGGCAAACTAGCATGTGGTTCCGCTGCTTTTTGTTTGTTTTACCCTACATTTTCTGATGCTAGCTATTACATCACTGCTCCAAGCCTCTGTTCATTACTTGTTTGTGTGTTCTTGATCTTCCCAAGTTGCATGAATAATTTGATGCTTCTATTAATTATGGAGCTGCCAACCCCATCAAGCAAAATATTTGTTCTTTTGGGGTTGGCACCTCGAACAAGCATAAAAATAGAGGGAAGTAGATATATTGTCGTGTATGCACACACCCTTCTTTCATTAGTTTAGATGAACCATTGATGATCAATTCGGACCAGTGCATGCGATTAAAATTAATTTTACCTAAATAGATGGTGAAGAATAAACTACAACAACTAGATTTGCAACCACGGGATGCTGACGATATCTTCAAAGAACATTGCAACAACAGCTAGGCTTCACAACAACATATGGTAAGCCAGTGTGTTTTAGTACATGTGAAATGTAATGCGAGTGGGATGCTTTCTTGGCTTGTGCCCTCAACATGTAATCCTATCGAATTACAAATAGTTCAGTTGTTTGCTTTGCGGTATTGCTTGATTCGAATGCTTGTTTGTTGTTACGCTATACCTGAGTTGGCCAATATGTCAGCAGTGCCTGCTGTACTATCATAAAGAAATGCATGCCTATTTCAATTGAGTCCTTCTTTTCCTCTCAACTTCATAACAAGACTGTCTTCGTAGTTTATACGAGGCCACACTGTTAAGTGCTTTCTCAGATTATTTCAACTGCTTAGATCCTTGGCAACTTAAATATAGCGGTTGTACACTCCCTTTCAACTAGGGATGTCAACTGGGTCCCGTTTAATCCCGATTAAAGTCCACTAGTGGTATGATAGTTCAAAAGAGTTTTTGTTTTTTGAGGAAAATGAACTAGGGAGGTAGCAAAAACTAACTAGATGGGACTGGCAGATGTCGTTTATTTGCCACTTACGTCCCTATTTTCATCTTACCATTTTAATTTATTTTCGGCTGATGCTGCTTCGAACCATTTAAATATAGTTTGCCATGCTCGGCAATAATTCACCCATCGTTTACCATGTAAGCTTACTGTCTGGATCATACGATAACTATCTCTTACTTATGTCCAGCGGAAACCTTTCAGGATGCCTTTCACACTAGGACACAATGTACAACCCCAGAATCTATTTGTGGAAGCAGTGCGCCATCCACGTTACCAGATGGTAGCAGTTCAGAGGCAACACCGCCGGAGAGCAGTCTGAGCACAGATATTATAGTGCTTGAGGCTCTACTAGAGGCAGAAAGAGATGGTGTGGCTGCCATGAATGAGGTAATCTTTATCTTGAGGCTGGAAATTACGGAGTTAGCGGCACCCATTATGCAAGCAACCCAAGAATTGGAGGAAGTAAGAATGTTGCATTTGAAGATGGAGGAGGTCCTGCCGTTTCTGCTATCTGAAGCCAAAGGTAATCCCGGTTCTTCTTTAGATACCAGTTGAAATTGTCATTAGATTATTGTACTTGCATGTTGTGTCATGTCTCTGAATGGATTATGTTGCAAGACCCCCTATGTTGTCCATGTGTTGTAATGATCCGAATTTTTTAGGCGAGGTAATCCTCAGTATTTGTATGATTGACATAAGGTGAACTGTTTTTTGTGTGAGCATATTGTATTGGATGAAATAACTGTTTGACTCAGAGTGTATCCAACCTAGTGAATTCGAAGATCACGACATTTCTAAATCATAATCATATATAAAGGTGGAATAAATCTTTGTTGTAGTTTTGAAGAAATAAATAACAAAACATATAATTATCTATGGATATTCGTAATCGAATACAAATTGGATTTGAATTTAGTTTGCCAGGTCCCAGGGCAAACGTGAATGCTAATTCTCCCAAGTTTTGAACGAAACGGCTAAACACCCACTATAATTTGTGGGCTGCCCGAAGCAAGTGTTTGCGAGATGGAAATTACTGTCTACCCCTGACACTTGACATCCTTATCGACCGGATTTACATTCCTGTCGATAGGAGTAGACTAGTAACTTCAATCAGACGTGACACGACGGCCTCTAAGCCCATTCAGACATGGTGGGCGCCAAACGTGGGCGACAAAACACATTTAATTCAAGCTCGTCCGAAGGACCACGCGTCTCTTCCTCCATTTCCCCATTCATACATGGTGGGCGGCAAAACAAACTCTCCTCGTCCGAAATCGATGTAGGCTAATATTTTAAATAGGGGCAGATGTGTAACCTCCATCAGACGTGACACAACCGCCCTACCTGTCAGTCTCGTTCATACACCGTGGGCGCCAATCGTGGGTGGCAAAACACCCTCTCCTCGCCCGAAATAGTTACCGGTAAATATTTGGGAGATGTGAGATTACCGTCCTATCCCCAACCGACGCGATGTCCGAAATTTTAAACGGGGGATAAGTTCGTAACTTTCCCCCATTTCAGAGAAGCGGGTCCCAAAGTTTCAGATCCCCCCTCCCCTCCATTTCCCCATTCATACACTGTCGCCAGCACGACAACCTCCGCACTGCGGGCGGCCTCCTCCGTCCGCCACCCCATCCTCCACCTTGCCGGAGCCGCTACCCCTACCCCGTCGTCCACTGCAAGAGATGGACGTCTCTCATCCACGGCGCTGGACCAGGATCGTTTCATCGCCTCCTCTCGCTTCATCGGCCCCGTCGTCCACCTTGCCGTTGCCGCTCCTAGGACCACCTCGTCCACGGCAACAAGATATATCCCCCGACCCGACTGTTTGCCGTCTAAAATCTTCTTCCCCGCCGCCAACAGCCATCGCACCCGCAGCACCCTCAACATATCAGCATAGGCCTACACGGCATCGCAAGAGAGGTGGTACTCTTCCATGTGTGCTTAAGTTATTGATCTCACCCGGAAAATAGATTGTAATTTGTTTACTGTACTTTTCTGTCCGTACCAAATCGTAGTAGCTAGTTGAAAGCAAACATTGGTTGCGAAGTAGCTTTGTCCGATTTGCACCTTCAGATCCGCCATGGCACGGGCACTATACTTGTAAAGCTTATGGTTTCCCCCCTTTATATTCACTACCATCATCATAGGTGCTTCGTGTCGTGCTAGCACTGCTCCTCAAGACCTCAACCCAAAGCTTACGTGTTGAAATACGAATCTGATAGTTTTGAAAAGCATGTGCGCCACCCACTGGTCCAGCTAGTTCCACTTTCCTGATTTTTCTCTTGATGCTCAGGGTTTTCCCCTTTTATCTACTCTACTATGATCTGCATAGGTGCTTTCTGTCGTACTAGCATTACTCCACCCTTCAAGCTAAACAACACAACACTCAGAATTCGAAAGCTTAGTTGTTCAAATATGATTGTGATATGATACTGATATTAGTTAACCGACACATTTAATTGGTTAGCTAAAGGTCCCACTTGAGTTTCCAAATGCATGTCGCGACATATAGAGAGACAACATAATTGCATTTCTTTGTCACTTGTTGACCGTACTTTCTTGTCCATACCAAATCTTAGTTGTTATTTCAAAGCAAACATCGGTTGCTAACTACCCTTTGCGCGGTTTGCAGCTTCAGATCTGCCATCCCACTACCACGGTAAACACTATACTCATCATGCTTATGTTTTCCCCATTTTATGATGACCACAATCAGCCTACGTGGTTCGTGTCGTAATAGCACTGCTCCACCCATCGAGCTAAACAAGCTTAGTTGTACAAATTCATATTTGATATTATTGCTGATATTAGTAAAACTGAGAGATGTTTAATTGGTTAGCTAAATGTTCCTACTTTAGTTTCGAAATGCATGTGAGCCACATATGGAGAGACCAGAAAGAATAGTATTTCTCTGTGCGCTCTGGTTCATCATGGGTGGCCAACCGACATTGTATTGAAACACTTGTAATATCTTCAATCTGCTTGCTCTTCTGCTCTTCTTTAAGATGATACTCTTCTCTTGCGGTCGACTGGTCAGGTCGAGTTGTTCTCCCTTAGTATATTTTGAATCTGTCAGGTCAGGTCGACTTGTTCTTCTTTACTATATGTTGAAGCTATCATCTGCGAAGTGTCCTTCTGGAGCTCTCATATTTTGAGTAGTAGGCCACATTATATTAACGCACACAACAAATTACAGCATTCATGGCATCTTTTAAAATAATTGCAGAGATAGCACAAAGGGGTTTACAGGGAGGCAGTATTGGATTAGAATCACTTCTGCATTACAAAGAAAATCTCACTTGTTTTTATGTTTTCATGCATGTCAGATATTGAACATTACCAAAATGAATATGAGAATGGGCGCACGAGAGGAATATTGCGGAACGATCCACTGGCTAACAAACTCGGCATGGTCGAGGATGGCCTATCTTATTCACCCATCATGGTGCTTGCTCTAACTTTGCAAAGTTGTATTGGTCGCACATATTTTGCATCTGACCTCTTGCATCACTTCTACTTTGTTACACCATCTGCTTAGTTTAAGCATCATATATGAGTATATGCCATAACTATCCATTTTCTGTACCTATTCCATGTGTCGTCACACTATGTTTTTCCAGTCAAATGTTGTTCTTTCGTAATAGATGTCCAAAAGGAAGAGGGTGAGTGCAGATCCTCAAGGAGTACAAACTAGATATTTGGAAAAGGTAGTGGTACCTGTTAAATCAGATAGATTAGCAGCCACAGAAAACACAGGCCCAACTATACCACACTTTACCCCTACTCCAGTGGCCAAACCCCTATTAGAACTGCTGGGAGCCCAGCGTCAGGTACTGTCTATGATATCAATTCAAAATTTAAACCCCTAAATTTCTGCTTGTGCCTTATCTTCTCTCTTGTATGAAAACTAATTTCAGATGAATCTCCTTGCTCAAAGGATCATACGATCTCAAAACAATAATGGGCTCTGCAATGCTCTTGTCAGTACCTCTCTCCCTTTTGCCTTGTAACACTGTACTTAATTAATTGCTATTTGATTATGTTTCATCAGTCTGCACCTAAGCTTCATTATCCTCTGTTTCTTCCAATATTATTTGATCTATATTTACTCTTTGCAAAATGTAGAATAATGGCAACGCTTATAAAGAATTTTCTTTGGGGAATTTATTGAATTATCCTTCCATCAACATGGAGAAGGGCTTTGTCCAGCCCGTGTTAACATGTAATGTAAGTTCATCCTTCTCAAGCCTTCAAACTTTGTTCTAGTATAGATTTGGATAGGCATCATTTCCTCCACTGCTGTTTGCTTTGCTGTTTACATCTGATTGGATGTTTGCAACAACTACCAGTTTCAAATTGTAGTTGTAAAAACATGTTCCTTATGCAGAACAGATCCATTTATTTGCTTATATAATTGTGAAACCTGTTACGTGTCTCCTTGTTTCTCTTTCAGAGTCGTATCTCTTACGCCAGGCAGGACTTTAGGGAAGATAGTGAGCCAAACCATCTTGAGGACAACGAGATGACCCCAAGGTCCTATCTTGATGAAGAGATGTGAGTTGAAGCTAGTCACCAGTAGGTGTGAGACAACCTCTGTGTAGTCGCTGCCTCAATCAGTTCGACTTCTTCAGTCTCAACTTAAAGCGGAAAGGCTTGCTTCAGCTCAGCTCCGACTTGAAGTCAAAGATGCAATGAAGATGTCAGAGGACTACCGTGCGCACCATCATGCCTTAAATCTAGTGTTGATGCATCTATCGTTAACACAACTGAGGTCTACTCAGCTTCTTCAGCTCTTTGGGGGGCCCGACCTAGCCAGGCCTAGTGCCTTCTGAAGTGCTCTCAGTTTTGTATATTCTTTTGTCGGCGTGTTTATTTGCACTAGTGGCAAACTTTGATGCCCAGTGGATGTAATATGTGTGATAGCCGTGATAGCCTAGCGTAAGTTGCTTGCTTATTTATTTCCTTGTTGTCTTGTTTATTTGTTTGCTTGTAGTCATTGCAGTTCTTTTTCTGCGGTTTGCTAGTGGCTGCAATAACCTATTTTTTAAAACTAGGCCACAATAACCATGTGCTAATATTTACTATAGTGACACTGGGCTTCCTACGGGCCGTAGAAACGGTGGGCCTTCTACGGGCCGTAGAAATAGTGGGCCTTCTACGGACCCTACAAAACAATGGGCCTTCTACGGGCTGTAGAAACAATGGGCCTTCTGCGGGCCGTATTATCAATGGGCCTTATACGGGCAGTATGATCGATTGGCCAAACATGGGCCAATAACAGGCCGCATTATGGCCGTAAAAGGGCTAGAGTTGGAATCGTCCGTTCATGGGCCGACCATAACGGGCCATCGTTAATAGGCCGTATTTCATGACGCTATGAAAATGGCCCAACGTGTTAACGGACCACAAACGGGCCGACTGTAACCACGGGCTAAATTTGGCCCACAAGCAGAAAATGACAGTAACGGGCTGTAAGTAAACGAATGCTGGAAATGAGCCCAAGAATAAATAGGCTCTGAGAAGGCCGAAAGATAACATGGGATGGAAACGGCCCAACGAAATAACGAGCCGTTAATGGGTATAAAGTGATACACTGTTCATTACGAGCCAGTTTCACCACGGGCCATTAATGGGTGTAAAGTGATACACTGTTCATTACGGGCCAGTTTCACCACGGGCCATTAATAGGCCAAGAGTTACATAGGCCTCATATGGGCCGAAAGACGTCATGGGCCATACATGGGCCAGAAGTGAAAACAGGCTGGAATCATATTGGGTGGCCCAGATGACGCTACTGGGCCTAATTCGGATAGGGCGTAACAGGCCTTGGGTTAGCGGGCTGTAAATGGGCTATATGCGAACATGCTGTTAACAGGCTTTCCATGGGCCAGCATGCTACCTTTTGACCAAGTCAAACCGGCCGGCCTTTTCACAGGAATGGGCCTCTAATGGGCCGTGCCACGTGTCGACGTATCATAGACGCCTTCTGTCCAATGAGTGGATGACATCTGTCCCAACGATGAGCCGACACGTGTTTCCTCCAGCCAATGATGATTTTACACGTGGAAAATCCCCATTGGTCGGGGCTGTTAATGGGTTATCGGATCCAGAACCCGACCCGATAGCTTAACGGCGTTCCGTTATGGTGGTTGCCACGTGTCGGTCACCCTTGACGAAAGCACTTCTGTGACGCGGTATTTATCGTCATGGAAGTGGACACTTCCGTGATGATAATTTTGGTAATGTCATGGAACACTTCTACGACAACACAGGTATGACTATCTTGATTCTGTCATAAAATCGTCATGGATGTACATGCATGACAGAAAATGCGACCTACTGTGACAAACATGTATCATCACGGAAGTGTATTTTTTTGTAGTGCATGTGGTTAGTGCATCCACTGTCCATAATCCATTCTGAAGACTTTGGTGTCATACCCTATAGTGCAGTTAGGGGGATAGGATTCACCAAGGGAATTTTGAGGCATAAACATTTGACGAGCAAGCGAATTATCAAAGGTTAGATCCAGGGTTGTACTGATAGGATGACTGGCAAGCGATTCAGGAACAAAATACATAGTAAGACCATTTGGGCATTTTATCTTGCGCCCTACAAGATGTTTTAGGTCCCCAGCATTGGCATCGTACGCCTTTGATTTCCGGCTGGAGACCTGCAAAAGAGAGTTAGGTTTTCTTAACCACCCACATTTTCAGGGGCGGCTTCGAAGCAATGAGTCTAAGTGCAGCATCTGAGAACTTCGGCTTTGGAGCCCTAGCAAATAGCCTTGCAGGAGGTGAATAATACTCATAAGAATAAGCAGAAAAGTTCTTTGTTCTATGAACATAGCGGTTTGAGGAAACACACTCATATTCATGGGTCTGAGTATGATTTCCCTGCAAAACATTAGCGTTAGGGTGACTTAGGTGAGTCCTCTATCTGTATGAAGCTTTCGGACCGTATGAAGCCTTTGGTCTGGGGTTTGTCTTCTTCCCAGGTGGTGTCATGATGACATTCACAAGAAGATTCTCAAGACAACTTTTGGGTACCCATATCTTCTTCATAGGTGGCCCATTCCTGCAGTTAGTACCAATATACCTGGCAAACACTTCGCCATTCTGATTCTTAAAAAGTTTATAGTTTGCATCAAAGGATTCATCAATGATAATAGGGTTAGCACAAGTGTAACCAAATAAGGTGGATGGATCCACTGAAGGTTCCTTTGCAACATCCCATGTGGTTTTGGGGTACTGCTCACGCTTCCAGTAAGAACCATCAACATTCATTTTCCTCTCGAACCCAACACCTTCTTTCCTAGGGTTTTGGTTCAGAATCTACTTTTTGAGGACATCACATAATGTATGATGCCCTTTGAGACTTTTGTACATCCCTGTCTCAAGTAGTGTCTTCAACCTAGCATTTTCATTAGCAATAGTAGTGGTATCCTCAGCAGAGGGGTTATTTACCACATCAGCAGTTCAAGATATTGCAACAGTAGCAGCACTAGAACATTCAGCAACAGAGGTAGCGTTATCACGCTCAATGCATTTTAGACATGGTGGTTCAAATCCTTCCTGAGCGGGACTGATCTGTTGAGCGCGAAGTGACTCGTTCTCCTTTTGAAGATCTTCATGAATCGTTCTCAATTTCTCAAGATCTTGCTTCCTTTGAAGATAATCGTAGGAAAGCTTTTCATGAGATGTTGAGAGCGTTTCATGACGACTTTCAAGTTCCTCATACTTAACATGAAGATTTTTGATGTCTTCAATTAAGGACTGAGATCGGGTCATTTCCGCGTCCAACAGGTCATTGTTTTTGTCTAACCGTTTTTGAATATGTTCCATAGCTTTCAGTTGTTTAGTTGCAATTTTAGCAAGTGTTTTGTAGCTAGGTTTGGATTCACAATCAGAGTCATCTTCACTTCATGTTTGAAAGTAAGCATCGCGTAATTTTACCTTGGCACCACGTGCCATGAAGCAGTAGGTGGGAGCTGAGTCGTCCTTGTCATTATCATCAGCGTTGGTGACAGAGCCATTGTCTTCAGTGTTGAAGATGGACTTGGCAACGTAGGCTGTAGCTAGAGCCAGACTTGCAACCCCAGAGTCAGACTCCTCCTCAGACTCCACCTCTGCCTCCTCAGAAGCAGACTCCTCCTCTGAATCCATCTCCTTGCCAACAAAAGCACGAGACTTGCCATATGAACTCTTCTTGTGTGATGAAGACTTCGAAGAAGACTTGGAAGAAGACTCCGAGGATTTCTTCTTCTTCTTGTCATCAGAATCATATTCCTTGCTCTTCTTCTTCTTCTTCTCAGTGTACCACTGTGGACACTCAGAGATGTAGTGACCAGGTTTCTTGCACTTGTGGCATCTTCTCTTCTTGTGGTCATGGGTGGAAGCTTCATCATTTCTTGAGCTGGATCGTGAAGACTTTCTGAAGCCTTTCTTCTTAGTGAATTTCTGGAACTTCTTCACAAGCATAGCAAGCTCCTTTCCAATGTCTTCAGGATCAGCAGAACTACGGTCAGATTCTTCTTCAGATGAGGAAACAACTTTTGCCTTCAAAGCGCGAGTTCGGCCATAGTTGGGGCCATAGATATCTCGTTTCTCAGATAGCTGAAACTCATGTGTGTTGAGCCTCTCAAGTATGTCAGATGGATCGAGAGTCTTGAAGTCAGGGTGTTCTTGAATCATCAGGGCTAGGGTGTCAAATGAGCTGTCAAGTGATCTCAGTAGTGTCTTGACTATTTCATGCGTCATGATCTCAGTGGCGCCGAGTGCTTGGAGCTCATTTGTGATATCAGTGAGGCGATCAAATGCGAGACGAATGATCTCATTGCCGTGTCTCTTGAAGTGGTTGAAGAGGTTGCGAAGGACACTGACCCTTTGATCTCTCTAAGTTGAGACGCCTTTGTTGACCTTGGAGAGCCAGTCCTAGACTAGCTTCGATGTCTCCAGAGCATTCACACGGCCATACTGTCCTTTGGTTAGATAACCACAAATGATGTTCTTGGCAGTAGAATCCAGTTGAATGAACTTCTTGACATCAGCAGGGTGACACCTTCACCGGTCTTGGGAATGCCGTTCTTGACGACATACCATAGATCGACATCAATGGCTTCAAGATGCATGCACATCTTATTCTTCTAGTAGGGGTATTCAGTGCCTTTGAAGATGGGGCACGCAGCGGAGACTTTGATTATCCTTGCAGTCGACATAGCTAAAACTCCCGGTGGTTAAACCGAATCACATAGAACAAGGGAGTACCTTGCTCTGATACCAATTTAAAGAGCTGGATATCGACTAGAGGGGGTGAATAGGCGATTTTTATGGAAGTCTTCAAAACATGGGAGTTTCGAAGACAAACAATAGAAATGACCCTATAAATATGCAGCGGAAGGTAAACTACACTAGGCAAGCCATAGTCGAGTATTCAGTGAAGTGAAAGTACGAAGACTATTATCAGCTAGGTACTAAGGATCACGATGGAAGATAGTATGAAGCCAATCAGAATAAGTAGTCACTCAGTGAAGTCAAATAGATAATGCAAGCAGGCAATGACTTCATAAAGACAAACTGTAAGTAAAGAGAAGCAAGAGATAGAACCAATAGCTTGGAGAGGACAACGATTTGTTCGACCAGTTCTAGTTGCTGTGACAACTTTACGTCTGGTTAGGGAGGCTGAGATTTAACTCAGAAGACCGCGTCTTCACCTTATTCCCCTTGAGATAAGGACACTTAGTCCTCGCCCAATCACTCTGGTAAGTCTTCAAGGTAGACTCCCAAACCTTCACAGACTTCGTTCACCGGCAATCCACAATGACTCTTGGATGCTCAGAACGCGACGCCTAAACGGTTGGAGGATTCACAGTCCTCAAGTGTAACAAGTCTTCAGATCACGCGGACAGAAAGACTTTAGTGATGCCAAACACTCTTTGGGCTCTAGGTGGTTTGGGCTTTGTCCTCGCAAGGATTCTCTCTCAAAGGGTTCGGAGGTGGGTTGCTCTCAAACGACAAACGTTGTGCACTAACTCTGAGCAGCCGCCAATTTATGGTGTAGGGGTGGGCTATTTATAGCCACTAGGCACCCAACCTGATTTGTCCGAAATGACCCTGGGTCACTAAGGAACTGACACGTGTTCCAACGGTCAGATTTCAAACACACGCGGCAGCTTGACTTGGGCTACAAGTAAAGCTGACTTATCAGACTCTGGATAAGATTTGCACTCATTGTCTTTGCTCGAAGACATTGGATTAGGTAGAGCATCACTTTAGTCACTCTGACTTTGTTCACTTGGACCCCACTTAACGGTGCGGTGGTTCCTGTCAGATGTTGGGTTCCGGCAGACCCTTAAGGTTCGAACTCTGGGGTGCGCGCGAAGATCTTCCCCCTACCAATCTGCGTTTGATTGCCTCGCGGGAATCTAAGCTAAATGATGAACAACACGAGGGACACAAGATTTATACCGGTTTGGGCCACCGTTGTGGTGTAATACCCTACTCTAGTGTGTGGTGTGTGGATTGCCTCAGGGGCTGATGATGGACAGTACAAAGGAAGAACTACCTCATGAGAGGTGTTCTTAAGCTGATGCGGTGTTCTACTTGGGGTGGATTTTCCCGTCTCTAGATGATATCCTATATCCCTTCTACTGCAGTGATCAGCCCTATATATAGGGGCCCTGGTACTCTTCCCAAATATTGAGTGGGAAGGGCGCCAACAACGGCCATTTTGAAGGGGAACATCTAGTACAAGTTATCCTGACTAAAGTTGGTCTTCGGCTGCCAAAGGCACTAGTGATGACGCCGTCTTGGGCTCCATGGTGACCTCCATCCTGCCGCTCTGCTGGTCTTGGTCTCGTTGCACTGGAATGGTAACATTTGCTTGATGCCTTGGTACTCCACACCTGTGCTTGCCCCCTTTGCACCAAAGAGGAAACCAGGACACTGCGCAGGCCGGCGCCCGCCTGGTCTCGATCGTCACGGCTTGCATCACGAGCTCCTCGCGAGGTACCCTTGCCTTGATCTCTCCGCCTCCTCGTGAGCATGCCTGGCGAGGCCGCTCCTAAGGAAGCCTTGCATCGTCTGCCCCGCGTGGCTTGGCCCCTCGCGAGGGTCTTGAGTTTGCGCTGGTGAAGATGGGCCGTACTGGGCCACCACTCGAGCCACGCCGCAGGCCGCAGGCAGGCAAGTCTGGGGACCCCCGTTCCCAGAACACCGACAGTAGCCCCCAGGCCCAAGGTGCGCTCGGACTTGGCTTAGCAGAGAAGCGAATGGGCAAGTGCGGAGCACCACGGGCCCCATCAGCCTATGGCCTTGGATGCCGCATGGCGGTTTATTGGACGTGGGTGCCTCCGCCTCCCCATGCTGCCTCGGCAACTGCCCGACTTGACAAGTCCCTGCATGCAGAAATGAGTCATGATTACCTGTGATCGTGGAGGCCGACGGTTGGCCTCCTCCGGTTATAAATGCGGGAGAGCGCATGCCCCCGCTGTACATCTTCCTCCTTGCTTGTTTCTTTCTCCTTACCCGAGATGCTCGCCGTGTCCTATGGCGGCGCCGAAGAGGTTCTCAGCTGCGGAGAAAGGAAAGGCCCGTCGGGAAGGGCCTGACTCTCCTCCGCCCAAGCGCGGCCGAGGTCGTCCCCGCAAGCATCTTGCGACCCCCGCAGCGGCTTCCCGTGGTCACGGCGGTGATCTCCCGCATGGCGACGGGCGTCTGGTGGGTGAGGGGAGGCACGTCGTGGCCGCACGGCCTCCCAGGCCGCGCTTCCACTCGGTTGAGGTGCTGCCGGAGTTCATCGTGTGGCCAGCCTCCAGCTTCCCTGCTTCTTCGAAGGCGACCTCCTGGCTGGCGCTTCTGGTGGCCTCTGGCTCCAAGCGGACGGCTGCTGCAGCACGGCCTCTTGGGTCTCACTGTAGATGTCCATCGCGTGGAACGTGGCTTTGGCCCGCGGCTGGCAAACGTTTGCCCACGCGCGTGGCCTGGGCCGGCGGTGCACCCTGCATTTCAAGTTTGACGGCGACGCCACCCTCTACGTGAGGGTGTTCGGAGAAGACGGCCGCCACGTTGGGTGCTGCCCCGAAGATGATGATGACGGCGACCGATGTTTAGCCTCGGCGATGGCCGAGATGAAGACGAAGGAGGGCGCGTGGCCGGCGACGTTCGTAGCTCGCCAAGCTTTGGCGGCTCCCCTTCGGACGGCAGCTCCTCCAGCGGCGGCCATGACCAGCCACCGCGCCGTCGCACTCACCTTGAGGGGGGTAGTGGGTCAGCCCGTCATCACGCCTCGGTGAAGCATGAGGAGGGGTCTGACTGAGCTTCGGAGGGCAGTACGAGCCCTCGCCATGAGTCGTTGCTGGGCAAGCCGTGTCTATTTTGTTTTTCTCCCTTTCCTGCACAAAGATAGAGTAGTGTGGGGCCCCGTAGGGGCGTGCTAGACTATTGCCGTTGACTATTATGCTATTTTCACTATTCCCGTGCTGTGTTTTGGTGCTGCGTGCTCGTGTTTAGGAACCACTTAGCTCGGGGGGACTTGCCGCAGTCTTTGCTTCTCGAGGCTAAGGCCTCGTCGTGCGCCTCGAGGCCTGCAAGAATTAGTCAGGGGGGATAACTTTCGGACCTGGTCGTGAGGGCGACCGGCTCAGGTCCTATGTTTGTGTCGGGATGCCCGTGGGGCACGGACCGGGAGGAGTGCTCCCGCGGTGGAGTTGAATAGGGAAGCCTCACGAGACTGGGTCAGAAAAGCACTCGCGAGGGCGCCCGCGCAGCCCTCTCGCGAGACTTGCGAAAGAGAAGACAAGTCAGGCGAGCAACAAAGACGGAGAATCACAGGTCAAGGTTGGCAACAATGCTAAAAGCAACTCCAATAAAATTTCAAATAAGGACGAACAAACCAATTGCAGAAAGCAAATGAAAAAGCCGCGTCCGACACCTAATCTAGTCTTCGATGTCTTCTCACTAGCAGGGAGCTAAGTGCTGCCACTGGGCGTGGGCGGGAGCCCCCGAGGCCTGAGGGCGGCTCTCCGGAGACTCCGAGGCGTGTACAGCCCCAACTCATTATTACGTGAGAGTGTCACGGGCGGCGAGCTTCACAGGCATTGGCCTTCTTCACAGGCACCAGGCCTCTCTCGGGGCGATGAGGTTCACAGGCGTTGGCCTTCTTCACAGGCACTGGGCCTTTCTTGGCACGACAAGCTTCATAGGCGCCGGGCCTTCTTTACACGCGCTGTGCCTTTCTTCAAGGGTAGAACTTCCGGAGGTGCTGGATGTTCCATGCGTTCGGGATGGGCACCCCCTCCTGAGTCTCCAAGCGCGCGGCGCCAGGCCTGGAGACATGAACAACCTTGAACGGCCCTCCCACATGGGCGAGAGCTTGTGCATCCCTTCCCTGGATAGCACCCGTCTGAGCACGAAGTCACCTACCTCGAGGGTCCTGGGGCCGATGCTGCGGCAGTGGTACCGCCACAACGCCTATTGGTATCTCGCTGCCCGAAGCGCAGCCTCCCGACGGTGTTCCTCCCCTAGCACGAGGTCCATCCCCCGCATGGCATCCTGCTGTGCTTCGTTGAAAGCCAGGACCCGCGCGGAGCGATGCCTGACCTCGTGAGGGAGGACCGCCTTAGCCCTGTAGACAAGGAAGAACGGGGTTTCACCGGTCGACTTGGTAGCGGTTGTGCAGATGGACCATAGCACGGACTGGAGCTCGTTGTACCAGCCCCTGCCACAGGCCTCCAGCTTCTTCTTGAAGGTCCTGGTTTTGAGGCCTTTCAGGACCTCCACGTTGGCATGTTCATCTTGGCCATTGCTCCAAGGGTGTGCCACCGAAGCATTGCATATCTGCGTTCCAAGGTTGGCACAATATGTTTTGAAGAGATTGCTGGTGAACTGCGAACCATTGTCGGTGATGATGCGATTAGGCACCCCAAACCGGCTTACGAGGCCCTTGATGAATTTGACCGCTGAGCCAGCTGGGATGGTGCGGACAACTTCCACCTCTGCCCACTTTGTGAACTTGTCGATAGCTATGTAGAGGTAGCGGTAGCCCCCTGGCGCCCAGGGAAACGGGCTCAGGATGTCCAGTCCCCAAATAGCGAATGGCCATGAAAGGGGGATGGTTTGCAGGCCCTGAGCCGGCTGATGAATCTTCTTAGCGTGGAATTGACAGGATTCACAGGCTTTCACCAGCTCAATCGCGTCGTTGAGTGCTATTGGCCAATAGAACCCGCTTCGAAACGCCTTGCCGACGAGGGTCCGTGAAGACGAGTGGTGCCCACAGTCTCCACCGTTAATGTCTGTCAGCAACTCTTTCCCTTGCTCCCTGGAGATGCAACGCAGGGAAACATCATTCGGCCTCTTCCGGTAGAGTTCTCCATGTTGGACGCAGTAGGCCGTGGCCTGCCGCGCCACGCGTTCTGCGTCCTCCTTCTCTGGCAGAGTCCCTTGCATCAGGTAATCTTTGAATTCTGCGGTCCAACATCCCTCCTGAGGCTCCAGCGCTAGGAGCAGGCGAGCTCCTGAGGTCGGGCTGCGGGTCGGGGCTCCCGAGGCAGGTGGTTGAGGGAGCTCCTCCTGAGGCTGCGCTGTACTTGATAGTGACGGTGCTGCTGAGGG
Organism: Triticum dicoccoides; assembly: GCF_002162155.2. Classification (NCBI taxonomy): domain Eukaryota; kingdom Viridiplantae; phylum Streptophyta; class Magnoliopsida; order Poales; family Poaceae; genus Triticum; species Triticum dicoccoides. The sequence continues at coordinate 225,540,770 of NC_041391.1, forward strand.
TTTGAAGAGTCGTTCCTCGAAGACGCCGGGCTCCTGAGGCAGCTGCCTGGATGCCCTCCTGGCGATGTCATCAGCCTCTTGATTGCTGCCGCGGGGTACATGCTGCAACTCTAACCCCCAAAACTGCTTTTCCATCCTGCGGACCTCCGCAAGATATGCTTCCATGTGTTCGTCCTTTGGCTCGTACACCTTGTTGGAGAAGTTGACAAGGAGTTGTGAATTGCCCTTGATGATGAGGTGCTTTACCCCCAAGGCGGCTGCTGTCGGCGTCCTAGGAACGGGGGTCCCCAGACTTGCCTGCCTGCGGCCTGCGGCATGGCTCAAAGGAAGCCCAGCACAGCCCATCTTCATCAACACAAGCTCAAGACCCTTGCGAGGGGCCAAGCCTCGGGGGGCGGACGACAAGGAGCTTCCTCAGGCACGGTCTCATCAGGCTGGCTCACGAGGAGGCAGAGAGTTCAAGGCGGGGTACCTCGCGAGGTGCCCATGACGCAAGCCATGACGATCAACGGCGCCAGTCGGGCGCCAGCCCGCGCAGTGTCCTCCTTTCCTCTTTGGTGCAAAGGGAGCAAGCGTAGGCGAGAGCATCAAGCAAAGGCGTCCATTTCGGTGCAACAAGACCAAGACCAACCCAACGACCGGAAGGAAGTCATTGTGGAGCCCAAGCCGGCGTCACCGCCAGAGCCTTTGACAGGCGAGGACCAACTTTAGTCAGGATATGTGTACCCGCTGTTCCCCTTCAAAATGGCCAATTGTTGGCGCCCTTCCCACTCAATATTTGGGAAGAGGCCCAGGGCCTTTGCCTATAAATAGGACTAGCCACCCCCAGGGTAGAGGCATCTAGATCTGACCTAGCAATCGGGATCCTCACCAAGAAACCAGTAGATAGAGCGATCGAACTCCTCCCAGTAGTTCGTTGCACCAGCCAAGAACAGACCCTCGCGAGGCTGTTCTTCCTTGTAAGGTTCATCATCAAGCCCAAGAGGCAATCCACCACACCCCACACAGGAGTAGGGTATTACACCACAATGGTGGCCTGAACCAGTATAAATCTTGTGTCTCTTGTGCCGTTCTGTTTGGTAGTTTAGATCCTAGCGATTCGGCAAGGAGCGAGCCGGTAGAGGGTTGAATCTCCGCGCGCACCGCAGTGTTCGAACCTCAAGGGTCTACCGGAACCCAAAATCCGACATTTGGCGCGCCAGGTAGGGGTGCGCCGGGATTTGCCTTCGGTCATCTCGTTCTTCTCCGACCATCGCATCCATGTCTGACGCTCGTCGGGCTCGCGCCGAGCGCCGAGCCGCCCTCGCTTCCCATGTCGTCCAGACAGCTCCCGTCGGCGGGCGTCCTCGTCGTTCCCCGTCGCCTGCCGTCAACACCGCCATCGGCCCCGCGGGGAACGGGCAGCAAGCATCGTCCCGGCATTCCTCCGTGACCTCTAGGGAGGAGCCGCGCGGCTTCTTCCTCACCCACCCCATCGTGCCTGCTCCTCCGGTCGTCGCGGCCCTCCTGGGCGGCTCGCAGGCGCCGCCCTCCAGCCGCCACGTCAAGCCATTCGTCCGCCGGGTCGGCGCCGCCTCCATGAGGCAGGGGGCTCCTTCGGGCCGGACGGAGCCGTCGGCCGGGCTGACCTTCGACTCTGAGGACCACCCCACCAACTCGGCCTGCTCGGGTGTGCTCCCCATGCTCTGCACACCCACCATCTGCCAGGTGGCCATCACCAGGACCCTCATCGACGGTGGCGCGGGCCTCAACGTGCTCTCAGTTGAGGCCTTCAACCTCCTCTGCATACCCCGGGAGCGGCTGCAACCCATCCGGCCTTTCTCGGGCGTCGGAGGTGGGTCGTCCAGCTCCTTGGGGTAGATTCGACTTCCGGTAACTTTCGGCACCTACGACAACTTCCGCACGGAGCTGGTCGATTTCGACATCGCCCCCATTGGCCTCCCCTACAATGCCATTCTCGGCTATCCAGCATTGGCGAAATTCATGGCCGCGACTCACCCGGGGTACAACCTCATGAAGATGCCCGGGAGCAACGGCGTCCTCATCGTGCCCGGGGACACCGAAGGTGCGCTACGAGTACTCAAGCTCGCCCTCAAGACGGCGGCGGCGGCGCGGCCCGTCGACGCGGAAACCCCCAAGCCCAAGGGGGCTGCGCCGACCAAGAAGAAGCATTTGTTCACCCAAGACAAGGCGGAGACCAAGAAGGTACCTGTCGACGAGGACGGGTCCACTAACGCCACTTTCACCATAGGCGCCAACCTCGAGCCTGAGCAGGAAGAAGCCCTGGTCAAGTTCCTGCGTGCAAACAAGAAGGTGTTCGCCTGGGAGCCCGATCAGCTGGCAGGGATCCCACGGGGCGTAATCGAGCACCACCTCAACGTGTGTCCCAATGTGCGTCCCATGAAGCATAAGGCGAGGAGGCAGTCCACTGAAAAGCAGGCCTTCATCGTCCAAGAGACCCGCAAGCTAGAAGCCGCAGGGGTTATTTGCGAGGTCTGATACCCGGATTGGTTGGCCAACCCCGTGTTTGTGCCAAAGAAGGGAGGAAAGGAACGCATGTGTGTCGACTTCACCAACCTCAACAAAGCATGCCCGCAAGATCCGTTCCCGCTCCCTCGCATCGACCAGATCGTCGATTCCACCGCTGAGTGTGACCTGTTATGCTTCTTGGATGCCTTCTCTGGGTATCACCAGATCAAGATGGCGGTGGAAGATGTGGAGAAGACGGCCTTCCTAACCCCGTGTGGGGTGTACTGCTATACATGCATGCCATTCGGACTGCGCAACGCGGGGGCAACCTTCCAGCGGCTCATGCACATCACCTTGGGCCCGCAGCTCGGGAAGAATGTGGAGGCTTACGTCGACGACATCGTAGTGAAGTCTCGCGAGGCCAAGACCCTGATACAAGACCTGGAGGAAACCTTCGCGAGCCTCAACGCAGTGAGCCTGTGACTCAACCCGAAGAAGTGTGTGTTTGGAGTCCCCTCGGGCAAGCTCTTGGGTTTCCTCGTGTCCCGCCGAGGCATCGAGGCCAACCCAGAAAAGGTCAAGGCAGTTGAGGACATGAGCCTGCCAAAGACCCTCAGGGAAATGCAGAAGCTCACGGGGCGCGTGACGGCGCTGGGGCGCTTTATCTCCCGACTGGGGGAGCGGGCGCTGCCTTTCTTCCAGCTAATGAAGAAAAAGGGGCCCTTTGAATGGACTGAAGAGGCCAACAAGGCGTTCCAAGATCTCTAGAGATACCTAACCAGCCCTCCGGTGATGGTGGCCCCGCGCCCTCAAGAGCCCTTGGTACTCTACCTCGCCGCCACTCCCTACTCCGCTAGCGCATCCCTGGTGGCAGTTAGAGAGGAGCGTCGGGCCAAGGCCGCGACAGCCACCCGTGCCAAGGCAAAGCTGGATCAAAAGGGACTCGCGGAAGTCACCACCATGACTGAGGAAGATCAGCCGCCGCAGCGGAGCGCACCAGGGGCGGGAGAGGCCCTTCCTCCAGGCAACCAGCTTTTGGAGGCTCCACCACCTCAGGAGGCACCACGGCTTCCGGAGGACGCCATCAGCACCGACGCCCCAAGCCTCGTCGAGCACCCGGTGTACTTCGTCAGCACGGTGTTACGGGATGCGAGGGCACGGTACCCCATGCCGCGGAAGCTCCTCCTCGCGCTGCTGGTGGCTTCGCGCAAGCTGCGGCACTACTTCCAGGGTCATCCGATCAAGTTTGTCTCGGCATACCCCTTGGAAAGGGTGCTCAGGAGCCCTAACTCAGCCGGAAGGGTCGCCGAGTGGAACATTGAACTGCAAGCATTCCAGCTCGAATTCAGCACGATCAGAGTCATCAAGGGGGCCGCGCTGGCAGATTTCGTGGCTGAATGGACAGAGGCACCGGGCCTCAGGGCCAGCGAGGATCGATCCCTCTCCCCAGGAAGCGAGGCGCCAGAGGGCTGGGTCATGTACTTCGACGGAGTGTTCTCTAGGCAGGGCGCTGGGGCTAGGGCGGTGCTCATATCTCCCACTCAGGACAAGCTTTACTACGCCGTGCAGCTCTGTTTCCAGCAGGGCGAGAAGGTCTCCAACAATATAGCAGAGTACGAGGGACTAATAGCGGGCCTGAAGGCCGCCGCTGCCTTGGGAGTGAAGCGTCTTACTATCAAGGGCGATTCGCAGCTCCTTGTTAATCTCTCCAACAAGGTATACGAGCCAAGAGATGAGCACATGGAGGCCTACCTTGCGGAGGTCCGCAGGATGGAGAAGTAGTTCTGGGGGTTGGAGCTGCAGCATGTGCCCCACGACACTAATCAAGAGGCCGACGACATCGCAAAACGAGCCTCCAGGCGGTTGCCCCAGGAGCCGGGCGTCTTTGAGGAACGGCTCTTCAAGCCTTCGGCCCTGCCACCATTGTCGAGCACAGCACAGCCTCGGGTGGAGCTTCCTCAGCCACCTGCCTCAGGAGCCCCAGCCTATGGCCCGGCCTTAGGAGCACGCCTGCTCCTGACGATGGAGCCTCAGGAGTGGTGCTGGATCACAGAGCTCAGGAGCTACTTAACACAAGGGACCTTGCCGGAGAAGGAGAAGGAGGCAGAGCGTGTGGCGCGGCAAGCCACAGCGTACTGCATCATGGATGGAGAGCTCTACCGGAAACGACCGAACGATGTGTCCCTGCGTTGCATCACCAGGGAACAAGGGAAGGAACTGCTGGCAGATATACACGGTGGAGACTGTGGGCATCATTCGTCGTCACGGACGCTCGTCGGCAAGGCGTTCCGCAGCGGTTTCTATTGGCCCACTACGCTCAATGACGTTGTTGAACTTGTGAAGGCTTGCGAGGCCTGCCAATTCCATGCCAAGCAGATCCATCAGCCGGCAGGAGGTCTGCAAACCATACCGCTCACATGGCCATTCGTGGTCTGGGGGCTGGATATCCTGGGCCCTTTTCCTCGGGCGCCAGGGGGCTATCACTACCTCTACGTCGCCGTGGACAAGTTCACCAAGTGGGCCGAAGTCGAGGCCGTCCGCACCATCCCTGCTGGTTCTGCAGTCAAGTTCATCAAGGGCATCGTGAGCCAGTTCGGAGTGCCGAACCGCATCATCACTGACAACGGTTCGCAGTTCACCAGCAACCTTTTCAAAACATATTGTGCTAACCTTGGAACGTAGATATGCTACGCTTCGGTGGCGCACCCCCGAAGCAACGGCCAGGCCAAGCGGGCCAACACAGAAGTCCTGAGGGGCCTCAAGACCAGGACATTCAAGAAGAAACTGGAGGCCTGCGGTAGAGGCTGGTATGACGAGCTTCAGTCCGTGCTGTGGTCCATCCGCACAACCGCGACCAAGCCGACTGGGGAGACCCCCTTCTTCCTGGTCTACGGAGCCGAAGCGGTCCTCCCTCACAAGGTCAGGTGTCGATCCGCGCGGGTCCTGGCGTTCGATGAGACACTGCAGGACGCCATGCGGGGGACGGACCTCGTGCTGGGGGAGGAGCGTCGTCGAGAAGCTGCGCTGCGAGCGGCAAGGTACCAGCAGGCACTCCGGCGATACCACTGCTGCAACATCCGCCCCAGAACTCTCGAGGTAGGGGACCTCGTGCTCCGGCGGGTCCTCTCCAGGGAGGGACTGCATAAGCTCTCTCCTATGTGGGAGGGCCCGTTCAAGGTTGTTCATGTTTCCAGGCCAGGCTCCATGCACTTGGAGACTCAGGAGGGAGTGCCTGTACAGAACGCATGGAACATCCAGCACCTCCGGAGGTTTTACCCCTGAAAAAGGCCCAGAGCCTGTGCAGAATTCAAATGCTTGTGAAGCTCATCTTTTTGGAAAAGACCCAAAGCCTGTGAAGAAGGCAAATGCCTGTGAAGCTCATCTTTTTGGAAAAGGCCCAGAGCCTGTGAAGAAGGCAAATGCCTGTGAAGCTCATCTTTTTGGAAAAGGCTCAGAGCCTGTGAAGAAGGCGAATGCCTGTGAAGCTGTCGCATTTTAGAAAGGGCCCGGTGCCTGTGAAGAGGGCCAACGCCCGTGAAGCTTGCTTCCCCGAAGAAAGGCCCGGAGCCTGTGAAGAAGGCCAACGCCTGTGAAGCTCGCCGCCCGTGACACTCTCACGTAATAATGAGTTGGGGCTGTACACGCCCCGGAGTCTCAGGGGTGCCGGCCTCAGGCCCTGGGGCTCCCTCCCACGCCCAGTGGCAGCACTTAGCTCCGCGCTGGTGAGAAGACGTCGAAGACTAGACTAGGTGCCAGACGCGGCTTTTTCATTTGCTTTCTGTAGTTGGCTAGTTCATTCCCATTTGGAGTTTTTATCGAAACTGTCGCCGCCTTTTGATCCGTGGTTCGTCGACTTTTTTCGCTCTCCTGCCTCGATTTCTCTTGCACGGGGGCTCGCGAGGCGGAAGCCCCGGGCGCCCTCACTAGCGTTCCTGCCCCTATCGCTCAAGTTTTCACGACCCGGGTCCACTGCCGGAGCACCCCTCCGGACCATGCCTCACGGGCACCACGATGCGAACACAGGGCCTGGTTCGGTCGCCCCCGTGGCCGAGGCCAGGGATTACTTGCGAATGGGTGTACAACAGAAAGGAACAATACGGGATAACAAAAATAGTACAATGATTGACGATGTTATCCCAAACGCGCCCCACGGGGTCACCCATTGCTGTCTTTTTGCGCAGGAGAAAAGAAAGGAAAGAACAAAAGCAGGCGAAGCACGTCCCGCACCGGCCTTCCTGGAAGACTCGAGCCGCCTCCGGAGCTCAGGCGGACTCCCTCTCGCGCTTCACCGGGGCGCGACGGCGAGCAGACCCGCTGCCGCCCTCCAAGCAGGCGCGACGGCGTGGAGGCTGGCCGCGGCCGCTGCTAGAAGGGTCGCTACCCGAGGAAGAGCTGGTAAAGCTTGAGGAGTCGCAGGCCTCGCCAACCGCCCACGCGCTGCCCTCTCCATCCTCGCCGGGGCTGAGTCCCCGGCCGCGGTCGTCATCTTCAGGGCAGCACCCCGCACGGCGACCATCTTCCCCGAACACCCTCACGTAGAGGGTGGCATCGCCGTCCAACTTGAAGTGCAGAGAGCACCGGTGGCGGAGACCACGCGCGCGAGCAAACGTCTGCCAGCCGCGGGTCAGGGCCAGGTTCCCTGCAGCGGAGACCTCCAGTGAAGCCCACGAAGCCCGGCTGCAGCAGCCATCCGCCTGGAGCCAGAGCCCACCCAAGGCGCCAGCTGGGAGCTCACCCAGGAGGAAGCGAGGGAGCTGAAGCTGGGCGCGGTCGGCTCTGCCGCCCACACCATGAACTCCGGCAGCACCTCCGCAGTGTGGAGGCGCGGCCTCGGGGGTCGCACGGCCGGAGCATGCCCACCGACCATGGCCAGCCGCTCATCACCGCGCTAGAGCCACCTCCGCGACCACGGGGGACCATCATGGAGGCCACAGGATGCTTGCGAGGGCGACCTCGACCACGCTTGAGCGGGGGAGAGGAAGACTCGACCTGGCGGGCCTTTCCTTTCTCTGCGGCCGAAAACTTCCTTCGTGGAGCCATGGAGAAGAAGGAGAAGCAAGAGGGGATAGACTGGAAGGGCGCGCGCCGTTCCATACTTATAGCCGGCGAAGGGCAACCATCGACCTCCACGATCGCAGGTAATCATGACCCGCTTTGCATACAGGGACTTGTCGAATCCGTGCGGTTACCAAGGCATCATGGGGAAGCGGAGGCGCCCACGTCCAATCGACCGCCACGCGGCGCCCAAGGCCGCAGGCTGTTAGGGCCCGCAACGCTTCGCACTTGCCCTTTCGGCTCTCTGCTCGGCCAAGTTCGGGCGCGTCGTGGGCCCGGGGGCTACTGTCAGTGTCCTGGGAACGGGGGTCCCCAGACTTGCCTGCTTGCGGCCTGCGGCGTGGCTCAAAGGAAGCCCAGCACAGCCCATCTTAATCAACACAAGCTCAAGACCCTCGCGAGGGGCCAAGCCTCGCGGGGCGGATGACAAGGAGCTTCCTCAGGCACGGTCTCGTCAGGCTGGCTCACGAGGAGGCGGAAAGTTCAAGGCGGGGTACCTCGCGAGGTGCCCATGACGGAAGCCATGACGATCAAGGGCGCCAGTCGGGCGCCAGCCCGCGCAGTGTCCTCCTTTCCTCTTTGGTGCAAAGGAAGCAAGCGCAGGCGAGAGCATCAAGCAAAGGCGTCCATTTCGGTGCAACAAGACCAAGACCAACCCAACGACCGGAAGGAAGTCATTGTGGAGCCCAAGCCGGCGTCACCACCAGAGCCTTTGACAGGCGAGGACCAACTTTAGTCAGGATATGTGTACCCGTTGTTCCCCTTCAAAATGGCCAATTGTTGGCGCCCTTCCCGCTCAATATTTGGGAAGAGGCCCAGGGCCTTTGCCTATAAATAGGACTAGCCACCCCCAGGGTAGAGGCATCTAGACCTGACCTAGCAATCGGGATCCTCACCAAGAAACCAGTAGATAGAGCGATCGAACTCCTCCCAGCAGTTGGTCGCACCAGCCAAGAACAGACCCTCGCGAGGGTGTTCTTCCTTGTAAAGTTCATCATCAAGCCCAAGAGGCAATCCACCACACCCCACACTGGAGTAGGGTATTACACCACAATGGTGGCCTGAACCAGTATAAATCTTGTGTCTCTTGTGCTGTTCTGTTTGGTAGTTTAGATCCTAGCGATTCGGCAAGGAGCGAGCCGCTAGAGGGTTGAATCTCCGCGCGCACCCCAATGTTCAAACCTCAAGGGTCTGCCGGAACCCGAAATCCGACAGCTGCAGCTTTCAAGCATGCTATCAGGCCCTCATATTCTGCTATGTTGTTGGAGACCTTCTCTCCATGCTGGAAGTAGAGCTGCACGGCATAATAGAGTTTGTCCTGAGTGGGAGATATGAGTAGTGCGCCAGCCCCTACGCCATGTCGCGAGAATGCTCTGTCGAAGTACATGACCCAGCTGTCCGGTGCTTCACTTCCTGGGGAAAGCGACCGATCCTCGCCCGCTTCGAGCCCTGGTGCCTCTATCCATTCCGCCATGAAATCTGCAAGTGCGTCTCCCTTGACGACCCTGGTCGTGCTGAATTCAAGCTGAAATGCTTGCAACTCAATGTTCCATTCAGCGACCCTTCCAGCTGAGTTGGGGCTCCTGAGTACCTTTCCAAGGGATATGCCGAGACGACCTTGATGGGGTGACCTTGAAAGTAGTGCTGCAGCTTGCGTGAGGCCACTAGTAACACGAGCAAGAGTTTCTGAGGCATGGGGTATCATGCCCTTGCGTCCCGCAGCATCGTGCTAACGAAGTGCACGGGATGCTCGACGAGGTTGAGGGTGCTGGCGTGGCCTGCGTCTTCCGGAGGTCGAGACGCCTCCCGAGACGGCGGAGTCCCCAGCGCTTGGTCACCTAGAGGGGCCTATTCCGCCCTGGGTGTGTCCCCCTGCTGAGGCTGATTCCCATCTGCTGCGGCCGTGGTCTTCGCGAGGCTTTCTTGGCCTTGTGCTGCTACGGCCGGGGTTGCGACCGACGCGGTCTTGACCCGACGCTCCTCCCGAACCGCCACCAGTGATGCGCTGGCGGAGTAGGGCATGGCTGCAAGGTAGAGTACCAAGGGCTCCTGAGGGCGCGGAGCCACAATCACCAGAGGGCTAGTCAGGTACTTCTTGAGATCTTGGAATGCTTTGTCAGCCTCTTCAGTCCATTCGAACGGGCCCTTCTTCTTCATCAGCTTAAAAAAGGGCAGTGCTCGTTCTCCCAGCTTGGAGATGAAGCGTCCCAATGCGGTTACTCGCCCGGTGAGCTTCTGCATTTCTCTGAGGGTCTTCAGCGGACTCATGTCTTCGATTGCCTTGACCTTCTTTGGGTTAGCCTCGATACGTCTGTGGGACACGAGGAAGCCCAAAAGCTTGCCTGAAGGGACTCCGAGTACGTACTTCTCCGGGTTGAGCTGCAGGTCCACTTGCGAAGGCTCGTGAAGGTTTCTTCCAGGTCCTGTATCAGGGTCTTCGCCCCTCGAGACTTCACCACGATGTCGTTGATGTAGGCCTCAACGTTTCTTCCGAGCCGTCGGCCCAAGGCGATGTGCATCAGTCGCTGAAAGGTCGCGCCCGCATTGCGCAATCCGAACGGCATGCAGGTATAGTAGTATACCCCGCACGGGGTCAGGAAAGCCGTTTTCTCCACATCCTCTACCGCCATCTTAATTTGGTGATAGCCCGAGAAGGCATCCAGGAAGCACAACAAGTCGCACTCGGTGGTGGAATCGACGATATGGTCGATGCGAGGGAGCGGGAATGGATCCTGAGGGCAGGCCTTGTTGACGTTGGTGAAGTCGACGCACATGCGCTCTTTCCCTCCCTTTTTTGGCACAACGACAGGGTTGGCCAACCATTCAGGATAGCGAACCTCGCGAATGACACCTGCAGCCTCCAACTTGCGGATTTGTTGGACGATGAAGGCCTGCTTCTCGGTGGACTGTCGCCTTGCCTTCTGCTTCACGGGGCGCATGTTGGGACACACGTTCAGATGGTGCTCAATCACATCTCTTGGGACCCCTACTAGCTGATCAGGTTCCCATGCAAACACCTCCTTGTTTGCATGCAGAAATTTCACCAGGGCCTCCTCCTGTTCAGAGTCGAGATTGGCGCCTATGGTGAAGGTGGCGCCAGAGGATCCGTCTTTGTCAACTGGTACTTGCTTGGTCTCCGCCTTGTCTTGGGTGAACAGCTGCTTCTTCTTGGCCGGTGCAGCCCCCTTGGGCTTGAGGGTGTCAGCGCTGGCGGGCTGCGCCACTGCGGCCACCTTGAAAGCGAGCTTGAGCGCCTGCAGTGCATCCCTCGCGTCTCCAGACACGGTAAGGACGCCGCTGCTCCCGGGCATCTTCATGAGGTTGTAGGCCGGGTGAGTCACCGCCATGAACTGGGCCAAGGTAGGGTAGCGGAGGATGGCGTTATACGGGAGGCCGATGGGGGCGATGTCGAAGTCGACCAGCTCCGTGCGGAAGTTGTCGTGGGTGCCGAAGGTCACCGGGAGGCGGATCTGCCCCAGGGAGTTGGTGGGGCTACCTCCGACGCCTAAGAAGGGCTTGCTGGGTTGGAGTCGCCCCAGCGGCACGTGGAGGAGGCTGAAAGCTTCCGCCGAGAGCACATTGAGGCTGGCCCCGTCGTCAATGAGGGTCCTAGTCACGGCCACCTGGCAGATGGTGGGGGTGCATAACATCAGGAGCGCGCCCAAACAGGCGCAGTTGGAGGGGTGATCGTCCGAGCTGAAGGCAAATCGGCCTTGGGTGCCACCCAGCCCAGGGGGGCTTCACGACACTTGAGGACGGTGCCGATCCGGCGGACGAACGGCTTGACGTGGCGGCTCGAAGGTGGCGTCAGCGAGCCGCCCAGGAGAGCTGCAGCGACCAGGGGCGCCGGCACATCATAATGGGCGAGGAAGAGGCTGCGCAACTCCTCCCAGGAGACCACAGAGGCCGCTGGCAGGTGGAGCAACCACATGCGCGGGACGCCAGTGAGGGCCATGGGCAGCCTGTTAGCCATGACCCTGTCGTCACCCCCTGCCTCGAGGACGGCCTCCTCATACGCCAGCAGGAAAGCCAGCGGATCGGCCGCGCCGTCATAGCGCGGCGGCATGTCCGGCTTGAACTTTCTCGGCCACCGCACTTGTCGCAAGGCGGGGGTCAGGGCTTAGAGCCCCCCGGTCCCCGCGCCGGCATCGACAGCCGGAGCAGGCGGCGCGTTGCCCGCCATGAAGGCAGAGCGCGGTGCTGATGGAGAGCGAGCCGACGAAAGGGAGAGCTTCAGCGCACCCCTACCTGGCGCGTCAAATGTCGGATGTTGGGTTCCGGCAGACCCTTAAGGTTCGAACTCTAGGGTGCGCGCGAAGATCTCCCCCCTACCAATCCGCGTCTGATCGCCTCACGGGAATCTAAGCTAAACGATGAACAACATGAGGGACACAAGATTTATACTGGTTCAGGCCACCGTTGTGGTGTAATACCCTACTCCAGTGTGTGGTGTGTGGATTGCCTCAGGGGCTGATGATGGACAGTACAAAGGAAAAACTGCCTCGCGAGAGGTGTTCTTGAGTTGATGCGGTGTTCTACTTGGGGTGGATTTTCCCGTCTCTAGATGATATCCTGGATCCCTTCTACTGCGGTGACCAGCCCTATTTATAGGGGCCCTGGTCCTGTTCCCAAATATTGAGCGGGAAGGGCGCAAAGCGCGACCATTTTGAAGGGGAACATCTAGTACAAGTTATCCTGACTAAAGTTGGTGTTCGGCTGCCAAAGGCACTAGTAATGACGCCGTATTGGGCTCCACGGTGACCTCCATCCTGCCGCTCTGCTGGTCTTGGTCTCGTTGCACTGGAATGGTAACCTATGCTTGATGCCTCGGTACTCCACGCCTGTGCTTGCCCCCTTTGCACCAAAGAGGAAACAAGGACACTGCGCAGGGCAGCGCTCGCCTGGCGCCCGCCTGGTCTCGATCGTCATGGCTTGCGTCACGAGCTCCTCGCGAGGTACCCTTGCCTTGATCGCTCCGTCTCCTCGCGATCATGCCTGGCGAGGCCGCTCCTGAGGAAGCCTTGCGTCGTCTTCCCTGCGAGGCTTGGCCCCTCGCGAGGGTCTTGAGTTTGCGCTGGTGAAGATGGGCCGTATTGGGCCACCACTCGAGCCACGCCGCAGGCAGGCGAGTCTGGGGACCCCCGTTCCCAGAACGCTGACAATTCCTATGACTCAACAAAGAAGAAAAGGAAACAACAAAACAAATAAGTCTTCACGCTCCATAGTCTTCATGCGATGTCTTCTCATGTCATAGACTTCACTGCGAATAGCTACACAGACCACCATTGTCTTCAATGTATTCACACGTTTTTAGGGGTCATCTCCGATAGGTAAACCGAATCAATGAGGGACTACTACCTGTGTTATCCTGCAATTCTCACAAACACATTAGTCCCTCAACCAGGGTTGTCGTCAATACTCCAAAACCAACTAGGGGTGGCACTAGATGCACTTACAAAGCCAATACTATTAAAAGGGGATGAGATGTTGCTTAATGGCTTGCTTGCTCAAAATCCAAAAGCCCTCAACCAGTTTCTCATATCCACATTTGTCCCAAACCAAAAGTAAAACTCGGCCCGATTTGATCCATCAGGCGCCACCGAGTTCATTTGACATAGCCACTGCCAGAAATCCTAGTCACTTCGGTCTCACCGATAGGGATCTCAGTCTCGATGGGATTGCAAACTCTCTGTTTCCCTTCGTAACATTTCGGTCTAACCGAGATGAGCGATCGGTCCCACCGAGTCTGCAATGCAAACTCCCTGTTTCCCTTTCGTAATGTTTCAGTCCCACCGAGATGAGTGAATCGGTCCCACCGAGTTTGCCTGACCAACTCCCTGGTTTGGTTATTTTCAAAGTCGGTCCAACCGAGTTTCTGCAATCGGTCAAACCGAGATTGCGTTATGCCCTAACCCTAATGATATTGGTCCCACCGTGTTGACGTGTCTGTCCCACCGAAAATGCCTAACGGTCACATTATGAACTAAATTGGTCCGACCGAGTTTTCAGATTCAGTCCCACCGAGTTTGGTGAACTGTGTGTAATGGTTAGATTTTGTGTGGAGGCTATATATACCCCTCCACCCTCTCCTCATTCATGAGGGGAAGCCATCAGAACGTGCCTACATTTCCAGCATTCATTTTCTGAGAGAGAGAACCACCTACTCATGTGTTGAGGCCAAGATATTCCAATCCAACCATATGAATCTTGATCTCTAGCCTTCCCCAAGTTGCTTTCCGCTCAAATCACCTTTCCACCAAATCCAATCCTATGAGAGAGAGTTGAGTGTTGGGGAGACTATCATTTGAAGCACAAGAGCAAGGAGTTCATCACCAACACACCATCTATTACCTTTTGGAGAGTGGTGTCTCCTAGATTGGTTAGGTGTCACTTTGGAGCCTCCGACAAGATTGTGGAGTTGAACCAAGGAGTTTGTAAGGGCAAGGAGATTGCCTACTTCGTGAAGATCTACCCTAGTGAGGCAAGTCCTTCGTGGGCGATGGCCATGGTGGGATAGACAAGGTTGCTTCTTTGTGGACCCTTCATGGGTGGAGCCCTCCGTGGACTCGCGCAACCTTATCCTTCGTGGGTTGAAGTCTCCATCAATGTGGATGTACGATATCACCACCTATCAAAACCACGCCAAAAAACATCTGTGTCTCCAATTGCATTTGCATACTCCAATCCCATGCCTTTACTTTCTTGCAAGTTGCATGCTTTACTTTCCGCTGCTCATATACTCTTTGAATGCTTCTTGAATTGTATTGAGATTGCTTGACTTGTGCTAAGTTCCTAAAATCTGCCAAGAACTAAAATTGGAAAAAGGTTAAGTTTTTATTTGGTCAAGTAGTCTAATCACCCCCCCTCTAGACGTACTTTCGTTCCTACATGTTCTCCGCGATAGGAATTTTGGAGTGATTCTTTGTTGCATGCTGAGGGATTGTTATATGATCTAATTATGTTATCATTGTTGAGAGATTAAACTAGTGAAAGTATGAACCCTAGGCCTTGTTTTCAAGCATTGCAATACCGTTTTTGCTCACTTTTGTTACTTTCTACCTTGCTATTATTACATTTTCAGATTCCAAAAACCTATATCTACTATCCATATTACACTTGTATCACCATCTCTTCGCCAAACTAGTGCGCCTATACAATTTAGCATTGTATTGGGTGTGTTGCAGACACAAGAGACTCTTTGTTATTTGGTTGCAGGGTTGTTTGAGAGAGACCGTCTTCATCCTACACCTCCCACGGATTGATAAACCTTAGGTCATCCACTTGAGAGAACATTGCTACTGTCCTACAAAACTCTGCGCTCGGAGGCCGAACACGAGTCTACAAGAATAAGTTGTGTAGTAGACATCAACTGCCGAGAAAGAAGCAAAGAAGAGAAAAGCTTCACCCTCGCCCATTGCAGCAGAACTTGTGAAGAAATTGAAGATGGCTACATTGTCTTCAATTTTCATTCCCATTGATCCTATTCCAATCTCATCAGCGCCCCTGCTCGTGTCTCAGATGATCGTCATATTGTTCCATATGGGGTGGATTATCAAATCCCTCGGGCTGATGATGATGATGAAGATACCCATTCTGCTGCTACCATAGAGCAAATGGATGAAGAAATTCAGGTTGATATCTCAGTACCTCAAGATACTGCACAGACTGCTCAGCAAGCACCGCTGAGTGAAGAAAATGATGAGGGTATGGACATTGGCGGCGATACAACTCCGCTAATTCATGATGAATTTTGGGAAGCAGTTCACCCAAATTCACCCGTGACCACTTCCCTCACTCGTGAGCTTCAGACACCAGCACGCACTAAAGAAAATCATACTGGCTCTGAAGAAAGACAACCATTGCTCCAAAGCATTCCTGAAGACATTCCAGCTGCGGCAGCTGATGAAATTTCTCAAGATGAGCCAATCACTACAAAAAAAGACACATCCATGACATTTTGGGCTGAACGGATTTTTTTGTTTCATACTTATGACACTTCTATGACAATAATTATGACAAAACCCGGTATCATCATAGATGTGGTGGGCTCCTACTTCTATGACAAAAAATCATGACAGAAAATGGGCTTTTCATCCTGGGCGGGCCTGAGACGCACCTACATGACATTCTTTGGGCCGTCCATGACGGAAAAAATCATGGTAGAAGCGAGGGTGAGGAAAATTTTGGGGAATTCCCGGTTACGGTGGGTGGTTGGGGTCGAGCGATGCACGGAGGTTTTCGTGTTTCTCTCTTATACAGACGCATGTGTGTGCGAGGCATTGCACTCTAACTGAACCCGAGCGATGCATTGGGCTCTAATTGATCTCGAGCGATTGCACTAGCTACGTTACTGACTGTTAACTGAACCCGAGTGATTCCTTCGCTACTGCTACTAACTGAAGCCGATTGAACCTGTTGCCTCTTGATGAACAGTGAACGTGGGGTTGGTTTAACGAGTCGAGAGATACGTGGTTGGGGTTGGATGAATAGTTCCCAGTGGGGGTTGGATGAACAGGATCCCGTGGTAGCAGAGGCCGTTGCCGCTGGATGAACAGGACCCCGACCGAGGAGGTGGGGGTGGATGAACGGTAACCAGTGGAGGGCTGGTTGAACAGGACCCCGTGGAGGGGATGGTTGTATAGCACCCCGTGGAGGGCTGGTTCAACAGCAGCCGGTGGAGGCTGGATGAACACCACCCCGTGGAGGGCTGGATGAACAGTTGCCAGTGGAGGCTGGAGGAAGTCGATGGCGGATGAACAGTAGCACGTGGAGGCTAGAGGAAGTCGATGGTGGATGAACAGTAGCCCGTGGAGTCCCGTTTTGCGGTACGCCACACCCTTCCCTATGAGCAGGACCCCCGTTTCAACCGTAGGACGTCGAAGACAATTCCATTCCTCCGTTTTGCGGTACGCCATAGCCCTCCCGATCAACAGGACCACGTTTCGACCGTAGGAGCTCTATCAGAAGTCCGTTTCCACCGTTTTGCGGTACGCCAGACCCTTCCCGATGAACAGGACCCCGTTTTGACCGTATGCGGTCGAACAGAAGGCACATTTCCTCCGTTCTACATTACGCCAGGCCTCGTTTCAGCTGTTCCATCCAAGCCGGTTGGCTCCCGGTGAACATGATGCGTTCCGACCTAGTGGCTTTGCTCCCTATGAATAGGACGCATTCCGACCAGTCACTTGGCTCTCGGTGAAGACGATGTTGTTTCCTCCGTTCCGACCCAGCTGGTTAGCTGCCGATGAACAGGATGATGTCGCTGCCGTCTGTTGCCTCTCCATGTACACGAGCCCTGGGCATACGTATGCACGAGTACGCGTTCCAGACCCCGCCTGTATGTATGTACGTGGCCGTATTTAATTTCTTGCAGCGTGGCTATATGTACGTGTACACGATATATATAGACGGTACTATGTGACATGCCACGTCTGTGCCTCTACTATGACACGTGCATCTCCTTACTCAAACATGGTTCATCGCTGCAGAGAGACCGACCGACCCGTATGTACGTACACGATCGCGACCAGACAGAGAACCCGATGTACGGTTCGACCCGGTGGGTCCCAGCTGTCAGGGAGCATAAGGAGGCATTTCATTTCGTGCGAAGATATAGCTGGTGGGTCCCAGCTGTCAGGGAGGATAAGGAGGCACTTCCTTCTATGCGAAGATATAGCTGGTGGGTCCCAACTGTCAGGGGGGAGAATCATTTTTTTGCCCGTAATACGGACGCACTTCCTTGCGTACGAAGATGTAGCTGGTGGGTCCCAGCTGTCAGGGAGGATAAGGAGGCACCTCCTTCCATGCGAAGATATAGCTGGCGGGTCCCAACTGTTAGGGGGAAGAATAATTTTTTTGCCCATAATACGGACACACTTCCTTGTGTACGAAGATGTAGCTGGTGGGTCCTAGATGTCAGGGGGGAAATATTTTTTTGGAGGCCCTTCCGGTAGGTCCCGCTGTCAGGTGGAGGAATCATTATTTTGCGCGTAGGCACTTCCTTGCTGCGGCTGTGGAACCAGCTGTCAGCCTCTCCACATACAGTCCTCTTCCGATGGAAGGCGTTCCTTGACCACGTTGACCACACCGCGTCGAGAGCACCAAGGCGGTGGATGACGGCGAGGCCTAAGATGGGAACGATCTGGAGTCATGGAACAAGGGGCAGTGGAGTCCCTGGCGGAGGGAAGTACGAGGGACTGGTTCGGCTATCGAGTGAGGCTGCCTTCGCTGAAGAATAACAAAAGGTGTGGGTGAGTACAGCTATGAGCTGGCCACCGTTGGGAGTAGAGTGGGGCGGCGAGGCATGCGCGGTAGCACAGCCGGCCATAGGAGGCAGATGCAGGCGCTCCAGCCAGTGATGGTTTTGGCGGCTGAAGCAAGAGCAACTAGATCAAAGATTGAAGAAGCAGGATCACCGTTGGATGTCAATCCAATGACTACAGCTGTCAAAATAATTTGTTGACTCTTTGTTTAGACCATTAAATCGTTTTGTTCACTAAATGGACAACACCTTGCATAGGCTTCATCTAGTGGGCGAACAAAGTCAGCTTCAAAAGCTGTGCCGGAATGCAGCCCATTTATTTAGGTTTTACAGCCCATTTCATTTTGTTTGCCAATACATCTATTTCCTGGGCTATGACTCAAAAAATAATCTATTTCCTGGGCTGGATAAAAATAATAATAATAGCCGATTTACTATTAATCATAATTGTTTCTCAAAAAATACTATTTATGATAATTTACACCGCATTTGATTATTTATTGGAATACACCTATTTACTGAGCTCGGTCAAAAATAATATTGCGTACATGCAGCGCATTTATAATTTCTGATAATTTACAAGCCATTTGATTTTAGTAGAAATGGAACCATTTTCTGTGATGGGTGAAAAATAATGATGGTCTGGACTGAGCATTTTGTATATAAGTAATATTGAGATAAGAATATTATTAAAAATTAAGTTGGGCTAGGTAATCTTATTATATAAAAAATGAACTAGGCTGTGCATTTTATTAAAAGAAAGATAGGCTAGGCTGCGCTTATTTTAGGATATTGTGTACAACTGGGCTGAGTTGCATTGTTGATGTTCAAACAAAAGGCCTGTGTAGTACAGTACAACTTTACATGGCTACTCAGCACACATTCAATGACGCCGGAAAGTCCCAAACAAGGCTTCTGTACAACTTTTCGAAGTCATTGAGCTCAATTAATAACTTGAGAAAAAAGTTAGAGTACAGTGGAACCTAATTAAAATATGTCACAACCGGAGAAATAATTCAACGGGTCCCACTTGTGTGTGTGTGTGTGTGTGTGAGAGAGAGAGAGAGAGAGAGAGAGAGAGAGAGACCCATCGGTCAATGCTTGTAAATACATCTTTCAGCCATATGCATTAATTGATGATGCTCAGTATAAACTTATATAGTTGACACAATCATATAGGACATCATAGCACACTGAACTTGCATACAAAAATTTCACACAGGTGGCACAATCAGGGTTGAAGCAGTGGATCGCTATGGGTAGGGCTATGTTGAAACCACCATACTCGTACATAACAGTCCATCGTCTTTATCAATGACGGGGAAATATCTTGAATGCTGACAACACAATAAGTTCTTCTAGCACATTAAGTTGATGTACAACCTTTCTAGAAAAAGTTTAGGTACAAAAATAGAACAGGTCATAATCAAATGTACTTGCACATTAGTGGTTCACACCAATAGCTCAGATTTAACTAGTATCTGACGAGATTCAGTTGTTACCTCAAATTAGAGCACATCCAGGCAGCAAGCCATGCCTCTTCTCCCAAAGAAGTAGTGGCCTCCGTCGCGCGATGGAGTAGGCCCTGTGGTATCCATTGTTCCTGGCAACACGGGGAAAGTTTGACGTTGACTCCTATAATGGACGTCGTCAACCTACCCTGGCACCAGGGCGGCAGCAGGACTTCGATTGATGGATTGACCACTTCTTCGAAATGCATGAACACTCGATACAGGTACATCCCTAACATGGTCCACGGTGGCCTTAGTGGTTACTAATAGTACAACCCCGGTTCCTGGACCGGTATCTCAACACCAATCACCTTCGGTATGGTGGATGGCTTCTTCATCCATGCCATAACCGTCAGAGCCTAGCTGTCTGGAGAAACAAACATACTTATGAGCTCACCTCCAAGGTCGTTGATAAGCTCATTCATGGACTCGCTGTTCCAAGCATGTCGAGGCATGTCGTGGAAGGTAAGCTTTGTTAAAAACTCAAGTTCAGAGGGCACCGAGCCCCATCCTGGGTGCCACTGATCAAATCTCACGAGCGCGCCATTGCAGAACAAACGCCGAGAAGATTCAAACACACGACTGCAGTCGAAAGTTGTCCGGAACCTGACGAAGAAATCAGCCTGTGGTGAACAGACTTCGACGAGCAAGTCACTTATTTGGATGTTGTGTGCAATGCCCAGAGCTTTGGCAAGGTCGTCCGGCGAGACGGGAGGCCGGTCGTGTTGATGGTTACCATCAGCACTTTCCCGGCAAACTGGTCGTCGAGCGCCGCCATGCCACTGTTGAGCGATAGCACGCAGTGCCCGAAGGCTGGACAGACCTCAGGATCTCTGGCTCGGAGATCCGCGTTGACTGGAGAGATGATAGTGTGCTTGAATACAGGGAGTACAGGAGGGGAATCTGGGGGAACTGGAGTAGGAATCAAGATTCCATAGGTGGGGGAGGGGCGGGAGATTAGGGATGAAAAGGTAGCATGAATTTCGAACACACGCCAATATGTTCTCGGCGTGCAAGCACACGAAAACACCGATGGCGCCCACATGTCAGCCTAAGAGTCCTTATTCTTTTTTTTTGAGAGCCCGGCCTTTTTTAGGATCTTTTGAGAGCCTGGCCTAAGAGTCATAATTGACCTATTTGGCATTGCGTTACTACTAGGCCCATATTCACCGACACCTCGCTGGCCCAAACAAGTGTACATAATCGAAAAGACACTGAGCTCAAATTATAACTTGGAAAAAGGAGATATACTCTGAACACTGGAGAATGGTGATGCCCTCATTTAGCCCACTAGCAGTTCGAGACAATAAATAGTACGAAACAACGATATACACATCATTCAAACACTGACTAGTGACTACTACTGACATAACCATCAAGACATGATAGTTCATAAGAAGTCTTGCTACACCACCAAAACACACCCATCTATAGCGCCCAGACTCTCGTGATCCAGACGAGAATGACATTCTAAATAGAGGCAACTATTACATAGTAAGAGTGACATAGACGAGGGATACAAAATGACAAGGAATATGCATAACAAAAGAGAGAACTAGCCATCCAGAGCAAGCAGCAAAGAGAACAAGTCATTCAAAGAGGGGTGATCCAACACCATCATAATTTGCAGCCCCGCTTCAGCCACCAGTGATCCGGAGACACCAATACTCCACCCTTTCGGTGCAACAGCCCAATTACCTATCAACCTGAAGGCTTGAACCACATCACTGCCTGTCAGATTTGAGACATCCAAGGATCAAATTTAGTCTAGATGCATGTGTCATTCTCACCTTCTTTTGGCTGCAGGCTGTATCGTTGACAATCAGGGGAGTTTGCTCCCGAACTCCTAGGGCTCGCCGTGTAGACACAATTTTCCATAGCAAACAGAGCCTCTCTGCCATCAAGGTCCTTGCCAACGGTGATCTCCGGGTTAATTGGATAATTGAGTCTGAGAAACAAAGAGTGTGAACCAAGGCTGTTTACCTGCCTCCAAGTCAAAAATCCTGAAGGCCCCAACAAGCTGGTATCCTGCTCATCGACGTAACAACCACTATCTGGATACTCACGTATTTCACGGTGCTTGTACACAGTGGGGTTTTTGTAATATAACTTTTTTGGCTCATGTGTGCGAATGATCATCAGTCTTTTGCTATCGTCTAATCGAGCAAGGAACCAGTTGTGCTTCCCTGTTTTGGCAAAGGTGGTGTGATTACAAAGGGCAGTAACTGTAGGGACACTGCATCATTTCAAAAAGGATAGGCATTGTTAATGTAAGATCAGAATTGTTTAGAGTATGAGTAGGATAATGCAAGAAACAACATTGATATGTCCCTGTTGGAAGTGAGAGGAAAATACAAGGAAATGTATACTGGGTTTGAAAATATAGAAGTGTCATGCATGGTTATACTCATGTTATCTCGCAATCTATTCTTCACATGAAACTACCATGTCATGCATGTTATGTAATCATGTTCTGTCCTGACAAAACAAATTCTACAAGGAAACTAATAGACCATGCATTGTTATATACTCATGTTCTATGGGGAAAAATGCGTGAGGATATTATTCTAGCCATTGATTGCTGAAGGGTGAATATAGGTATGTACACATAGTAAGCATTACAGGATTTCACTACTTACAAATATAGAAATTTCTCCATATGCACATTTACTTCCCTAATGTATGGTTAGATGAAACCAATAGTGTGATGCATGTTTCTACATCACAAAAATGAGGAAACTAACATGGCTCTTGATAAACACTCATATTTAGTAGTATATAGATTAGTACTCAAATTCAAGGGTACAAACATGTTCAAGGATAATAAATTAAGGATAATATCCATATGTTCCTAACCATTTGATTATTCAAGGGTACAAATTGGCTGTAATGACATGGTCACAATCGCATGAATTAACTCATTCCAAATATAGCTGATTTACGGCATCTCTAATACATTTCCATAGTTCTACTCAAATCCTGCTCAAACAGGGATATGCCAATCATCACAAAAAGTTCAAATAGTGTCATGGCATTATCATTAACATCAGATAAAAACAACTTACATGCATAGTACCAGTAATACATGGTGCCATCTGCTTTGTCGATCGCGTAGATGATGCCATTGTGTTCAATAGCATCATAGAATTGTGTATCAGCTTTGACGATCCACTGCGAGCTGAGTTGTCTCCAGCTAAAGAAGGCACCGGCGTAAAGATAGGCGAGTTTGTGGTCAAACAAGGCAATTAACTTGAAGTCTACATAATCCGCCTCTCGTGTGGGCACTTGGCAGATTACAATCTTCTGCAAAACAAGGTCCACCAAACTGACATGGTAATCTGATGACTTGGACCGCAACGGTAAAATCCTATATAATCCAACAGAGGAAGGATAATCTCATGGGAGGTCTGGAAGTTCACGAGTACCAACTTTATCCCGTCTTCTCTGACGGCAGCCATCTAGTGGGAGTTCATGCCGACCCAGTATACCTGCCAAGATGTTTCGGGCGATGGTGATCGGATCGAATTCGAGGGAAATGATGTACTGCGACCCACTACAAACCTGCAAATAAGTTTCGTCTAATGGAGGTCGGATTCAAGTCGAGGGGCATCATGTACGCCTCCGTGTCATGGTGAGCCAATCTCACAAGACTAGATAGCAGCAAGCAGGGTGTCTTGAAAAGCTTAGGCCTCGCTTCGATGATGGCCGTGTGCATGTCCCTCGAGCATGCATCCAGCCGCACGACGCTCAATGTATCCATACACAAACAACAGAGGTTGAGGATGTCACTAGGGAGATTGCTCCAATCGCGGCTAATATGGATGATGTACGGTTCACGTTCGGCCATGGTGGAGTTTGGAAGGTGGGGTTTTGGGGGGCTTGATTTACGGGGGAGAAGGCTGACGGTGCTGGAGCAGCTAGTGTGGGAATAGTGGTACTGGGGGAGGCGAGCGAGGTGAGGGTACGCGGGGGCACAGTGAGATGGAGATGGAGATGGAGTGGAGCTAGGGGAAAGGGAGATGAGGAGAGGCATGCTAATGTGCTATATAGCAGCGGTGACAGACTGCACAGTGCACAAGGTGAGGCTGACTTTGGTAACCCGAACACGCCACCTGGACTAGTGTCAGGCGCAGGGTGTTGTCACTTTGCTGTGAGGACTCGACGAATAGTATTTCGACCATCAAGTGTACCACAATTGTACTACTACTAGTAGTAGTAGGAACATGAGTACCCCAGTATTGTATAGCGGAAATAGGTCTCCCGTGCTAGCATGCCTCTGCGTTCACTTCATCCTCCAGGTATCATCCATATCGCGAGCAGAACCAAATTCTCGTGCATGCGGAAGCACGAAGAAGGGCTTTTTCTTTTTTGAGGATAACTATGTATTCCTTAACCAGAGAATGTTGTGTCTCCCACGCACGCGCCAATATCCATCCGACCCAGCTACGACACATTTTTTTATCTGTTTGCATAGGTCCCGCCTGTCAGGAAAGGTGCAGAAATAAAAAGGAATCATAAAATGTCTCGCCACAGTGATTCGAAAGAGTAACCTCAACTAGCCAGTGGCACATGTAGCGCTAGAAGGATGGGCACGTACACGGACAGGTACCACTCGTCTGTCTACCCGCATAGCCTTTTACTGTAGTCTACCTAGCCGTCTAATCAACTGCCTACATGCCACTTCTCCCATTTACTTGTCCATCTGGAATCGATTTTCCTCGGCTTCTTCATCTCTCCTTCGTCTTCATTTGCATCCAAACCCCACCGCATTCACATTGTTTTAACCGCTTCACATACTCCTAGAGTAATTCCGAAGCCCCTTTAAATAATCATCTACTTCAATTAGACTAGCCATCTAATCCTAATTCTCCAAACCATAGCCCTCCATTCCAGCGGTTCCAAATGGCGAAACAGATACAGATGCAGGTTTTTAGCGTCCAACATGTCCTCGTCGAAGGCTCGTTGTGCATAGTCGCCACCGTCACCGACCACCCAAGGGGTGTTCGGAAGTGGATCAACAATGTATCCAACTCCCTCGAAAAGGTAGAGATGAAGGTCATGGGTCTCGACGCAGAGTGCATGGAGCGTGCCACTGGGAAGATCCAACGCGCCGTCGTCCTTCAGCTGTGCCTCAAAGATGATGTGTTGGTGTACCACATCATACACGCGCCCTCCATACCAGGTGAGCTCTAGGATTTCTTGTCTCGGGAGGATATATGCTTCTGTGGGGCAGCCATGGAAGGGGACAAACAGAAGCTGGCACTGTACAACCTTGATTTGAAAAGCATCACTGACCTACAAACCAGAATTAAAATTCTTGTACAAGATTGTGATAAACAGACACCATCCCTATTCCACGTAGCAAATTTTGTGCTCGGTACAAATCTTCAGAAGGGTGGCAAGACGCTGGCATTAAGGTCGTCTGGATGGGAGAATTATCCCTTGACGTACGAGCGGATAAAATATGTTGCCCTCGATGCCCGTGTGAGTTTCTAAATAGCTGCAAGGTCCAAAGAGCTTGTTGCAAAGCAGCAGGGCATTATGGATGGATGAACTATTTCCTCTCTTGTAAAAAAATATTTCCTCTCTATGTATATTGATATAGATGAACTATTTGGATTGTGTGCTTGTCTTTGGAACAAGTAGAGTAGCAGCATAGATCCACTTGACTATAAGGAATTTTTTACCCGCCTAGCTTTCTCTACTACTCCTTCCAGTGATCAGTATGCAATGCATGTGTCAGTAGACATGATAGCTTGTCCATGGAAGTTGAACTATGGCGACCTTCACGTTTCATACACCGCCACTCGAGATTCCCACGACGCCGCTCCAACCCACGGCACGCACCACGTCCCCCGACGTGCGCCTCACCCCTCTCGGCCGCACTGCCCCTCTGCCTTTGTGTGCATGACATGTGGGCTATCTGAAATGCGGCGAGCATCAAGGTTCCACAGCCACATGCGATTCCCATGACGCCGCTCGAACCCATGACACCACATGTCCCCCGACCTGCGGCTCACCCCTCTCAGCCCCATTGCCCCTCTGCCTTTGGGAGCATGACATGTGGAGCAGCCACCTATCGGGTCCACTAAAGCTCAGTCCCGTGGGCCCCGAGAGGGAGATGTAACTCCTGCGCCAGGCCTTGTGGTGCTACCGCTGCACGAACTCGTGCCAAACTCAAGATTTGTTTCTTACTAGCAAAATGCCCGTGCGTTGCACGGAACATCAAGATGCATTTGTATGAGTAGTTTATCTTGTGGGAGAAAAGGATGAACGAGGGAAGGCTTTATTTGCAAATGTGGAGAGGGGTGTGGGTATCTTTTTGCAAAATTGCCATGGTTTCCTTCCATGGACATCTACGCCTCATAACACCCCGACGTCCAGCTGTGGCACCCTCACCACGGCCAGGCCACCACCGGCCGGTTCAACTCGAATGAGTGAGTCTTGAACCACACCAATGCCGCTTCCCCATAGACGACCTACGCTGCACGTGGCCACATGCCTTTGAGCCGCGCGTCAATGTACAGCGGCAGGAACGCCTCCAGGCTCGCACTACTAGGGAAAACCCTAGTAGTAGTGCTTTAAATATGCATAACAGTAGCACTGGGTCCAGCACTACTGCTATCGCGCTACAGCTAAGTTGTAGCAGTAGCGCTGGTATGGGCAGCACTACTGGTAAGTATTGTTAGCAGTAGCGCTTCCGGGACCAGCGCTATTGATAACTATCTATAGCGCTTGTTCGGATGATGCGCTGCTGCTAAGCAAGTGCTTCTAGGAGGTGCTTTTCAGTGCTACTACTAATATTCCTGCTTTCACATATTTGCACCCCTCTACGTATTTGTGATGTATTTATATAGGCTCTATATAATAGTTTCATCACATCATACTAAACATACACTATTCTCACATATCATAGACATACAATAGTCTCGTCATACCATCATCATCATCATCATCATCATTCAACACAAATATCATCACATCTTGAAAATAGCGATACACAAGTGTGATCATGTCATGTCTCGAATAAGTGCAACTGCATGGTCATGGCACACACACAAGTTTCATCATCTCTATCTAAACCATGATGTAGAAGAGAAGAGCGATCAGCATGAGCAAGAGCACGACTATGTAGTACCGGTGGGCCCGCCCCTACTCATGCTGGAGTGTCCGCCTCAAGTAACTACTTTCCGCTTCAGCTCTGGTGTCAAACCTTCTGTGGCTAGCACCCGGGTACCTATGCACCTGGGCCTGAGCGGCTGGCCAGGTCAGTCTTATGGCGGAAAAACAGCCCGTTCTTCCTGTGCCTTTTCACCTTGATATATCCACCAGACATGCTGAAGGATAACAGGGCACTATCGAGAACACTCTTTACGTGCGTGTAATCCTTTTTATTGAGGTTCTTTGATGAGTCCAAGTACATAGCATGGGAGTATTCTGGGTACAGAACAATGAGGACGGCACCGCCCCCGCTGCGCAAATTAAGTACACCTCAACATAGCCTCCATGCTTGCAAAGGAATGATTAACACGTACGAAAGGATATGCGCGGATGACTTACTAGGGATGATAAGGCAGGAGAATCGCTTCCTTGTCCTTATTAGCGATCATGAACTCATTGAGGTAGTTGCTTGCATAGTCATGGTGCTCTTTGCAAACTACCAAGAAGCTCTCGTGCATATAGTACGGGTCCACGATGCAGATATATTTTATGTTCTCGATCCTAATGAAGTAGTTGAGATACAGCGCATACATGCGGATGAACTGGAATCCAGCTTGTTCATGTGGAACATGTAGTAGATGTAGTCAAATCACAGGTTGAACTAATTCGCGGGCCAGGTCTCGACGTACAACTTCCCACCTGGCACCTGAGCCACATAAAGCGGGTATCCTGGTTCTTTCGTGATCAAAAGGCTTTTCTCTCTAGCTAGCACATCTTCATGGAGTCTCTTTAGATCATTGTTCAGTATGTGCTCTAGCGCTTTGGCGGGTAGGATCGGCTCACCGGCGACATGGAAATGCATCTTACCTTTGACAGGTATTCTGTCTACCACCCGGGGCTTCAGAGGTGGCTGGCTGCTTGAAGCACCTCTGGTGCCTTTAGGGCCTTTCTTGTTCGGTCTCCTCCTTTGCTTCTTGGTGGGTGGCGGTAGTGAGCCCACCATACCTCCCCTCACCACCCCCCAGTGTCGTCGGGATAATCAATGGACGACCCTCGGGGGGTTGCTGGGTACATGCAGCATCTCGAGGCATCTCCTGTGAGGATCACTTGAAGAGAACTTTTTGCATTCCGCCTTAGGACGTTCCGGCTCTAGCAAATCAGGCAGCATCAAGTCATCATCTCCACACTCATAGCCTAAGTCTTCGTCGTCCTGAGCCATCAATCCTCCATCATCATAGTTGGTATTGAAATACCCGTCTGGGTCATCATCATCCTCGTCCATGTCATCATCAGCATTTTCTTCTTCGACAATGGGGGCGACATGATCTGGCACTAATGGATGCTCTCCCTCGTGTCGTACGCTACCACCCGCCACGACAGGTGCATGTAATTTGGTAGGTGGGGTGGTGTTCATACCTTCTTGAGAAGGTGGCGTTGGCGTGATACTGGGCGCCTCGAGACGAAGAAGAGTCTTCGGCCAAGGAAAGAACCAGCTCTGGCATGCGCCAATCATCTTAGGGGCCTCGTCGTCATCGACTAGTTCTGGAGGAGGCAAATCCTCGAAGCCCGCTAAGACACTGGCCATGCTAACCTTGAAGACGCCATCGGGCATCTCTCGGTTGTGGAACATGCGGTCCTTCGGCTTCACGATCGTTGCCTTTCCCATAGCCACCTTCTGGCCCTTGATGTCGTAGAGTAGGGTGCACGGGGTGTCGTCGTCCTACGAAGGAGACATGTCTGCGACGTCAAACATCTGAAAGGCAACAGAAACGAAAGACTATAGACATGCTGGTGAAAAGGGTATGACACGTAATTACCGTGAGGGCGTTGAGCTCAACCAGTGACGAAGGCCTGCCGAGCATGCCAGAGAAGGAGGTCGGGCTTCTATGACCATGAATGGGACCTTTTGTGGTTGCTTGGGCAGGTGTTGGTGTTGTGGTGTTCGCCGAATTGCTCCCGACAAAGCTGGGAAGGGGAAAGTCCTCCAGCTGTGCATTTGGATTGCTCTTCGACCAATTGAAAATTGCTGGAATCAAGCTGGCCACCGGGTCAGTGACCAACCCACTAACTACCCCAAGCAACTCTTCTTCGGTCTCAGCTTTGGTCTTATTAACCGTAATCGTGACCTTCTCACCGATACTCTGCTGAATGACGACCAACCATGTCTTCCTTCTTTCCTCTGGCTCCTCGTGGTAGCATGTCTTCCACAAGGAGCCATCTCCGACACCGTGCACACGTCCATAGGACGGCGGATTGTCCATCGGGACCTTTTTCAGTATGTTCAGGGCCCGATTGAATGAGATGTCTAACTTGGGCCTCGCCGACGGCTGTGACAACTCGTCGCTTTCGGCTACCTTTTGATGCTGCTCTTTCTGCAAAACAAACATGGATGGTTTGCTAATGTGGCAAAACTTGCAGTCGAATTGATTGGAAGCTAATATGATAATGTGGTAATATAACAATTACGAGATGTCTCATGAACTCCCTCGTGTTCGGGTCCGTGTAGAAGATCTTTCTGACTTTGTCCCACTTGTACCGGGCCCTGATCCACTCATGCTCCAGCGGGTCGGTGAACTCCGCCAAGGGGTCTGGGATTCAGAGACTTTCACGTTTGGAGTCCTCCTTGGCCCATATGTGCCTCTTCCCCTCATAACCACAAATTCCGAGGTGGTGGGGAGGCATGTTCCTGGCCTGGGGCGCCTTCATTTTCTTCGACCTTGCCTTGACTTCTTCTTTACCGCAATTCTCCCCTAATTTTGCAAAGTTCTCTTCCGTTATTGTTATATTATCAGCATGAATCTTGGACCACGGTTCATTCTTCGCAATCGCTTTTTTCACCCGAACTTTCCAGGAGGAAAAGTCGTTGGTGAACGTCACCATCGCCTTGTCGTTTATCTTTGTCATGGCGACGTCGTCCCACGGCTCTTTATATTTGCCTTCATTCCTGCCGGGGAACAGGAACCTATTGTGCAACTTCTTTAGGAGCATGTGCTCCATATGTGGTATCTGCTCAACCTTTCGTCATTGGTGTTGGTGGTTTCCCTAAGGATGTATCCAAGTTGATTGCCCCAAGACGAGCACGCATCCTCCAGCGCCGTTGGCTCTAACTTCTTGGGGTGCATCTCCGTGACCACAATTTGTCCGATGCCGAGCTTGTTTGGTCTTCGTGTCCTCTTCTTCTTTGTTGCTTTACTGGCTACGATAGCATCGTTGCCGGTCTCGGGGGTGGTGTCGGTGCCAGTGCCGGTGTCG
Organism: Triticum dicoccoides; assembly: GCF_002162155.2. NCBI lineage: Eukaryota > Viridiplantae > Streptophyta > Magnoliopsida > Poales > Poaceae > Triticum > Triticum dicoccoides. Next base: position 225,570,479 of record NC_041391.1, read on the forward strand.
GGGTCGATGTCGGGGTTGGTGCCACTGCCGCCACCATGCAACCCCATCTATTGTTCATCCATATGGGGTCTGCGAGGCGAGCAAAACCACCCACGACTTCGGCGTCGGTAGACATGTTTCCTATTCAACAATTGTAAATAAAGGATATAATGAAGAGAAAAAAGGGGGCCTATATTTGGTCGGAATGTTGATTCATTCCACTTCCGACAAATCCCGGGTACTCCATATGCCCTAGTTTCTAGCATGAAATTTTTGGCATGACCTTTGCTAAAAAGTGGACATATGGAGCGCCTAAAATTTGCCGGAACGGAAATGAATCAACATTCCGGGAAAACATAGGCCACTCGGATATTTTTCGACATTCAACCAACATTGCAAAACCAACATATAACATCAATGACATATATCATTCAAGAAAAAGCATGCTTGTACTTAAATACACAAAAATGACAAAAATAGCTACAAACTTGCTCAAACTAGCTCCTAGGGTTCATACATAGCTAACTTGCTCAAAATTTTGCTAACTTTGCTAAATTTGCTACTGGTTTTCTTAATTTGCTACTGTTTTTATACCAAAATTTTTTTGCTACTATTTTTTTTAAATTGCTACTTTTTTTAACTTTGATACTGTTTTTTAAATTTTTGCTATTGTTTTTTATACCTAATTTTTTGCTAACTTGGAACAAAAATTTGCTAACTTGCTAAAAAAACAAAAAACAGAAATTTGCTAATCAGCTACTGCCCTAATTTGCTAAGAAAACTTGATAACTTTGCTAAAAAATCCTAAATTTGCTAACTTGCCCTAAAATTTGCTAACTTGCCCTAAAATTTGCTAACTTGCCCTAAATAGAGAGAGAGAGAGAGAGAGAGAGAGAGAGAGAGAGGAGGGCAGGGGAGAGGAGAGGCTTACGGTGAGGGAGCTCGGGCTCGGGCGGCTGCGGTCGAGGGCGGTGGACGGCGGCGGCGGCGAGGTCGAGGGCGCGCGGGCAGGGGAGAGGCGGGGGCGGTGTTGTGGTCGTGAGCGGGCAGGGGAGATGCTGGTGAGGTCGAGGGCGGGCTCGGGAGATGGCCAGCGACGAGGTCGACGGCGGCCAGGGGCGACGACCGACGGTCGAGGGCGACGGACGGCACGAGGGCGGGCAGGGCGATGGCAGCGACGATAGAGTGGGGAAGAGGGTGGGGGAGAGTGGGGTTGGGACTTGGCAAAATTTGAGCCCACGCGCGGTGGTTAACTCAAAATAGTAGTAGCGCTCGATTAGGATCCAGCGCTATAGCTAACTTAGCTATAGCGTTGAGCTGCAATGCAGCGCTACTGCTAATGGCACATAATAGTAGCGCTTGTTTAGGACCCAGCGCTATAGCTATCTTAGCTATAGCGCTGGTTCACAATCCCGCGCTACTACTAACTATTCCAATTTTTATTCCTTTCTTTTTATTATTTTCCTTTTCTTGTTTTTAGTTTTTTTTCTTTTATTATTTTCCTTTTCTTTTCTGTTTACTTTCCTATTTCTTTTGTACTTCTTTCTTCCTTTTGTTTTTGTTTTTCTCCCGACGACGGCGTCTCCCTCTCCCCCACTGCGCGAATATCATCGGAACCATGCATGTGGTGGTAACATATTAGTTGACTGATAACGGTTACTTAAGTGTGTACACGAAATAGATACATATATATAAATGTAGGTTTCTGATTAGCTGCGTAGACGACATTTCACATTGAGCTTCTTCCCTTTCTTGTTCGTTGCCGAGTAATTGAGCCCCTCGTGACTTTTCCGGAGCATGGAGTACGATCTTTCTTAGGTAATGTAGTCTTGATTCTTCTTTTCACGTATGCTTCATCGTCATCGTCATCTTCCCTCATCGGGTTTCCGTATTGGTCGTAGTCTTCCTCGTTGGCGACTCCATCCATTCCAATGATGCTCCTTTTGGATCTCCTCACGACAACACGGCTAGGATTGGCCGGGTCGGTTATGAATAAGCATTGTGTCACGTGCTTAGCATGTACCCATGGCTCATTTTTGGCAATGACGTTAATGTTCACGGGAGTGCTCTTCACGACAGGTATAGACATGTTGGTGAAATACTTGTTTTCTATTACGACGTCCTTGGCCCATCTGATAGGGAACATTGTCGCATCGTGCATTCTAGCATAGTCAAGCTCCCATATCTCTTCGACCCTTCCGTAGAATCTTTCAGTTGTGCCGTCGGCGTCGGTCATGCATTGAATTGTCACCCCGGAGTTCTAGTAATCACTGTCCATGTCTTTGGCCTCCGTGTAGAACCTGTACCCATTGATATCGTAGGACTGATAAGTCGCGAGCATGGGCACGGGGCCATGTGCTAAGGCGTGTATGAGCAATCCATCAAAATTGCCCTCTTCCGGGGGATTTTCAGGAACTTGCTCTTTGAACCAACGCAAGAAAGTGGCGTTGTGCTCTACAGTAACTTCATTGTCCGTCCTAAGCATCCCCTTATCATGGTACTTCTTTGTGATGCTTTGTTTATGCCGTGCCACATAATCATCTACCACATCTAGGTGTTGTAGCACTACTAAGTTAGCCCTGTCAAAGTCATTCAGTCGATCCGAGTAGTCCATGTGCAATTCCCTTTGGCCGTTGTTGTGACCATCTCCTTCGATCTTCCCGTTGTGATTCTTCACGGGTAAACCAACAACAAGGTCTCCAACGCTTATATAATTCTCGCAAAATGAGACGCACTCATGCGTCAGATACCCCTGGACGATGCTCCATTTGGGGTGGGACATGTTACGAACGAATCCTTTTATGACCCCATTCATCCTCTCGAACGACATCATGCTGTGAAGGAATGTCGGCTCGAGGTTGATGATGTCGTCCACGTTGTGGACACACAGATGCACCATGATGTCAAAGAACGCGGGCGGGAAGTACATCTCAAGCTCAATAGTATGACAACGATCTCTTCCTGTAGCCTTCGGAGCTTCTTCACACTTATGGACTTTCGAGAGATAACATCGAAAAGTTGCAGAGACCAGTAAGCGTGTCACGGATGTGCTTCTCCATTATCCCTCTAATGGCAACCGAGAGTATATGCGTCACCATCACGTGACAGTCATCAGACTTCCTCCCGCTGAACCTTTTCTTCTTGGGGTCTAGAAATCTTCTTATCTTCCCACAGTAACCACAGCTGACTTTGATTCCCATAAGGCACTTGATGAATTGATTGATCTCCTTCGCACTTAAGGTGAAGCAAGAAGGGGGCAGTAATTCTCCTCCTTCTTGTTGACTTTTCTGCCCCTTTCCCCCTCCCCCATCTCCATCTCCGTCTCCTCCATCAACTTTTTTCGGTGGAGATCTTTCCTGATCTTCAAATCTTCCAAGTCTTTCCTTGCCTTCGGCCCATCCATGGTCTTCTCCAGCATGTTCATCAGTGTGCCAAGCAAGCTCTCAAGGACATTCTTCGTGATATGCATTTGCTCAAGGCAATGAGGCGTGTCGTGATTGGGCCAGTACTCCAAGTCCCAGAAAATAGACCTCGTTTTCCATACCTTCAGCAGCGGCTCCAGCGCCTCTTTGATCTTTCCTGGCAAAGGGCATTGTTCCCAGTTTCTCAATAGCTCATCGATTTCGGTGCCACTCCTCTTACGTGGAGGTCCTCGAAGCTTAGCCAACCCATTGAATAGGTCTCCACGCTTTCTCCATGGGTCATCCTTCTTGAGCCATCTACGATGCCCCATGTACACGATTTTCCTGCACCCGCCATCTTTCGTTGATGTAAGATGCTGATAACCCACAAGTATAGGGGATCGCAACAGTTTTTGAGGGTAGAGTATTCAACCCAAATTTGTTGATTCGACACAAGGGGAGCCAAAGAATTGTGACACCCCAAAATTTTGACCTTGTTTTATTGATTAAAATTTTTCCAGGAAATTAAAACTTTTATTTTCGGGGCTCCCTTTTGATTTTTGAACCTTTTTCTCCCTTTCTATTATGGAGTTTTTCCCAAAGTGAAAACTTTTCAAATATGTTATTGGACTTGTTTAACCTCTCAAGAAAAACTTTTCTTTTATTAATATAACTAATTACATAATTAATTTGCTTGATCTTTATTTTCTTGAAAAATGGTTTTCCAAAGTTATATGGCCATATTTGAACTATAACCATTTGATAAATTCACTTAAAATTCCAACCAAAATTTGGAGATGTCATGTGATGTTTTTAAAAACACTTTTATGCAAAAAGATATTTCTTTCATTAAATACTTTGAGCTCTATCCCAAGTTTTCAAATCTGGTCCAGAGGACAGTTTTGCACTACAACCTATTTATTTATTTCTTTAAAGCTTTCACCAAAATTTTGGGATGTCAGTGGGAGCATATTATTCTGCTTTATGCAAAAACACAGCTATGTTCTTTGAAAAATTTGAGTGAATCATCCTCATTTGCATTCTGGTCCAACTTGAGGTTTTGTACTACAACTATATTTTAACTTGCTCCTTTTGCTGTGATTCCTTTTCCTACTTGTAGTACACCTTACTAAACCCCTATGTCCTTTAGCATGCACCCATTGGATCATTTTTGGTTCATGAAGTGATGCCATTTGTCTCCTGTCCAAAACTGAGTTTTTGCAAAACTTGCACTAGCAAGTTTCTCCTTCTAACAAACTAACCTCACCACCCTCTCATGCATCTAAAGAGACCCCACTCTGGAAGTTTTGACCACTCCAAGAAATGCCTAGGTGCATGTGGCATTCTGTCGAGCACCCTGTAGGCATGATCAATTTTGACATGAGTTCTAGTTTGCACAATGATCTTGCTTCCCTGGCCTAACCACCATGTCCAATAGACTCCTATCTACTCCTAACCTAGGTCTGCTAATTCCCAGCCTCACTCGAGACCTCTAACGCGCCCTGGCATTTCATCGAGCACGTCCCGTGCGTGCTCTGGGTGCGAGCAGAGCGCGCGTTTTGCACGTGCCGCGCCCGAGCCGCCATGTCGCGCCCCTGGTTTTTGCCCGCTCTGTAGCGCCACGCCACGTGCTCCCCTCCTCACCGCAATGCGCCAAGCCGCCCTGGCAGCCTACAGCACCGCCGTCATGAGCTCTTGGCAGCGCGCCGGTCCGCAGCGCGTCTCGGCCAGGTCGGTGCCGCCCAAGCCGCCAGCGCTTGCCACCTGCCCCCTGGAGCAGCGCGAGCTCATCCGCAAGCGTGTCCCCTAGCAACCGTCGCTGCCACGTCGCCCTAGCTACAGAAAGATGGTCGCTGGCGACCTTATCCGCGGCAGCCGCTGAACCGCCTCGAATCGCCTATATAAGGAGCCCCGAGCCCGTCCCCGCACGCAGGAGTCCCAAGCCATCTCCCTAGGAACCCCATTGGCAGCCAATCAACTCGGGGACGTCTCCTTCCCCATCTCCGGCAACCGCAGCCGCTGCCACTGCCCCGGCCATTCCGGCGCCACCAGGGCCTCCCCCTCTCCGCTCTCTCCACCAGGAGCTCTCCCTTCCTCCCGTGAACCTTCCCCCCTGCTCGATTTTGATCGAGAACCACCACAGCCCCAAAACCACTTTACTCCCGACGCCGCCGGCCGCCGCGAAGCTCGTCACCGACGACTCCCTCCATCCCCAACACTCCCTCGACCACCGAAAGAACCGCCCCAGTCTTGTGGATCCATCCCCACCCTCGGGGGCCAGCGAGGAGCCGCCTAACGCCGGCGACGATCACCGGAACCCCCGCCTCCGTTCGGGCAGAGGAAGAGGAGGGAGAAGTAGACTGGTCAAACCTGACCAGTGGGCCAGGAGGGCCCACTATCAGTGACACACGAGCAGTCCATGTTGTGGAAGCGTAAAGCTAAAATACGCTTTCGATGTGTACGTTTTTAATTGAAACGTTTTCTTTTCTGTTTTATTTTTAAATAACAGACTTTTGACCAAACTTTGACCGGCTGTATCTTTTTAAATAAAACTCCAAATGAATTGATTCTTTTTCCTACCTCTCTCAAATCTGACCTAGTTTATTTTAAGATTTATTTGAAAAATATTTCAAACAACTTTTGTGCTGTTTTTGAAATTGTGTGTTAATTCAAAAATATTTTTAAATAGGATTTTGGAGAGAGGAGAAAGACTTCCAAAAGTTTTGGAGAGCACCCCCACCTCTCCACACCTTGAAGGCAAGAATTCTGAACCCCGGCATAATATTTTTGGTGTGTTCGTTGACACGTTTATAACACCACCTCATTTCGAAGGACTTGTCATTTCATGTGATATGATCATTGCATGGATGCATATTAGTGATTTCCATGCTGTTGGAAATGAGTATACCTGTGATGGTAATCATCCTCATGTACCTTGCATGCATGCCGGAAAGGAATCCGGGAAAGCCTCTGCCTTGGGTAGGCGTGAGCTTGTCGCCTGTCTCCGTCGGGACGGTTATGTCCGGTATGGCATAGTAAGATATAATGAGTGTTGATTGTATTGGTTGAAATATATTTATTATACATGTCATGCAGGAAATTATAAACCTCCTAAGTCGACCGTAGATCGTGTCTTGTTCCAGTAACCCCCACACTTGTTTCGTGCTACCACTTGTCCCTGCCACAGGTAGCGTATGGTTCCGTAATTTGTCAACCCCTTTCTAGCACACACCGTACAGAGGGGCCGGGATGAGGGTACCATGGCCATGGATTAAAGCCAGTCATCCGGTCGGGGGGCATGGGTGTTTCGGCTGTAGCCGAGGGGATAGCTTCCCCAGTTTTGCGCGCGGTATAAATTTTGTGATCCCATGTTAATCGAGGTTGTAGCCTCCCCACTTAGAGTTTTTCTTAACAGTGTCGTGGGTGATTCCAGACACCGGTAAGTTAAGCTGGTGTGTGCAAGTCATGTGTGTTTTCATTTAAAAGACCGTGGACGGAATTAGTCTTGATGGACTAAAGAAATCTGTTACTCGTGGGTAAAGAGTACACCCTCTGCAGAGATTAAACCTATTCGAATAGCCGTGTCCATGGTTAAGGACTACAGTCTGGGTTGGGTCAAGTGTCGGTCTTAGTGTCGGTCTTCGGAGGAGATACTACTAAACCAGAACGTGGATCATGACTGATGACTTGTGATAATTATTATGTTATGTTTATTATGGACTAACCCATTATATTATTTGAATTATTGAGTATCCCTGGGACGGTTCTACCTTCTGGATATTCAATGTGATTATTTATCCTATAAGCCCTTTATGTGGTGTCGCTCAGACGCCCGACTGTGGCATGCTTGTTATTTTCTTATAAAGCCCTTTATGTGGTGTCGCTGAGACGCCCGACTGTGGCATTTCTTTTATAAGCCCTTTATGTGG
>NC_041391.1:225578285-225583381 GCF_002162155.2 Triticum dicoccoides
GCTGAGATGCCCGACTGTGGCATTTCTTTTTATAAGCCCTTTATGTGGTGTCGCTGAGACACCCGACTGTGGCATTTCTTTTATAAGCCCTTTATGTGGTGTCGCTGAGATGCCCGACTGTGGCAATTCTTCTATAAGCCCTTTATGTGGTGTCGCTAAGACGCCCGACTGTGGCATTTATTTTAAAGCCCTTTATGTGGTGTCGCTAAGACGCCCGATTGTGGCATGATTGTTATTTATTTAGATACTACTATGTTATTGCATATTCATATATAACATGCTTGCATGCATCAGAATTTTTATTATCATTTGTGACTAACGTCATGAGCATAAAAATATTTTCAGCACATCATTGTTATATTATACCTATGTTTATAATGTTTGCGAGTACATTCAAAGTACTCACTGGCTTGTCCCTGGCTATTGTCTTGGCCAGATTTTTCTTGCGCGGAGAGGAGCGACTGTGCCGACAGTCCTGGAACCTAAGCAACGGTGATAGCAGCCTCGCGAAGATAGGAGTTAACCTGGTCAGCTGTTCCTGTGGGAAATGGAGTCCCCTAGAAGCCGATGATTTCAGACCGCTTCCGCCATCAACCACTAGAACCATTTGTTGTACTCACAAGCCATAATGGTCTTGTACTACATATGTTGTATTTGCTTGGAATTTCTGTATCAAGTTGGTGCCTCATCAACTAACAGTTATCCTGGGGCTGGTGAGCACAACGGCCATTTTCTGGAAATTAATACCCGGAAAAACCGGTCATGACAAACTTGGTATCAGAGCCAGGCTGACCATTGGCTAATCCTATCTTAGCCAGGTCGAAAAACCTAGGAAAACCAACCCACCAGACCCTAACCAAAAACCCCAGCCAAGCTTCCCGTGCAAGATAGCCACACAGTGACCCCGACACTTTTGGCAGTCGGTGCCCAACCTATCAGCCTAGCTTGTCGATCACGCGCTAGTAATCTGTCTTATTCGCAAGCGTGCGAAGGAAGACTCCGTTCCCTTTTTCTATAAAAACGGCACGCTAGCCTCAACACAGCACAGCCCCGACCATCAACCGAAATGCCTTGATGACCCCAGAAGTGCTTCGTCGCCTTTTTGAGAACACGCTCCAACGGGATTGTGGCCAACAAATCCCCGAGATGGTCATCATCGCTACCCCGACCCTGTAGCCTCACGACCCCCTCCAGCAGATCACGACGGTGAAAACCATGGAGAAACCTCGACGTCCGCGAGGCAAGCCCGCTTAGATATGAATGAGGTAGACTAAAATCGCTCGAATGATACCGAGTCTTAGAATGACCTCGCCTTGTAATCTTGTGACCCTGTGTCACCGTAATTAGATGCTTGTGCACTCCTGTTTTTAAGAGTAGCCATGCATGAGTATGTTGATGTGCGATTGCATTTTTTTATCCCGGGCGTGGCTGCCAACCTCGACGACGCAAGTTTGTACTATGAATAAATCTTTTGGTTCCAGCTCACAGGAAAGATATTTTCAAAACAACTCTTAACAAATCTCGAGGACGAGATTTTCTTTTAAGGGGGGTAGTGTTGTGACACCCCAAAATTTTGACCTTGTTTTATTCATTAAAATTTTTCCAGGAAATTAAAATTTTTATTTTCTGGGCTCCCTTTTGATTTTTGAACCTTTTTCGCCCTTGCTATTATGGAGTTTTTCCCAAAGTGAAAACTTTTCAAATATGTTATTGGACTTGTTTAACCTCTCAAGAAAAACTTTTCTTTTATTAATAGAACTAATTACATAATTAATTTGCTTGATCTTTATTTTCTTGAAAAATGGTTTTCCAAAGTTATATGGCCATATTTGAACTATAACCATTTGATAAATTCACTTAAAATTCCAACCAAAATTTGGAGATGTCATGTGATGTTTTTAAAAACACTTTTATGCAAAAAGATATTTCTTTCATTGAATACTTTGAGCTCTATCCCAAGTTTTCAAATCTGGTCCAGAGGACAGTTTTGCACTACAACCTATTTATTTATTTCTTTAAAGCTTTCACCAAAATTTTGGGATGTCAGTGGGAGCATATTATTCAGCTTTATGCAAAAACCCAGCTATGTTCTTTGAAAAATTTGAGTGAATCATCCTCATTTGCATTCTGGTCCAACTTGAGGTTTTGTACTACAACTATATTTTAACTTGCTCCTTTTGCTGTGATTCCTTTTCCTACTTGTAGTACACCTTACTAAACCCCTATGTCCAGGAGCATGCACCCATTGGATCATTTTTGGTTCATGAAGTGATGCCATTTGTCTCCTGTCTAGAACTGAGTTTTTGCAAAACTTGCACTAGCAAGTTTCTCCTTTTAACAAACTAACCTCACCACCCTCTCATGCATCTAAAGAGACCCCACTCTGGAAGTTTTGACCACTCCAAGATATGCGTAGGTGCATGTGGCATTCTATTGAGCACCCCGTAGGCATGATCAGTTCTGACATGAGTTTTAGTTTGCAAAATGATCTTGCTTCCCTGGCCTAACCACCATGTCCAATAGACTCCTAGCTACTCCTAACCTAGGTCTGCTAATTCCCAGCCTCACCCGAGACCTCTAACGCGCCCTGGCATTTAGTCGAGCACGTCCCGTGCATGCTCTGGGCGCGAGCAGAGCGCGCGTTTTGCACGTGCCGCGCTCGAGCCGCCACGTCGCGCCCCTGGTTTTTGCCCGCTTTGTAGCGCCATGCCACACGCTCCCCTCCTCACCGCAATGCGCCAAGCCGCCCTGGCAGCCTACAGCACCGCCGTCATGAGCTCTTGGCGGCATGCCGGCGTCCGCAGCGCGTCTCGGCCAGGTCGGTGCCGCCCAAGCCGCTAGCGCTTGCCACCTGCCCCCTGGAGCAGCGCGAGCTCATCCGCAAGCGTGTCCCCTAGCGCCCGTCACCGCCACGTCGCCCTAGCTACAGAAAGACGGTCGCAGGCGACCTTATCCGCGGCAGCCGCTGAACCGCCTCGACTCGCCTATATAAGGAGCCCCGAGCCCGACCCCACACGCAGGAGTCCCAAGCCATCTCCCTAGGAACCCCATTGGCAGCCAATCAACTCTGGGAGGTCTCCTTCCCCATCTCCGGCAACCGCAGCCGCCGCCACTGCCCCGGCCATTCCGGCGCCACCAGGGCCTCCCCCTCTCCACTCTCTCCACCAGGAGCTCTCCCTTCCTCCCGTGAACCTTTCCCCCTGCTCGATTTTCATCGGGAACCACCATAGCCCCAAAACCACTTTACTCCCGACGCCGCCGACCGCCGCGAAGCTCGTCGCCGACGACTCCCTCCATCCCCAACACTCCCTCGACCACCGGAAGAACCGCCCCAGTCTTGCGGATCCATCCCCACCCTCGGGGGCCAGCGAGGAGCCGCCTAACACCGGCGACGATCGCCAGAACCCCCGCCTCCATTCGGGCAGAGGAAGAGGAGGGAGAAGTAGACTGGTCAAACCTGACCAGTGGGCCAGGAGGGCCCACTATCACTGACACGCGCGCAGTCCATGCTGGAGTAAGTGGAAGCGTAAAGCTAAAATACGCTTTCGTCATGTACGTGTTTAATTGAAATGTTTTCTTTTTTGTTTTATTTTTAAATAACAGACTTTTGACCAAACTTTGACCGACTGTATCTTTTTAAATAAAACTCCAAATGAATTGATTCTTTTTCCTACCTCTATCAAATCTGACCTAGTTTATTTTAAGATTTATTTGAAAAATATTTCAAACAACTTTTGTGCGGTTTTTGAAATTGTGTGTTAATTCAAAAATATTTTTAAATAGGATTTTGGAGAGAGGAGAAAGACTTCCAAAAGTTTTGGAGAGCACCCGCACCTCTCCACACCTTGAAGGCAAGCATTCTGAACCCCGGCATAATATTTTTGGTGTGTTTGTTGACACGTTTATAACACCACCTCATTTCGAAGGACTTGTCATTTCATGTGATATGTTCATTGCATGGATGCATATTAGTGATTTCCATGCTGTTTAAAATGAGTATACCTGTGATGGTAATCATCCTCATGTACCTTTCATGCATGCCGGAAAGGAATCCGGGAAAGCCTCTGCCTTGGGTAGGCGTGAGCTTGTTGCCGGTCTCCGTCGGGACGGTTATGTCCGGTATGGCATAGTAAGATATAATGAGTGTTGATTGTATTGGTTGAAATATATTTATTATACATGTCATGCAGGAAATTATAAACCTCCTGAGTCGACCGTAGATCGTGTCTTGTTCCAGTAACCCCCACACTTGTTTCGTGCTACCACTTGTCCCTGCCACAGGTAGCGTATGGTTCAGTAATTTGTCAACCCCTTTCTAGCACACACCGTACAGAGGGGCCGGGATGAGGGTACCATGGCCATGGATTAAAGCCAGTCATCCGGTCGGGGGGCATGGGTGTTTCGGCTATAGCCGAGGGGATAGCTTCCCCAGTTTTGCGCGCGGTATAAATTTTGTGATCCCATGTTAATCGAGGTTGTAGCCTCCCCACTTAGAGTTTTGCTTAACAGTGTCGTGGGTGATTCCAGACACCGGTAAGTTAAGCTGGTGTGTGCAAGTCAGGTGTGTTTTCATTTAAAAGACCGTGGACGGAATTAGTCTTGATGGACTAAAGAAATCCGTTACTCATGGGTAAAGAGTACACCCTCTGCAGAGATTAAACCTATTCGAATAGCCGTGTCCATGGTTAAGGACTACAGTCTGGGTTGGGTCAAGTGTCGGTCTTAGTGTCGGTCTTCGGAGGAGATACTACTAAACCAGAACGTGGATCATGACTGATGACTTGTGATAATTATTATGTTATGTTTATTATGGACTAACCCATTATATTATTTGAATTATTGAGTATCCCTGGGACGGTTCTACCTCCTGGATATTCAATGTGATTATTTATCCTATAAGCCCTTTATGTGGTGTCGCTCAGACGCCCAACTGTGGCATGCTTGTTATTTTCTTATAAAGCCCTTTATGTGGTGTCGCTGAGACGCCCGACTGTGGCATTTCTTTTATAAGCCCTTTATGCGGTGTCGCTGAGACGCCCGACTGTGGCATTTCTTTTATAAGCCCTTTTTGTGGTGTCGCTGAGACGCCCGACTGT
>NC_041391.1:225583772-225611099 GCF_002162155.2 Triticum dicoccoides
GCCCTTTATGTGGTGTCGCTGAGACGCCCGACTGTGGCAATTCTTCTATAAGCCCTTTATGTGGTGTCGCTAAGACGCCCGACTGTGGCATTTATTTTAAAGACCTTTATGTGGTGTCGCCAAGACGCCCGATTGTGGCATGATTGTTATTTATTTAGATACTACTATGTTATTGCATATTCATATATAACATGCTTGCATGCATCAGAGTTTTTATTATCATTTGTGACTGACGTCATGAGCATAAAAATATTTTCAGCACATCATTGTTATATTATACCTGTGTTTGTAATGTTTGCGAGTACATTCAAAGTACTCACTGGCTTGTCCCTGGCTATTGTCTTGGCCAGATTTTTCTTGCGCGGAGAGGAGCGACCGTGCCGACAGTCCCGGAACCTAAGCAACGGTGATAGCAGCCTCGCGAAGATAGGAGTTGACCTGGTCAGCTGTTCCTGTGGGAAATGGAGTCCCCTAGAAGCCGATGATTTCAGACCACTTCCGCCATCAACCACTAGAACCATTTGTTGTACTCACATGAGATAATGGTCTTGTACTACATATGTTGTATTTGCTTGGAATTTCTGTATCAAGTTGGTGCCTCATCAGCTAACAGTTATCCTGGGGCTGGTGAGCACAACGACCATTTTCTAGAAATTAATACCCGGAAAAACCGGTCGTGACAAGAATAGTCTCAAGTATTAGCAGCTGAGTTGTCAATTCAACCACACCTGGAAACTTAGTATCTGCAGCAAAGTGTTTAGTAGCAAAGTAATATGATAGTGGTGGTAACGGTAACAAAAGTAAAGACAGTAAAAGTAATGTTTTTGGTATTCTGTAGTGATTGTAACAGTAGCAACGGAAAAGTAAATAAGCGAGAACCAGTATATGGAAAACTCGTAGGCACCGGATTGGCGATGGATAATTATGCCGGATGCGGTTCGTCATGTAACAGTCATAACATAGGGTGACACAGAACTAGCTCCAGTTCATCAATGTAATGTAAGCATGTATTTCGTATATAGTCATACGTGCTTATGGAAAAGAACTTGCATGACATCTTTTGTCCTACCCTCCCGTGGCAGCGGGGTCCTATTGGAAACTAAGGGATATTAAGGCCTCCTTTTAATAGAGAATGGGAACAAAGCATTAGCACATAGTGAATACATGAACTCCTCAAACTACGGTCATCACCGGGAGTGGTCCCGATTATTGTCACTTCGGGGTTGCCGGATCATAACACATAGTAGGTGACTATAGACTTGCAAGATAGGATCTAAATCTCACATATATTCATGAAAATATAATAGGTTCAGATCTGAAATCATGGCACTTGGGCCCTAGTGACAAGCATTAAGCATAGCAAAGTCATAGCAACATCAATCTCAGAACATAATGGATACTAGGTTTCAAACCCTAACAAAACTAACTCGATTACATGATAAATATCATCCAACTCATCACCGTCCAACAAGCCTACGATGCAATTACTCACGCACGGCAGTGAGCATCATGAAATTGGTGATGGAGGATGGTTGGTGATGACGACGGCGACGAATCCCCGTCTCTAGAGCCCCGAACGGACTCCAGATCAGCTCTCCCGAGAGAGATTAGGGCTTGGCGGCGGCTCTGTATCGTAAAACGCGATGCTTTCTTCTCTCTGATTTTTCTCTCTCTGAAAGCCAATATATGGAGTTGGAGTTGGCGTCGGAGGGCCACCAAGGGGCCCACGAGGTAGGGGGCGCGCCCAGGGGGGCACCCCCCACCCTCGTGGACAGGGTGTGGCCCCCTGGTCTTCATCTTTTGCAAGGATTTTTCTTTATTTTTTCTAAGGTGTTCCGTGGAGTTTCAGGTCATTCCGAGAATTTTTATTTTATGCACAAAAAACAACACCATGGCAATTCTGCTGAAAACAGCGTCAGTCCGGGTTAGTTCCATTCAAATCATACAAGTTAGAGTCCAAAACAAGGGCAAAAGTGTTTGGAAAAGTAGATACGACGGAGACGTATCAACTCCCCCAAGCTTAAACCCTTTCTTGTCCTCAAGCAATTCAGTTGACAAACTGAAAGAGAAAAAGAAAAACTTTTACAAACTCTGTTTGCTCTTGTTGTTGTAAACATGAAAAGCCAATGTCGGTGTCAAAACTGGCGGATCTCGGGTAGGGGGTCCCGAACTGTGCGTCTAGGCGGATGGTAACAGGAGACAAGGGACACGATGTTTTCACCCAGGTTCGGGCCCTCTCGATGGAGGTAAAACCCTACTCCTGCTTGATTGATATTGATGATATGGGTAGTACAAGAGTGGATCTACCACGAGATCAAGGAGGCTAAACCCTAGAAGCCAGCCTATGGTATGATTGTTGTTCGTCCTATGGACTAAAACCCTCCGATTTATATAGACACCGGAGAGGGCTAGGGTTACACAGAGTCAGTTACAATGGTAGGAGATCTACATATCCGTATTGCCAAGCTTGCCTTCCACGCCAAGGAAAGTCCCATCCGGACACGGGACGAAGTCTTCAATCTTGTATCTTCATAGTCTTGGAGTCCGGCCAATGATGATAGTTCGGCCATGCGGACACCCCCTAGTCCAGGACTCCCTCAGTATCCCCTGAACCAGGCTTCAATGACGACGAGTCCGGCGTGCATATTGTCTTCGGCATTGCAAGGCGGGTTCCTCCTCCGAATAATTCATAGAAGATTGTGAACACCAGGATAGTGTCCGGCTCTGCAAAATAAATTCCACATACCACCGTAGAGAGAATAATATTTACACAAGTTCCATCTACTGACGTATTTTGTGGTGTGACGTCACACCACAACCAAGCCTTTACTCAAATCATTTTTATTATACTGCCTCAGCGCGTTTAGCGAAGCGGTTTCCTTGGCACGTCTTGTCGAAGCAGAGATCGTGTTCCCCTTATTCTGGGATTCCCATCAATACGGACGTGGGTAACCCAACCGCGCCATTGATTGCGGCGCTTGGGAGATAAGCGAGTTTTACCAGGCCGGTGGGGACGCATAGTTTCGTCCGCCCATATATAAGGGGATAAGGATCCACCTTTTTACCTACACCTTCTTCCTCCTTTGCTTATCCATCTACGCGCACTCGAGCTCCAGCGCCCAAGTCCGCACATCTCACCTCAACCTTCTCCGACCATGTCCGGAGCGGGAGGCAAGTGGATGGCCTCCTCCATCACAGAGGGGCACGTCAAGAAGCTGCGCAGCGCCGGATATTTGTCCGGCGATATCGCGCACCGGCTCCCCGACGAGGGGCAGCTCATCCCCACCCCCGGGCCCCATGAGAGGGTGGTATTCCTTCCCCATTTCCTCCGCGGACTGGGCTTCCCACTCCACCCCTTTGTCCGGGGGCTCATGTTCTACTATGGCCTGGATTTCCATGATCTGGCCCCGAATTTCATCCTCAACATCTCGGCGTTTATCGTCGTGTGCGAGGCCTTCCTCTGCATCCAGCCCCACTTCGGCTTGTGGCTCAAGACCTGCAATGTCAAGCTGAAGGTTGTGAAGGGCAGCCAAGCGGAGTGCGGAGGCGCCATGGTGGGCAAGATGCCCAATGTCACTTGGCTCGAGGGCGCCTTCGTGGAAACCATCAAAGGGTGGCAATCGGGGTGGTTCTACATCACCGAGCCGCGTGACCCTAAATGGGCAGTGGTCCCCGAATTCAGATCTGGCATCCCCACGCGGCTCACCTCCTGGAAAGAGAAGGGCCTGCTGTGGGGTAGTTCGGAAGAGCTGACCGGACTCCAGTCCTGTCTCCAAACCCTGGTGAACAAGAAGCTCAAGCTTGTCAACGTGATCCAGGTCATGCTCGTCCGCCGGATTCTCCCTTGCCAGCAGCGGGACTTCAATTTGTGGGAGTTTGATCCGGCACAGCACCAGACCTTGAGCGGGCTCTTCGACACTATGTACGAAGATGCCTGGAGGGTGCTATTCAAGGGCGCCGAAGCTCCCGCATCCGCTACCGAAGATCGCGGATTCAGCTCGCAGCATCCGGTTGGCGAGGTAAGCCATGTTATCCTTTATGGGACACTTGCTTTTCATAGTTTGACTTTATGCGGGATCTAAACTCCCAACACCTTTAATAGGCCTGGCAAGAGACGTCCGGACAGGTTAACTGTCTGGCTCCCCTTCCAGAAGACCCAGCGGATGCCCGTCTAACAGGGCTGCTGCTCCCGGCACTTTACGTAGTGCCGGAGAAGAAGGCCAAGAAGAAGGCCATGGGAACCCGAAGGAGTTCCCGGCGTCAGGTGGTATCGGATTCATCGTCCGATGACTCCGAGGCGGACTCCTCCCACGAGGACGAGGAGGAGCAGAAATAGGCCTCTCCCCCAGCAGGGGGAGAGAGGAAGAGGAAGGCCTCCCCAACGAGGGAGGCCGAAGGGTCGAAGAAGGGAAGGACCCTTCCCCCGGACTGTTCCGCTAACGTCGGCGACAGCGACGAGGAGTGGCCCTCAAGGGCCAAGCCCCAGGCGAGATCGTGAGTATCCGGACTCCCAAATAACTTCATAATTTTTCTTTTTGTCCCATGGTGTCCTTCTAATGCCGCATACAACCCTGTAGTCCGCCCAAGGACGATCTTCCCGCTTCGTCGAGCGGGTCCTTGGGTACGTCGGATGTGGATAGTACTTCACTTCCAACCGCCTCCACCCCCCGTGACGTCGACGATGCCGAGGTGGGATCCCAGAAAGGGACCCACCAGGAGGAGGAGGCCCCGGAGGTGCCGCAGGGAAACCTCCCGAACTTTGTACCGGACTCCGCATCGGAACCTGTAGTGGTTCCGGAGTCCGGCGGGCGGCCCCTTCGTAAGAAGGGCAAGATTGTGACGCCAGTGGCGGATAATTTGCTGGAGGCGCTCAACGGCGCTTCCATCGAAGAGGAACACCGAACTGTCATGAGTGCGGTGACTCAGAAGGTTCAGCTCGCCAAAAGCGGGCTGACCAAAGCCTGCAGCAGCCTTCTAACAGGCTTTGAGGTAAGAATTTCAATATATGTAAAATAGTACCGCATAGATAGTAGCCCCTGATGCTCGGTTCGGTGTTCGGAAAGAAAAGCTGGACTGAGGATCTGAAAAGATATACGCAGGAGTCTTAAAAAATATGTCAATATGGGAATGCAGGCTGCACTGCTGACCTCTGCCGCACTGACTGCGGAGGTCAATGCTTTGAAGCAAAGCCTCGAGCGGTCCGAGAACGAGCTCGGTCATGCCAAGAAGCAGCTCGAGGACAAGGAAGGTGAGTAACACCTTATTAAAGTTGTACCTTACAGAAAAGGATTTGGTTGCAAGAGTAATAACAAGGATAACGTGGGTACTCCAGGGGCTACGAACGAGGTGGCAACCCTGAAGGAGGCGGTGTCCACGGCCGAATGCAATGCGGCCGCGGAACGAGCTGAGCGAGAGAAGCAGGAGGCGCGGGTGGCGGAGGTACGGCAAGAGCTCCAGGCTCTCGTGAAAAAACACGAGGGTTTGGAGCGTGACTCGAAGACTCGAGAGTCCGAGCTTGCGTCAGCTCTTGAGAGTGCCAAAGCTGCTAAGGCCGAAGCCCACAAGGCCCTCCAGGAAATCGAGGAATTGAAGAAAATAGCGGCGGGTAAGGCATTCTTCATGCAAAGCAAGCATGTAAAAGTGAATTACCTCTTACTTACTCGAATTCGGAGCTCTCTAGGAGCGTTTGCAGATCTGCCCCGTAGCGTGTCCGATGCTGCCGCTTTCTACAGACCCGAGGAGGGGAGCTCGACGGAGAAGGTGTTCTGGTCTCAGTATGCTGAGGCCGGACATCCGGTGCCCCTTAGCGACCAGCTAAAGCAGCTGGTCGAGCTCCACAAGGTGGCCGAACAGGCCATGAAGGGCCTCATAGTTCGGCTGTGGCCCAAAGAGGCCATGCCTGGGCGCTACTTCGGCCTGGTGCGGCGGCTGGTGGACGCTTGTCCATGGGTTGAGGTCATCAAGCACTCCGCCTGCATTGAAGGTGCCCGTTGGGCCCTTGCCCGTGCTAAAGTGCACTGGGGAAAGATGGATGCTGAGAAGCTTGTGACGGACGCGCCACCGCCGGGCAAGGAGTATCGCACACCCGAGATGTATTATAAGGGTGTCCTGAAGGGTGCCCGCATTATTGCGGGTGAGTGCTCCAAAGATGTAATATTTGAGTAGACTCGCATTTTGTTATCCTGGCGCTAAAAACTTTGTTCATATGCGCTAAGCAACGCTTGTTAATTTAAAATATTACCTTCTGTGCGGTCGTTTATCAAATCTGAGTGATGGCAAGTCGTCGGCTTCATCCCCCATGCCACGAGTGCTGGGGTGTTCGGGATAAACTCGAGCACTCTTGTTCCCATTTTTGGGTCCATCTAGGGAGGCGCTCAACACAACGAACGAGGCAACCGGACTTATAATGCTTGAACACTCTCACTTAGCCATAGAATTCTATAATTTTAAATTTCGGCGAAGCCCCTAGTGTTCGGAAGGCCGAATTCAGGGCGCTATCCACGCCTGGGCCGGACAAAGCCGGTTCCTCGCTCTAAGCGGCATAAGTCTTTAGGGACTCAAAGAAACCTCTCAAACAGCGACCGGCTCTCGCCTCATCATGACGGTCAGTTTTAGCTTTCTCCACTGAGGCGCTCGCCCAGCTCAACTGGGGCGCAATCGCAGTGGTTCTCCCAGCGCTACCTTAGCCGATATAACGGAACATAAGGTACCAAAACATGGGAGCCGGGCAAACCCAACTATTGACCCAAGACATGATTCGGAGCCGATGCATATAATGCTATAAGTTCGGGGTGCTGCACTTGTGAAAGTGTTCGGACTTATCACACCATAATGTGGGGAACTTAAGCCCCCTAGTGTATTTAGCCATACCAAAGTGTACAGATGCAACATGTCATAAATGAACATATGTATAAGAGAGAAATGCGATTATAGGCAAAAAGCTATGCATTGTTCATTCAAGAAATACTGCCATGAATGCAGAACGATACAAATAGTGTGATAAGCAAGGGGTGGGACTATTAAACATGTCCCCCTCTAGGGGTAGGCTGCGGAATGGTGTATAAAACAGATTTAATGCTCGTAATGGAGGCCACCTGGATACTCGCCGTAGCCTTTCTCCTTCCATGGCTGTTGCATCGTGAGTTCGGCAGGTCTACTGCCGGACAGGGCCTCTGGTAAATGGAGTCCTGTGGATAAGAAAGAAAAAAAGGAAAGGAAAGGATGACACACTTGGGAGCCCCTGGTGTGGTTGAGCCGCACTCTGGGCCTGTCGTGGTCGTGCCCCTCCCCCTATGCCCATGGTATCTCCAAAGCGTAATGATGTACGCGAAGTACCGATCTTGCAATTTTGCAAGGGCTGGGGTTGGGGCCGCATTGCTAAGCGTGCTCGGAACGTGCCAGGTGGTCTTTTTGTAGGTTACTCCGGGCGCGTTTAGCAGTGTCCGGTCGCTTAACGGCCGGACTCGAGAATTGCCTTAAGAGGCTGCTCTGTACTTCTGCCGCGAGAGACGGTGTGTGCTCCTCCGTTCGGAGAGAGCGTTCAGTGTTTCTGTTGACCGTGATGACTTCTCGAGGGCCTGGCATCTTGAGCTTGAGGTATGCGTAGTGCGGCACCGTGTTGAACTTTGCAAACGCGGTCCGTCCGAGCAGAGCATGATAGCCGCTGCGGAACGGAACTATGTCGAAGATTAACTCCTCGCTTCGGAAGTTATCCGGGGATCCGAAGACCACTTCTAGTGTAACTGAGCCTGTACAATTGGCCTCTACACCTGGTATGACGCCTTTGAAAGTCGTCTTTGTGGGTTTAATCCTTGAGGGGTCTATGCCCATTTTGCGCACTGTATCCTGATAAAGCAGGTTCAGGCTGCTGCCGCCGTCCATCAGGACTCCAGTGAGGTGAAATCCATCGACGATTGGGTCTAGGACCAATGCGGCGAATCCGCCGTGGCGGATGCTGGTGGGGTGGTCCCTCCGATCAAAAGTGATCGGGCAGGAGGACCATGGGTTGAATTTTGGGGCGACTGGCTCCATCGCGTATACGTCCCTGAGTGCACGCTTCCACTCCCTTTTGGGTATGTGGGTTGCATATATCATGTTCACCGTCCGCACTTGTGGGGGGAAACCCTTCTGTCCTCTATTGTTCAGCGGCCGGGTGTCTTCCTCATCATCGCTATGCAACCCCTTGTCATTGTTTTCGGCAATTAACTTGCCTGCCTGCTTGAATACCCAACAATCCCTATTGGTGTGATTAGCTGGCTTTTCGAGGGTGTCGTGTATCTGGCACGAGCAGTCGAGTATTCGGTCCAAATTGGACGGACCCGGAGTAGTTCTTTTGAATGGCTTTTTCCGCTGATCAGTTTGGAGCCTCTGAATCTGGCGTTGACTGCCGTATCCTCAGTATTATCGCTGTTAATGCGGCGTTTGTGCTTGTTGTGACGCGACCTGCCATTGCGGTCCTTGGTATCTGGACTGCTAGAATTTTTGCTGAGGTTGTTGCTGCGGGCTAGCCAGCTGTCCTCTCCCGCGCAAAAGCGGGTCATGAGTGATGTGAGGGCTGCCATGGATTTCGGCTTTTCCTGTCCTAGGTGCCGGGCAAGCCACTCGTCTCGGATGTTATGTTTGAAGGCTGCGAGGGCCTCCGCATCCAGACAGTCGACGATTTGTTTTTTCTTGGTTAAGAACCGTGTCCAGAATTGTCTGGCCGATTCGTCTGGCTGCTGAATTATGTGGCTTAGGTCATCAGCGTCTGGTGGTCGCACATATGTGCCCTGGAAGTTATCAAGGAATGCGGCTTCCAGGTCCTCCCAACACCCAATTGATTCTGCTGGCAAGCTGTTAAGCCAATGCCGAGCTGGTCCTTTAAGCTTGAGTGGGAGGTATTTGATGGCGTGAAGATCATCACCGCGGGCCATATGGATATGAAGGAGATAGTCTTCGATCCAAAACGCGGGGTCTGTTGTGCCGTCGTAGGATTCAATATTCACGGGTTTAAACCCTTCGGGGATTTGATGATCCATTACTTCATCTGTGAAGCATAGTGGGTGTGTGGCGCCTCTATATTGGGCTATATCACGACGTAGCTCAAACGAGCTTTGTCTACTGTGTTCGGCCCGACCGAACTTGCTGTATCCGGCGCGACGATTGTCGTCGCGTATCGCGGGGCGCCCACGCGATCCGTAGATCGATCTTGATTGTCTTGCCTTATCCTCCAATATGTCTCGCAAGTCCGACGCATTCCCCCGTGGCTTTGTGCTTTTCGAGCGATGCCGGGGTACGGTTTTAGTGGAGGGCCTAGAGGCCTCTCTGTCACGGCCACGAGGTGCCCGGTCAGCCGTATTGTGCGCTGGTGATGTAGGTTTATATGCTTCCTCCTCTAATCGGGGGAGCAGCTTGTGTTTGGGATAGCTTTTGGAGGGGCGTTCGAGTTCGTGCTCTTCGGCCGCAAGGACTTCAGTCCATCTGTCGGCTAGCAGATCTTGATCAGCTCTAAGTTGTTGCTGCTTTTTCTTGAGGCTGCTTGCCGTGGCCATAAGCCTGCGTTTAAAACGCTCTTGTTCGACGAGATCCTCAGGCACGACGAATTCGTCGTCGTCGAGGCTTGCCTCATCTTCAGAGGGAGGCATGTAATTATCATCCTCTACCTCTTTGTCTGCCGCTCTCTCGTGAGGGCTGGCTTCTCCGTCCTCCTGTGCTGAATCTTGCTGGAGGGGGTTGTCTTTGGCACTGTCTGGGGTGTTATTATCTCTGGTGCCGGAATCTCCATTCTTGCTGTGGCGGGATTTAGAGCGGCACCGCTAACGTCGGCGCTTACGCTGTTCCCTCGCCATTCCCATCCTTTGGGATATCCACCATGTATATGTCGTATGACAAGGTGGCTTTCCAGTGCCCAGTAGGCGCTGGTTCTTGGTCGTCTCCGGCATCGTCGTCCATACCATCGATGTCTTCGGAGTCGAAGTCTAGCATGTTGGTTAGGTTGTCGACAGTGGCTACAAAGTGGGTGGTGGGTGGGCTTTGAATTTCTTCGTCGTCCGCATCCCAACCGTCCTGACCGTGATCCGGCCTGGGCTCTCCTGATAACGAGAGATACTTTAGCGAATTCAGGATGTCGCCAAAAGGCGAGTGCTGAAAGATGTCCGCAGCGGTGATCGGCGCCCAATCGGATTCGATTGGTAGGGGCGCGGGAGGTTCGGAGTCCGGCACCTCGGAGTCACGAGTTTTACAAGGGACAGGGTTGGTATTCGGCTCCATCGCCGCAGAGGTAGCAGCCCCCGAGGCGGTGTCTAGCCACCCATCCTCGATCGGCGCAGTCGGCTCCGAGTTAAGGGTCGGAGCGGACTCTTGTGCGGCCTCCAAGGCACTATCCGGCAGCAGAGCTAGATCGTGCCCATCGTGACAATGCGGCGCATACGGCTGTGGCTCGAATCCGTCGAAGATCAAGTCCCCGCGGATGTCGGTCGTGAAGTTCAAACTTCCGAATCTGACCTGATGGCCAGGGCGTAGCTTTCAATCTGCTCCAGATGGCCAAGCGAGTTAGCCCGCAGTGCAAAGCCGCCGAACACGAAGATCTGCCCTGGACTGCGTTGTTGTTGATGATCGAAGGAGCCATCGGGCCTATATGCGACGACACAGAGGAACTCTCAATGAAAGCACCAATGTCGGTGTCAAAATCGGCGGATCTCGGGTAGGGGGTCCCGAACTGTGCTTCTAGGCGGATGGTAACAAGAGACAAGGGACACGATGTTTTTACCCAGGTTCGGGCCCTCTCGATGGAGGTAAAACCCTACTCCTGCTTGATTGATATTGATGATATGGGTAGTACAAGAGTGGATCTACCACGAGATCAAGGAGGCTAAACCCTAGAAGCTAGCCTATGGTATGATTGTTGTTCGTCCTATGGACTAAAACCCTCCGGTTTATATAGACACCGGAGAGGGCTAGGGTTACACAGAGTCGGTTACAATGGTAGGAGATCTACATATCCGTATTGCCAAGCTTGCCTTCCACGCCAAGGAAAGTCCCATCCGGACACGGGACGCAGTCTTCAATCTTGTATCTTCATAGTCTTGGAGTCCGGCCAATGATGATAGTTCGGCCATCCGGACACCCCCTAGTCTAGGACTCCCTCAGCCAACATTCAAGTTTCAACAATTATTATGAACTAACCATACTCACAATCACACATAGGTCTTACAATTACTCATATCAATAGCATAATCAGCTAGCGAGCCATAATAATAAAACTCGGATGACAACACTTTCTCAAAATAATCATAACATGATATAACAAAATGGTATCTCGCTAGCCCTTTCTGAGACCACAAAACATAAATGCAGAGCACCTTTAAAGATCAAGGACTGACTAAACATTGTAATTCATGGTAAAAGAGATCTAGTCAAGTCATACCCAATATAAACCAATAATAATGAATGCAAACGATAGTGTGCTCTCCAGCGGGTGCTTTTTAATAAGAAGGGTGATGACTCAACATAAAAGTAAATAGATAGGCCCTTCGCAGAGGGAAGCAGGGATTTGTAGAGGTGCCAGAGATCAGTTTTGAAATAGAGATAAATTATATTTTGAGCGGCATACTTTCATTGTCAACATAACAACTAAAAGACGACGATATCTTCCATGCTAAACAGATTATAGGCGGTTCCCAAACAGAATGGTAAAGTTTATACTCCCCTTCCTCCACAAGCATCAATCCATGGCTTGCTCGAAACAACGATTGCCTCCAACATTCAACGGGTCCCAAGGGGAGTTTTGTTTGCAGTTATTTTGATTTAGTTTGCATAAAGCATGGGACTGCGCATCCCGGATACCAGCCATTTTCTCATGAATGAGGAGCGGAGTCCACTCCTCTTGAGAATAACCCGCCTAACACAGAAGATAAGGGCAGCTCTAGTTGACATATGAGCTATTCGAGCATGCAAAACAGAATGTTTATTTGAAGGTTTAGAGTTTGGCACATACAAATTTACTTGGAACGGCAGGTAAATACCGCATATAGGTAGGTATAGTGGACTCATATGGAATAACTTTGGGGTTTAAGGAGTTTGGATGCACAAGCAGTATTCCCGCTTAGTACAGGTGAATGCTAGCAAAAGACTGGGAAGCGACCAACTGAGAGAGTGACAACAGTAGTAGACATGCATTATAATTAATTTACACCGAATACAAGCATGAGTAGGATATAATCCACCATGAACATAAATATCATGAAGGCTATGTTGATTTGATTCAACTACATGCGTGAACATGTGCCAAGCCTAGTCACTCAATACATTTAAAGGAGGATACCACCCCATCATACCACATCATAATCATTCTAATAGCATGTTGGCAGGCAAGGTAAACCATTATAACTCATAGCTAATCAAGCATGGCACAAGCAACTATAATCTCTAAATGTCATTGCAAATATGTTTACTTCATAATAGCTAAATCAGGAATGATGAATTATCATATTTACAAAAACAAGAGTGGTCGAGTTCATACCAGCTTTTCTCATCCCAATAAGTCCATCATATATCATCATTATTGCCTTTCACTTGCACGACCGAAGGGTGTGTATAATAATAAGAGTGCACGTGCATTGGACTAAGCTGGAATCTGCAAGCATTCAACTCAAGAAAGAAGACAAGTAATATGGGCTCTAAGTGAAATAAACAATCATGCATATAAGAGCCACTAAGCATTTTCAATATGGTCTTCTCGACCCCCAAAGAAAGGAAAAGAAATAAAAACTATTTACACGGGAAAGCTTCCAACAAGTAAAAGAAGAACGGGAAATATTTTTGGGTTTTCTTTTTAATTCTACTACAAGCATGGAAAGTAAACTGACTAATTTTTTTGGGTTTTTTCTTAAGGTTTATCAAACACACAAGAAGAAGGCAGAAAAAGAAATTTAAACTAGCATGGATATTACAGTGAAAGAGTATGAGCACCGACATCTAGCAATGAGTGTGTGTGAACATAAATGTAATGTCGGTGGGAAATACGTACTTCCCCAAGCTTAGGCTTTTGGCCTAAGTTGGTCTATTGCCAGGGATTGCCTGGCGGATACCCGTAGGTGTAGCTGGGGTCGTAGTGTGACGAAGAAGACTCTGACTGCCACTGGCTGGCAGCCTCCTCTGGATCCCAAGAATAAACAGATAGTCGTGGAGGCTCATCTTGTGGCTCCGGCTCCGGGGCTGGTGCAGGGTTCCGATAGTCTTGAACAGCCGACCACGGAACAATGTGAGGTTCTGCAGACAAGTTAAACAAAGGAGCAGGCAAAGTAATAGTCTCAGGGTGATGTTTATCAAAGTATAATTTATATTTGAGCTCCCCATCGCGACTCTTAATAAGAAAATCATGCGCTATCATACTCTTATAATCTAAATAAACATGGGGCAGCGTTGTTTCTTCTTTCTCCTCATGCCTAATAGTTATTTCAAAATGTTCAGCTAGGCGTGAAGCATAGATGCCTCCAAAGATGGGGCCCTTAGTGCGGTTCAAACTTAACCGTCTAGCAACAATTCGACCCATACTAACAGAGTTATTGTGGTATAAACCATGGAGCAAAATAATAATATCAGGAATACTAAGGTTCCCACAGTTCCTGCGTCCAATCAAGCAACGACTAGAAAATAAGGCAAAGTAGCATAAAACAGGATAATGTATGCTAGTGATCCTCACGTCAGAAACCTTCCTGGTTTCTCCCACCATGATAGTGTTAATAAAAGCTTCTACTTCGTTACCGTGGGGTTCATCTAAGGTGCCTTCAAAGGGTATTCTGCAAACCTCGAAGAATTCAGCTAATGTCATCTCTTTAACAACGTCATATAAATGAAACTCTACTGTTGGAGGTGATTTCTTAGGGAAAAAGTAGAAGTTTTGCACAAAAGTATTTGTGAGTAAGAGATACTGATGACGTTGGTCGTGGAGGAAGTTGGTGAGGCCAGCATTATCAATCAATAAATAGAAATCCTCATAAATCCCGGCTCTCCTCCAGAAGTCATCGGAGGGCCATTCACACGGCCGGACCTCCGCGGTGTGATGCAAATTGAATTTGGGCTTCTCCTCTTCTTAATTTTGTTTTTCCTTAGAGCTTCGGCTCAACGAGCCCCTCAAAAATTTCTTCATTATTTCTGAAACAATCTGAATTTTTTAGTAACTTCAAATAAAAGTGAACCAACTTCAATAAAATTGATAGTAACAACTCCCACAAGTGCCTAGAGCCTATATAAAGCATTGGAACTACTTGGAACCATATAAATTTGTCATGCAAGCTCAAGAACATGGTAACCTATGCAACACAAATATGCAATGAATAAAGCACTAGAACAAAAACTAATTGGACCAATGGAGGAGTCACATACCAAGGAACGATCTCCCCAAGTAGTTTTGCAAGAGGTGCTTTGAGCAAGGAGATCGAAAATCACAACAACGGGGGCTGGAACTCGTGCTTGAGTTGGTTTTTCATGTTTGTGTGAGACAGAGGAAGAAGATGGGTGCAGGAATAAGTGGAGGAGGGCCACCGTGGGCCCACAAGGCAGGGGGCGCGCCCAGGGGGGTAGGGCGCGCCCTCCACCCTCGTGGCCAGGTGGCAGCTCCCCCCGTGGTAATTTTTGCACGGTAAATTCTTAAATAATCCCGAAAAAATCATATTAAATTGGCATGACATTCTGAGGACTTTTATTTTCGGGATATTTTTATATTGCACGGATAAGTCAGGAAACAGATAGAAAAATACTATTTTACTTTATTTCTACTAAATAACAGAAAATATAAAGAGGGTACAGAAGGTTGTGCTTCTAGTTTCATCCATCTCGTGATCATCAAAATGAACCCACTAACAAGGTTGATCAAGTCTTGTTAACAAACTCATTCCAAATAATCACGGAACCGGAGAAATTTCGAATGACACTAAGTTACCTCAATGGGGATATGAAAATCCCTAACGATAAGAATATCATACTTTTTCTTGACAATAGGGAGAGGAAATTCATAACCTCCAAATATAATTGATGAAATTTTTCCAATAGAGTTGATACTATAAACTTGAGGTTGTTTCCTCAGAAAATGTAGCGTGTGCTCATTGCCATTAACATGAAAAGTGACATTGCCTTTGGTGCAATCAATAACAGCCCCTGCAGTGTTAAGAAAGGTCTTCCAAGAATAATAGACATACTATCATCCTCGGGAATATCAAGAATAACAAAGTCCGTTAAAATAGTAACGTTCGCAACTACAACAGGCACATCCTCACAAATACCGACAGGTATAGCAGTTGATTTATCAGCCATTTGCAAATATATTTCAGTAGGTGTCAACTTATTCAAGTCAAGTCTACGATATAAAGAGAGAGGCATAACACTGACACCGGCTCCAAGATCACATAAAGCAGTTTTAAGATAATTTCT
The DNA here is from genome assembly GCF_002162155.2 of Triticum dicoccoides. Classification (NCBI taxonomy): domain Eukaryota; kingdom Viridiplantae; phylum Streptophyta; class Magnoliopsida; order Poales; family Poaceae; genus Triticum; species Triticum dicoccoides. Next base: position 225,599,181 of record NC_041391.1, read on the forward strand.
TTTAATGGAGCATGGTATAGTAGGTACTCCTGGATCTCCAAGTTTCTTTGGTATTCCATCCTTAAAAGTATAATTAGCAAGCATGGTGGAAATTTCAGCTTCAGGTATCTTTCTTTTATTAGTATTAATATCCTTCATATACTTAGCATAAGGATTTGTTTTGAGCACATCAGTTAATCGCATACGCAAAAAGATGGGTCTAATCATTTTAGCAAATCGCTCAAAATCCTCATCATCCTTTTTCTTGGATGGTTTTGGAGGAAAAGGCATGGGTTTCTGAACCCATGGTTCCCTTTCTTTACCATGTTTCCTAGCAACGAAGTCTCTTTTATCATAACGTTGGTTCTTTGATTGTGGGTTATCAAGATCAACAGCAGGTTCAACTTCTACACCATTATCATTACTAGGTTGAGCATCAACATGAACATTATCATTAACATTATCACTAGGTTCATGTTCATCACCTGATTGTGTTTCAGCATCAGAAATAGAGATATCATTTGGATTCTCAGGTGGTTCAGCAATAGGTTCACTAGAAGTTTCCAGAGTCCTATCATTTTTCTTTTTCTTCCTCTTAGAAGAACTAGGTACATCAATATTGTTTCTATGAGAATCTTGCTTGATTCTCTTAGGGTGGCCTTCAGGATACAAAGGTTCCTGAGTCATTCTACCAGTTCTAGTAGCCACTCTAACAGCATAATCATTTTTCTTACTATTCATTTCATCAAGCACTTCTTTCTGAGCTTTAAGTACTTGTTCTACTTGAGTGGTAACCATAGAAGCATGCTTGCTAACAAGTTTAAGTTCACCTCTAATATCAGCCATATAATCACCCAAGCATTTAATCATAAAAGTATTCTGTTTTAATTGTCTACCAAAATAAGCATTAAAGTCATCTTGCTTAAACATAAAGTCATCAAACTCATCCAAGCACTGACTAGCAATTTTAGTAGGAGGGACTTCAGCTTTATCATATCTATAGAGGGAATTTACCTTTACTACCTGTGTTGGGATATCGGGAGGTTCTTCATTAAATAAGTAATTGAGATCATATACTTCTTCAACGGGCGGTAAATTAAGACCATGTATTTCTTCAATAGGAGGTAAATTCTTAACATCTTCAGCTTTAATACCTTTTTCTTTCATAGATTTCTTTGCCTCTTGCATATCTTCGGGACTGAGAAATAGAACACCTCTCTTCTTCGGAGTTGGTTTAGGAATAGGCTCAGTAATTGGCTCAGGAACTGGCTCAGGAGGTGGCTCAGGAGGTGCCCAATTATTTTCATTTGCCAACATATTATTCAATAAAATTTCAGCGTCATTCGGTGTTCTTTCCCTGAAAAGAGAACCATCACAACAATCCAGGAAATCTCTGGAAGCATCAGTTAGTCCATTATAAAAGATATCAAATATTTCAGGTTTCTTAAGAGGATGATCAGGCAAAGCATTAAGTAACTTGAGAAGCCTCCCCCAAGCTTGTGGGAGACTCTCTTCTTCAATTTGCACAAAATTGTATATTTCCCTCAAAGCAGCTTGTTTCTTATGAGCAGGGAAATATTTAGCAGAGAAGTAATAAATCATATCCTGGGGACTTTCCACACAACCAGGATCAAGAGAATTATACCATATCTTAGCATCACCCTGTAATGAGAATGGAAATATTTTGAGTAAATAAAGGTAGCGCGATCTCTCATTATTACTAAACAGGGCAACTAATCATTTAACTTAGTAAGAGGTGCCACAACAGTTTCAGATTCATAGCCATAAAAAGGATCAGATTCAACCAAAGTAATTATATCTGGATCAAGAGAAAAATCATAATAATCCTGATCAGGAACACAGATAGGTGAAGTAGCAAAAGCAGGGTCGGGTTTCATTCTATCTCTAAAAGATTCTTTACTCCATTTAACTAGCAACCTCTTAAGTTCACGTTTATCCTGGCAAGCAAGAATTCTTCGCAAGAATAGCTGCAGAAGATTCAGCATCAAAAAGATAACCCTCAGGAATAGCAGGCATAGGTTCATCATCACTCACATCATCGTGTTCAGGTTCAATAATTTCTCTTTCTCTAGACCTAGCAATTTGCTCATCAAGAAATTCACCAAGTGGCACAGTAGTATCAAGCATAGAAGTAGTTTCATCATAAGTATCATGCATAGCAGAAGTGGCATCATCAATAAGATGCGACATATCAAAATTCATAGAAGTAGTAGGTTTAGGTGTCGCAAACTTACTCATAACAGAAGGAGAATCTAGTGCAAGGCTAGATGGCAGTCCCTTACCTCCCCTCGTAGTTGAGGGCAAAATAGTAGTTCGATCATCTTTCAAGTTCTTTATAGTGTCCAGCAGATATAAATCCCAAGTGACTCAAAGAATAGAGCTATGCTCCCCGGCAATGGCACCAGAAAAAGGTCTTCATAACCCACAAGTATAGGGGATCGCAACAATTTTCGAGGGTAGAGTATTCAACCCAAATTTGTTGATTCGACACAAGGGGAGCCAAAGAATATTCTCAAGTATTAGCAGATGAGTTGTCAATTCAACCACACCTGGAAACTTAGTATCTGCAGCAAAGTGTTTAGTAGCAAAGTAATATGATAGTGGTGCTAACGGTAACAAAAGTAAAGACAGTAAAAGTAATGTTTTTGGTATTTTGTAGTGATTGTAACAGTAGCAACGAAAAAGTAAATAAGCGAGAACCAGTATATGGAAAACTCGTAGGCACCGGATTAGCGATGGATAATTATGTCGGATGCGGTTCGTCATGTAACAGTCATAACATAGGGTGACACAGAACTAGCTTCAGTTCGTCAATGTAATGTAGGCATGTATTCCGTATATAGTCATACGTGCTTATGGAAAAGAACTTGCATGACATCTTTTGTCCTACCCTCCCATGGCAGCGGGGTCCTATTGGAAACTAAGGGATATTAAGGCCTCCTTTTAATAGAGAACCGGAACAAAGCATTGTCACATAGTGAATACATGAACTCCTCAAACTACGGTCATCACCGGGAGTAGTCCCGATTATTGTCACTTTGGGGTTGCCGGATCATAACACATAGTAGGTGACTATAGACTTGCAAGATAGGATCTAAAACTCACATATATTCATGAAAACATAATAGGTTCAGATCTGAAATCATGGCAATTGGGCCCTAGTGACAAGCATTAAGCATAGCAAAGTCATAGCAACATCAATCTCAGAACATAATGGATACTAGGGATCAAACCCTAACAAAACTAACTCGATTACATGATAAATCTCATCCAACCCATCACTGTCCAGCAAGCCTACGATGCAATTACTCACGCACGGCGGTGAGCATTAGGAAATTGGTGATGGAGGATGGTTGGTGATGACGACGGCGATGAATCCCCCTCTCCGGAGCCCCCAACGGACTCCAAATCAGCCCTCCCGAGAGAGATTAGGGCTTGGCGGTGGCTCTGTATCGTAAAACGCGATGATTTCTTCTCTCTGATTTTTTTCTCCGAAAGCCAATATATGGAGTTGGAGTTGGCGTCGAAGGGCCACCAGGGGGCCCACGAGGTACCCCTGGGCGCGCCCCCCACCCTCGTGGACAGGGTGTGGGCCCCCTGGTCTTCATCTTTTGCGAGGATTTTTCTTTATTTTTTCTAAGGTGTTCCGTGGAGTTTCAGGTCATTCCAAGAATTTTTATTTTCTACACAAAAAACAACACCATGACAATTCTGCTGAAAACAGCGTCAGTCCGGGTTAGTTCCATTCAAATCATACAAGTTAGAGTCTAAAACAAGGGCAAAAGTGTTTGGAAAAGTAGATACGATGGGGACGTATCAGCTGCTGAGAGGTTGTATCATCCATGCACCTCGTGCATCCGCCGTATCTGTGGCACACCTTGCCTGAGGTGTACCCATAACCAAGATAGTCGTGCACCGTCCTCATCAGCGCAGCTCTCATATGGAAATACTCTCGTTTGCTGGCGTCCCATGTCCATGCCGGTGATTTCCATAACGTGTCTAGCTCCTCTTGCAGAAGCCCCATATATAGGTTAATACTATTTTCCAGTTGTTTCGGCCCTTGAATCAGCATGCTCATGTGTATGTACTTTGTCTTCATGCACTTCCATGTGGGGAGGTTGTACATCCATACAAACATGGGCCATGTGTTGTGGTTGGTATTCTGGTTTCCAAATGGATTCATGCCATCGGTACTCGCAACAAGCACGATGTTCCTTGGATCTTCTGCAGCAAATCCATATACGGCATTGAATGCTCTCCACTGGCTACCATCTATGAGGTGTCTCAACCTCGGATCATCTCCATGATTGGGATTCTTCCTCTCCGCATGCCAGCGCATGAGGTTTGCTTCCTTAGGATCTATGACATACCGCTACAGACGGGGAGTGATCGAAAAGTACCATACAACTTTCTGAGGAGCTTTCTTTCCTGCCTTCTTGTATCGAGAAGCATTGCACACTAGACAGCTGGTTTTTTCCGTGTGCTCCCCCCGATAAATGATGGAATCGTTGATGCATGTGTGGTACCTAATGTGCGGAAAATCAAAAGGGAAAATGATTTTCTTGGCCTCCTTGACACTAGTAGGACACAGGTTCCCCACGGGAAGAACTTTATTATGTAGATACTTAAAATGCTCATCAAGGCTTTTGTCTGTCCGTTTGTTTTTTGCATTCGTCTTTATAGGTTTGAGCGTGAAACTCAAGCGGGTTACCTCGCGATCGCAACCGTCATACAATGGAGTCCTCGAGTCTACTTCAAGTTGCGCCAGCTTGGCCTCCTCTCTAGAAGCAGCTCCCTCGCTAGTCGTACTCTTGCGAAGGAGGTCTCGAACATGAGGGTCCTGCATGACAACACTTGGTAGCATCGAAGACTGAGGCGTGACCACCGCCTCTTCTCTGCCATGTCCGGACTCTTCTTCGTCGTGTCCGGAATCTTCTCTGCCGCCGTCATTTTCGGACTCTTCCCCGCCGCCATGTCCGGCGCCATCGTCTTCATGTCGATCGGTTATCTCTTCGTCTAGCCCCATGTCGTTATTCCCTGCCATGTGGACGTCCTCATCATCATCATCATCTTCACTTATCCACTGAGTATAGCCATCCATGAAACCATTCATCAGCAGGTGCGCCTTCAAAGTGCCACGATCAAAAGGGTCCAAAAGGACTCCTTCCTTGCATCTTGCACATGGACATCTAATCCTAGTCCGACTATTTTCATACATGTCCATCACCGCGGATTGCATGTACCGCTCCACCTTCCATGCACTCACCTTCATGACCGACTGAATGGCATAACAAGCAAAAGGGTTATAAAATAAATAATGCATGCTTCAAAGTCATATAAAATTTTGGCATGACCTTGCCTAAAAATAGGACATATTGAGTTTGCTCGAAAATCACCGAAACCGAAATAAATCGACATTTCGGCAAAACATAAGCAACTCGAGGGCATGTCACTCGCACAATCTTGAAATGAACAATCCCAAAGACACATATTCCCATTCTTGAAATGAACAACTTTTTTACTCACCTATATATCTCCTGAGAGAGACCGAGAGCATGCGGTTAATTATTAGATGATGAGAGAGAATGATCGAGAGAGCACGTGTGGATGGCTAAATAGCTAGCTAGATCTAGTTGTTGGGGAGGAGAGGTGAATCTAGCTAGCTAACCAATGGAGAGGCGTTATGGTGGATGGGGCATTAATTAATGGGGAGACAAGAGAGGTGTACGAGAAAGAGAGAGGCCATTTATGGAGGAGGGTGCCATTAATGAGGAGAGAAGAGAGTAGGAGGAAGAGAGAAGAAGAGCAACAATGGTGGAGAGTGGAGAGGGGAAAGGAGGGGGAGAGAGGGCAAAGTGGGGGAGGAGGGGGAGTTGGTGGGAAGGTGGCACCAGCCGCAACTAGCAGTAGTGCTGCTTAGCAAAAAGTGTTGCTGCTATGGGACTTAGTAGTGGCGCTCTCCAGCAGAAGCGCTACTACTAAGTGGGGCCCATTAGCAATAGCGGTGCAGTAAAACCAAGCGCTACTACTAAACAGTTAGTAGTAGCGCTTGTTTCTATACATCGCTACAACTCCAGCTACCGTATGTGGCCTCGTCTGGTCCCACATAGTAGTAGCATGTTTTTGATTCCCAGTGCTACTACTCCAGAGTTACTAGTAGCGCCTGCTAGGAAAAGCGCTACTGCTAAATATCAGCAGCGGTTACTATTTTACAGCGCTACTACTATGCTACTGTGTATAAGCATTTTCCTAGTAGTGTCGGGCTACGTAGAGTACATCACGTTCGCAAACCGGTATCTGTTGAGCAGGTTCCTCCCGCCCACGAGCACACACCCATACGTATCCAGCATTCCAGCCTCGTCGTTGAGTGGTACATCCTCGGTACGGTGCAAGCGGTCGGAATCTCGAGCCCAAGTCGAAGCTATGTGCCCCGGGTAGATCACTGGCTCCTGCCCGAGCTTCCACCCGGCCGTCGTTGCCATCGCAGCACTGACGATCAGGAGCAGCACTCTGCCGTTCATCTGGAGCGCGAGCTAGTAAATGTCGTGCGGCACATCACAACAGTCAAGCACCTCTACATGCGTCAGTCGGGCAAAGGCTTTTCTTGGCCACAAGCTCCATGGTCTCGTCCAAGATCGGTGTAGTACTACAGTCGAACATGCGGGTAAAATACTACGGGAGCAACTGCATGTGCATGGCCCAGACGCTAATGTTGGCGTGAAGGAGGTGGTACTCACTGGCGCCGCAGCGGCAACATGGCTTAGGAAGGCACCTGTTGCGATGCTCTGGCATTGGCACCGCCATTGTCAACGCAGCTGATGATCTGGTGGAGGACGAGCAGGAAAGGAAAGGGTCTTGCATGCGTGTACAGATTCATGCAGGAAATTATTTCCTGGAAATACGGCCTTTGTTTACCTTTCTTTGAGGCTATAGATGACCAACAGAAGGAAATCTATTATAACTGTTGGATAAAAATTAGTGGTGCGGGAGTATGGACCGGAGCATGGGAGGGGAGCAGGCAAGCCTTGTCCGCCGACCTGCACCTCACCCCTCTCGGTCCCACCACCGCTCGGCTTTCATGAGAATGACATGTGGGCTAGCCGCATTTAAGGTCCACATGCCATTGACTCATTGGACGGTGCACTAAGCCACTGAAGCTCAGTCCTGTGGTCCCTGAGAGGGGGAAATGTCACTCCTGCGCAGGCCTTATGGTGCTTCCGCAGTACGAACTCGTGCCAAAGCCGGAATTTGTCTCTTACTACTACCAATGTGTCGGTCCGTGCGTTGCAATGGATCCAAAGTATTTATTTAGTGGAGTGCAGTCTGAACACATTATCTATTTATTTTTCTCTAGCCTTTCCTAGCCATGCAACCAATCCACATAAGCTTCATGGGTGCCCCCCACATCATATTATTCAAACTACGTTGACTGGACAAAAGATAAATCACCCTAAACAAGATCTTCCCATTTTTTGTTCCTACGATGTTGTGTCGTGCACGTACCTAGTTGTATAGTGGTAGTACTAGTTGTAGTACAAACTTCATACTAGTAGGAGTACTAGTATGGAGTGCTCCTACTCTTTTTTTTTGCGGGGAAGGAGTGCTCCTACTCTATCAACGAGCCCCATCTGACACCAAATTTCCCGGGTTCTATGCTACAGCTAGATCTTCCCCTCGTTGTTGTTTTCCAACACGGTGGGTGGGGTGCAGTTTGCCGATAGTCGGTTTGCTCAACTGGGGTCCCACATGAAAGTGAGAATGCTAGGCAACACGCCTTCCCTAGCTATGTGGCGTGCCGGACGGGCGATGGAGTACTCCCTATTCCCGGGCGTGTGGGGGTGCAACACGAATGCGGCAGGCCTTTTTCTTTTACTAGCAATGTGCCCGTGTGTTGCGACGGATCCAAAGTAGAATAGTACCTGTTCACAAACTTGAAAGAAAACACTCTTTTATAGTAGTAGAGAAACATGTATAAATTGTACCATTTGGTTCTGCTCCTTGGCACGATCAATAGATAGAAATAAAGATTGGAAATGCTAGGGCGGGGCTTTTTCCGCCAAATAAGCAGGGTAGTAGCTAGGTTGACGCAGCGTTGGTTTGGTCACATGCGGTTCGACATGTTGTGTGTTTCTAGCAAGATGCCCGTGCCTTGCACGAAGTTGATGGAAAAGGTAAGCACAACTTATAAATTGACGGATGGAGTACTAGTTACAGTGAAGCATATAATTGCCTCCAAATGTGAGCAAAGGGATCTCACATGTCTATATTTACTGGAACGAGAATGCAATAGAGCAACAAGAATTAAGTCCACGATGATGCAATCACAGTGGTGGTTACAGGAGGCAAGAAAAAAGATGCATCCATCAACATACGACCTCCTCCTCCTCGACTCAGTGCGTCGGGCCACCGACCGGCGGCTTAGTAGCCGTGGCTTTTGGCGCTACCTCAAGGTGCTTCTCAGCAAAGGCATCCAATGCTTCCAACCGGTTGAGGAAGGCCAATGTTGTAGCGTCCTCACCGGCCTTGTAGATACCTATGTACACGACTTCCTCGTACACGTGGATGTGTAGGTCGACGAATTCTTGCAGGGCGAGGCGCCTCGCGGCGAGCGCGACCTCCAGGTGGACATTCTTCATTCCGTCGGTGGGCAGTCGTAGGGCCACCAGTGCTTGAAAGAGGTTCCGGCCATGGAGGCAGATTAGGGTGGCAGGCAATGAGGAACCCGGGCGCGCGGGCTGGATGAGTACGGCGATGTTGTCCGTGAGCTTCTTGACGACGGTGAACTTGTTGATGGTGGCAATGATCATCTGGTCCAACTGACAGTCGTAGCTAGTGTCGACGATGGCCATCCACCAGCTGGTTGCCAACACCGTCTGGAGACGATCCTCGGCACCATGCCGCAGGCCGGTGTCATGGACCATCTGGCACACCCGCTAGCCGCTCGCGCGCATCGCCTCCATCGGTCTGGAGTGAGCACTTTTGCACTTAGAGTAGGTGCTTAGGTGCGTACGATGTGGTAGATATATTGGTATGGAGGGGCGCCTTTATATGAGTGCAAACTGCATTGCATTCACATCGTGTTGCCTATTTTCCCAGTCCTCCTCCCATTACTTCCCTCATGCATTCACGATGCTAATTGAAGGAGGATGCACCATTGGTTGTTCAATATTTCGGGAACCGCTACCCTCTCCCTCGTCTGCATTAAAGCTGTATCGAGAACTGCACCGCCCGCTGTCAAATCGAATAGTACTGCACCACCCGATCCACGCCCGGCTGAACACGCCTCCTCGCCTCCATCAAACGCCCCCTTTAAACCCTCATGCAAACTGAGAAACCTACTCTGGCCACATGTCCCGTTCATGAGCTGGCTAGAATTAAATGAAACACCGGCCGAGCTCCTCCCATCCGCCCTCAGTTTAAATGAGGCCAGACGCCGGCCAAGCTCCTACCGTCTGCCCTCTATTTAAATGAGGCCAGACAGACAGCGGGAAAGAATCGCACCCCTCCGCCGCTCCCCCATCTCCTCCTTCACCATTTTCTCCACTCTTCCGATGGCTTTCGAGGAGCCGTTCTCCGACATACTACCCCGCTGGGTGGCCTGCCGAGCCCTCCGGATACGAGCGAGGCCGCTCGGTGCTTCACCAACCTCGCCCTGCCCGATGGAGGCAGTTGCCACCCCAAGCCGGCGCGTGGTTCAACAACTCACTGCTCCAGTTCAGCTTGATGAGGATTGGAGAATTGCTCCACACCAACAGGGCGGTGAGCACGACGACACGGGTGTCGTCGCTAACGCGTCGTACCGCGCCACCAGTGTCTGCAGTGGGCACCCTCCCGTTCCTGCAATAGCGCCATGCAGGCAGAGACAGAAGCCGGGTGCGTGGAGAGCGACGAGTCGGTTGCCAGGTTCTCCATGTCCACCGCCATCATCAAGGAGAAGTAGGAAACGGGCCGCCGCCGCCACTTGGGTCCCATGAAGGCCACCGCCGAGGCGATGACTGCGTATACAGGTGGTTTCTTTGCTGCTTCATCTCTTCCAAGGACCTTCTTTGACCCTGCAAGTGTCTGCCGGACATGAGGAAGACAAAGGGATCCGCGGGCGGCCATTTATATTAGGTATTAATTATACCACAAGAGCCGGATTAGCACCGCTTAGTTCATGTAAATGTAATGAAATCCGTCATGTTTATATGAAGATCTGGCTCTTTTATACGAAATCCTACATGCTTATATGAAATCAGTCCATGTTTGCATGAATTTACTCTAGTTAATTAGAGTTGTGAAAATGTATGACGCTAGCGTTGGATGTCGTCCTCCGCGGAGGGAAGCGGGAGGAAATTTGCCGGCTGCCGTTGGAGATGCTCTTATGCTGGAAATAATAGAATCACATCCAATCCATTTGAGTTAATTGCGTGTATGATTCTCCCTCTATAAAAACTTAATTGCATGTACAATGTACATGACTTGCAGGGTGGCTACAGCTTCGTACAGAAAGTTAAAAAGAAACAAATCCATCCTTAATCTTGTATTCTAATTACTCTATGGGTTCCACTCTCAGTACAATAGCGAAAGAAGTATATATTAAATAATAGTATATCTCTACACTGTACTTCTCTCTCTACTCCTATAAAAAACAGAGTTGGTGATGATGGTGTGCCTGCCATCCTGCAATATAGGCCGTCCAATCAATATCTGACGGATAGGAAGGAAACTATGACAATTTTGCAAAAATATACCCACACCCCTCTCCACATTTGCAAATAAGGCCTTCCCTCGTTCATCCTTTTCTCCCACAAGATATGTCTACTCTCTTTTTTCTTATGAAAAATAGAGTTGGTGATATGGTGTGCCTGCCATCCTGCAATATAGGCCGTCCGATTTATATCTGACGAATAGGGAGGAAACTATGGAAATTTTGCAAAAAGATACCCACACCCCTCTTCACATTTGCAAATAAGGCCTTCCCTCATTCATCATTTTCTCCCAGAAGATAAACTGCTCATACAAATGCATCTTGATGTTTCGTGCAACGCATGGGCATCTTGCTAGTAATATAAAAATCTAAAGTTAAAGACATAATTCAAACTCAGGTCATCGCATTGCGAGCATCCGACGCTAACCAGTCCAGCACATATTCGTTGTGGACGATGCTGGAGATATATCTCTATGTCTACTCCTATACTCCCTCTGTTCCTAAATATTTTTCTTTTTCAGATTTGAAATGGACTACCACATATGGATGTTTATATAGACATAGTTTAGAGTGTAGATTCACTCGTTTTTCTTCATATGTAGTCACTTGTTGAAATGTCTAAAAAGACAAATATTTAGGAATGGAGGGAGTAGAAAAATAGAGTTGGTGATGATAGTATGCCTGCCATCCTATAATATAGGCCGTCATATTTATATCTAACAGATAGGAAGGAAACTATGGAAATTTTGCAAAGAGATACCCACACCCCTCTCCACACATTTGCAAATAAGGCCTTCCCTCATTCATCTATTTCTCTCACAAGATAAACTAATCATACAGATTCATCTTGATTTTTCATGCAAAGCACGGGCATCTAGCTAGTTTCTTTTAAAATAGTTACTGCAATAATTGGGTTGAAGTGTTATATTGTATGTCTGCCCCGAATGATCTCAGATTCACTAGTAGCAATGAAGAAAAGGTTGCCTTGTTAAATAACAGAAAACAGGGTGAAAACTATCACATGAGGCCGGTAAAAACAAGGCACACTAGGTTCAGCGTCATCGTCACTACAACTGTGCGTGCACGAGAAGTCTACATATCGATGGGGCTACAGAGAGAAAGACGTGGCGAGTGTGTGTGAGCGAGGCACATAGACACAACTAGTGTGTGTGTGTGTGTGTTTGTGTGTGTGTGTGTGCTTGAGAGAGAAACCAATTGATGGATTAAGA
>NC_041391.1:225611469-225648327 GCF_002162155.2 Triticum dicoccoides
AGCGAGTACATAGATTACTATCAAGATCAAGGTGCCACCCTACTCCTTCGGTGTCGGATAGTGTGTGTGTGTGTGTGTGTGTGTTTGAGAGAGAAGCCAGTAGATACATTAGTATCAAGATCAAGGTGTCACCCTACTCCTTCGGTGTCGGGAAGCGTGTGGGGGGTGGGGGGCAGGGACACTTAGATATAGGGAGAAGGAGTTTGTGTGACACATATCTATATTAAATGATAGGTAGATAGCATATGTGCGAGGCATACTTAAAACATCAGGAGATAAACAAGTGAAGGGAATATGCCCTAGTGTCAATAATAAAGTTATTATTTATTTCCTTATTTCATCATAAATGTTTATTATTCATGCTAGAATTGTATTAACCGGAAACTTAGTACATGTGTGAATACATAGACAAAACATATTGTCCCTAGTATGCCTCTACTTGACTAGCTTGTTAATCAAAGATGGTTATGTTTCCTAACCATAGACATGTGTTGTCATTTGATGAATGTGGTCACGTCATTAGGAGAATGATATGATGGACATGACCCATCTGTTAGCTTAGCATTATGATAGTTACAGTTTCATTGCTACTGCTTTCTTCATGACTTATACATGTTCCTCAGACTATGAGATTATGCGACTCCCGAATACCGGAGGAACACTTTATGTGCTACCAAATGTCACAATGTAAAGGTGCTCTACAGGTGTCTCCGAAGGTGTTTGTTGGGTTGGCATAGATCGAGATTAGGATTTGTCACTCCGTGTTCCAGAGAGGTATCTCTGGGCCCTCTCGGTAATGCTCATCACTATAAGCCTTGCAAGCATTGTGACTAATGAGTTAGTTGCGGGATGAAGTATTACGGAAAGAGTAAAGAGACTTGCTGGAAATGAGATTGAACTAGGTATGATGATACCGACGATCGAATCTCAGACATGTAACATACCGATGACAAAGGGAACAGTGTATGTTGTTATGCGGTTTGACTCATAAAAATCTTCGTAGAATATGTAGGAGCCAATATGATCATCCAGGTTCCTCTATTGTTTATTGATTGGAAATGTGTCTCGGTCATGTCTACATAGTTCTCGAACCCGTAGGGTCCGCACGCTTAACGTTCGATGATGATTTGTATTACGAGTTATGTGTTTTGATGACAGAAGTTTGTTCGGATTCCCGGATGAGACCACGGACATGATGAGGAGTCTCAAAATGGTCGAGACATAAAGATTGATATATTGGACGGCTATATTTGGACACCGGCAGTGTTCTGGAGAAGTTTCGGATAAAACCGGAGTGCCGGAGCATTACTGGAACCCCCGGGGGAATTATTGGGCCACATGGGCCTTGGTGGAGAGAGAGAGGGGCGGATAGGGCAGGCCACGCGCCCCCTTCCCCTTGGGTCCGAATTGGACTAGGGAAGGGGGGTGGTGCCCCCTTTTCCTTCTCCCTCTCCCTCTCCTTCCTTCCCCCTCTCACCCTCTTGGTGGAATCCTACTAGGACTAGTGTCCTAGTAGGACTCCCCTTGTGGGGTGCGCCCTAGGAGGGCCGGCTAGCCTCCCTCTTGATCCTTTATATAGGGGGCAGGGGGCACCCTAGAACACACAAGTTGATCTTTTAGCCATGTACGGTGCCCCCCTCCACAGTTACACACCTCGGTTATATCGTCATAGTGCTTAGGCGAAGCCCTGCGCAAGTAACTTCATCATCACCATATCCACGCCGTCCTGCTGAAGAAACTCTCCCTCGGCCTCAACTGGAACAAGAGTACAAGGGACGTCATCGAGCTGAATATGTGCTGAACTCGAAGGTGCCGTATGTTAGATGCTTCGATCGGTTGGATCGCGAAGATGTTCGACTACATCAACCGCGTTAACTAACGCTTCCTCTTTTGGTCTACGAGGGTACGTGGACACACTCTCCCCTCTGGTTGCTATGCATCACCTAGATAGATCTTGCGTGATCATAGGAATTTTTATGAAATTACTGTGTTCCCCAACTGTGGCATCCGAGCCAGATCTATGCGTAGATGTTATATGCACGAGTAGAACACAAAGAGTTGTGGGTGATGATAGTCATACTGCTTACCACCAACGTCTTACTTTGATTCGGAGGTATTGTTGGATGAAGCAGCCCGAACCGACATTACATGACCGTGTTCATGAGACTGGTTCTACCGAAGTACTTTTGCACAAAGGTGGCTGGCAGGTGTCTGTTTCTCCAACTTTAGTTGAATCGAGTTTGACTACGGGCGGTCCTTGTTGAAGGTTAAAACAACACACTTGATGAAAAACCATTGTGGTTTTGATGCGTAGGTAAGAATGGTTCTTGCTAGAAGCCTGTAGCAGCCACGTAAAACTTGCAACAAAAAAGTAGAGGACGTCTAACTTGTTTTTGCAGGGCTTGTTGTGATGTGATATGGTCAAGGCATAATGTGATATAAATTGTTGTACGAGATGATCATGTTTTGTAAAAGGTTATCGGCAACTGGCAGGAGCCATATGGTTGTCGCTTTATTGTATGTAATGCAATCACCATGTAATTGTGTTACTTTATCACTAAGCAGTAGCGATTGTCGTAGTAACAATAGTTGTCAAGAAGACAATGATGATACGATGGAGATCAAGGTGTCGCGCCGATGATGGTGGAGATCATGACGATGCTTCGATGATGGAGATCATGAGCACAAAATGATGATGGCCATATCATGTCACATATTTTGATTGCATGTGATGTTTATCTTTTATGCATCTTATTTTGCTTAGTACGGCGGTAGCATTATAAGATGATCCCTTACTAAATTTCAAGGTATATGTGTTCTCCCTGAGTATGCACCATTGCTATAGTACGTCGTACCGAGAAACCACGTGATGATCGGGTGTGATAAGCTCTACATTCACATACAACAGGCGCAAGCCAGTTTTGCACACGCAGAATACTCAGGTTAAACTTGACGAGCCTAGCATATGCAGATATGGCCTCGGAACAATGGGACTGAAAGGTCGAATGTGAATCATATAGTAGATATGATCAACATAGTGACGTTCACCATTGAAAGCTACTTCATCTCACGTGATGATCGGACATGGTTTAGTTGATTTGGATCACGTGATCATTTAGATGACTAGAGGGATGTCTATCTAAGTGGAGTTCTTAAGTAATATGATTAATTGAACTTTAATTTATCATGAACTTAGTCCTGATAGTTATTTTGCATGCCTATGTTATTGTAGATCAATGGCCCGTGTTACCTTTCCTTTGAATTTTAATGCGTTCCTAGAGAAAGCTAAGTTGAAAGATGATGGCAGCAACTACACGGTCTGGGTCCGTAACTTGAGGATTATCCTCATTGCTGCATAGAGGAATTATGTCCTGGAAGCACCCGCTTGGTGCCAGGCCTGCTGCAGATGCTACTGATGACGTTAAGAACGTCTGGCAGAGCAAAGCTGATGACTACTCGATAGTTCAGTGTGCCATGCTTTACGGCTTAGAATCGGGACTTCAAAGACGTTTTGAACGTCATGGAGCATATGAGATGTTCCAAGAGTTGAAGTTAATATTTCAAGCAAATGCCCGAGTTGAGAGATATGAAGTCTCCAACAAGTTCTACAGTTGTAAAATGGAGGAGAATAGTTCTGTCAGTGAACATATACTCAGAATGTCTGGGTACCATAACCACTTGACTTAGCTAGGAGTTAATCTTCCTGATGATAGTGTCATTGCCAGAGTTTTTCAATCACTACCACCAAGCTATAAAGGCTTCATCATGAACTATAATATGCAAGGGATGAACAAGACTATTCCCGAGCTCTTCGCGATGCAAAAGGCTACGGAGGCAGAAATCAAGAAGGAGCATCAAGTGTTGATGGTCAACAAGACCACTAGTTTCAAGAAAAAATGGCAAAGGGAAGAAGGGGAACTTCAAGAAGAATGGCAAGAAAGTTGCTGCTTAGGAGAAGAACCCAAGTCTGGACCTAAGCCTGAAACTGAGTGCTTCTACTGCAAAGGGACTAGTCACTAGAAGCGGAACTGCCGCAAGTATTTGGCGGATAGGAAGGATGGCAAAGTGAAAGGTATATTTGATATACATGTTATTGATGTGTACCTTACTAATGCTCGTAGTAGCGCCTGGGTATTTGATACTAGTTATGTTGCTCATATTTGCAACTCAAAATAGGGGCTACAGATTAGACGAAGATTGTCTAAGGATGAGGTGACGATGCGCGTGGGAAATGGTTCCAAGGTTGATGTGATCGCTGTCGGCATGCTACTGTTCGCACACGAACATGTCACCGTCGAACCTCGATGCTGGGGGTGATGCACCGCAGCTCATGTCGAAGGAGACCCGTCCGAAAGCGCAGTACGCAAGACAATCCGGCGGGCGCTTTTGAGGACCCGAAACCCCACACGCCCGGGAGGGACCCCGTGTCAGGACCCCGACTCAATACCACACCGATCTAGCATGTAACACCTCATATCACTTTGTGGCCTCACGCTCGGTATTCCCATGGGTGTCGCCTTACCAGGCCTGGGAACGTTGTGCCTTTTGGCACACGCATATGATAGTGTCACTAGCATCCATATGACAAAGATCCCGGGTTGACATGGCTAGTCGTGAACCCAAAGTGGCACTGACTTACAGGGACAGGCATACATGACCCAGCAACAAATGTGTCGGTCATCAGCGAGTGAATCCGAGCTGTAGCAATTGGGCTAGCAGGACTCCGGTAAACCGGGCTATAGCAGGCTAACAGGACTCGGGTAGACACCAAAGAACATATGATTTTCTGAGTTGTGGAGGCATAGGTTAGCATGCCGAATGAGTTCAACATGTTTCTTCAGTATAACCCATGCAGAAAGGTAGAACTGGTAGAGCCACAACATAGAATGGAGAACTCAACTGGAGCACTCTGGTTGTGATCTTTCGGTTCAACGAGGAACTGCTGCCATAAGTAGTTCGCGGTATTTGGAAGAACGATATACCACAAACCTCGAGGACTATCGCAAAGGTTACTAATTACCTGAAGGAACTAGCAAACACTATCCTCATGAAGTAGGGTGAATCTTGGGCTAAAAACCCCAGGAGTAGAATACCTACTACTAAAATGGCATCACGGGATGCTTTCGAGAATAATGGCTAGAATCATCACACTGGGAACACAAAGCATAGCTAGATTACTAGGCGATTAGCTAAGACACCTAGGGTCATAATAATAACTCCATCATATGCACCGAGGCAATGAAGTACCTCAACACACTGGTTAGTTTGGTTGATCTGGCACAAAGGAACTTCAGAACGGTAAGAAGGAATTTGCAAATGCATTAGACTGTGTAGAATCCTAGGATGACTCGGACAGCATAACAGTTGTAAATGCTCAAAAAGATTTGAGACATGCTACAAAATGGTGGCATAACCACCCAGAAGCCCAATATCAAGGTTTCGATATCAACAATTAACATACGGAAGTAGTAGGAACTGAACCGAGGCTTAAGTCCAACAATTCTATAAGTCTATGGATTAGTAACACGTGATCCTGATAGAAAGAAGAGATAGCCTAGTTCCTTAACCCCGTAGGAAGGATAAGATGACTCGGATCAGAAGGGCATAAGGTATAAGGAGTAAAAAGAGCCTTACGTTCCATCCCACAATCAATTCCCTTATATAACTAAAGAATTTCTAGACTCAACTTTGACCAGTTTGGCCTGGTCATCCTACAGGCAGTCAGGCTCTGATACCAAAGCTGTCCGGACCCCGACTCAATACCACACCGATCTAGCATGTAACACCTCATATCACTTTGTGGCCTCACGCTCGGTATTCCCACGGGTGTCGCGTTACCAGGCCCGGGACCATTTGCACCTTTTGGCACACGTATATGATAGTGTCGCTAGCGGCCATATGACAAAGAGCCCGGGCTGACATGGCTAGTCGTGAACCTAAAGTGGCACGAACTTACAGGGACAGGCATACATGACCCAGCAACGAACGTGTCGGTCATCAGCGAGTGAATCCGGGCTGTAGCAACTGGGCTAGCAGGACTCCGGTAAACCGGGCTGTAGCAGGCTAACAGGACTCGGGTAGACACCGCGTGAAATTTCCCCGAAGGGACAGACACAGGAATGAAGAAGGACACATGCCGGCCAACCTAAGTGTTCCGGAGTAGTAGCATGCTACCAAGGCTCGGTGGAAGCACTAGGAGACATTTTCTGGTAAGAGAGGCTACCAAGGATAAACAACTAGATAGTCAGATCCCACACATACCAAGCATTTCAATAGCATACACACAATATGGTCGATATGTGCAAATACAACATGGCATCACAACATGACTCTACAACTCCAGTATTTTATTCAATAGGCTCTGAGGAGCGAGATATTACAAACATGGGTCTCATGACCCAACATTCAGAGCATACAAGTCAAAGCACAAACGGAAGCTTAACATGTCTGAGTACAGACATCTACAAATGGTAAAGGCCGAGAAGCTTGACTATCTACAAGATCCTGCCAGGGGCACAAGATCGTAGCTGAGGTATCAAGCTAAACGTCGAAGTCCAGACGAAACTACTAGCTAGACTGAAGTCTCTCTGCAAAAACATAAATTAAGCAAACGTGAGTACAAATGTACCCAGCAAGACTTACATCAGAACTAACTACATATGCATCATTACCAACAAAGGGATGGTGGTGTTTAACTACAGCAAGCCAGCTTTGACTCGGGTGGCTATCCTGAACTACGACTGCAAGTAACTCTTTGCGGTGGCGCACACGAGTCCACATATTCACCATAACAATACACCACTATGGATCCTGTCCCGTCTCCCTACAAGAGCGCCATCCATAGCACTCACACTTATCTTGCGTATTTTAGAGTATCCACTTTCACTTGTGTATGAACTGTATAGGCAAACCAGAGGTCCTTTACCGCGGACGCGGCTATTCGAATAGATGATGTTAACCCTGCAGGGGTGTACTTCTTCATACATGTTTCCACCACTTACCGTCTGCACACGACATGTGCTCGGCAGACTTCAAGCGAAAGCCAACGTGGGTGTAGACCACGACCTACCTAAACACTCAAGTCTCTAGTCCAGGTTTATCGCCTATTCAGGTTCCATCTGCAGGGAGTCCGGCCGAGGTTTCCACATACGGCCCCGAACGATGTGTGCAGGGTTCCTGAGACACCAAACCGGCGCCCGGTACACCGTGCCACGTGCATACCGCATCACAGCCCCCCCTCGGGTCAGCGCCGTGCATGGCCTCCAGCATACTACAAACACCAGAAACTACTTGCAACTCCTGGACAGAGGACAAGGGTGATTAAGAAGTCGAGCGGGGTCATATTTCAGGGCCCAATGCATGATAGTAACTGTTTCATGGATCACAAACACAGAACTCAGTTCCTGAGGACGGCGTCAATGAGATAACCCACCATGTACTCCTACATGGCCTCTCACCGATACCTTTACCAAATCGTGTTCACACACTTAGCTCTCAATAGTAGGACATGTTCACACACCTCCGATTCATCCCCGATGAATCAGACCTGACACAACTCTAAGCAATAGCAGGCACGACAAACAAGCATGAATGAGTAGGCACATCAGGGCTCAAACAACTCCTACTCATGCTAGTGGGTTTCATCTATTTGTTGTGGCAATGACAGGTCATGCAGAGGTTAAGGGGTTGAACTACCGCAGCAAGTAACAGATGAATCGTTGTTGTCCTAATGCAGTAAAAGAGAGCAGGAGTGAGAGAGTGGGATTGTATCGGAATGAACAAGGGGGTCTTGCTTGCCTGGCACTTCTAAAGATAGTAATAGCTCGTCATCATTGTCATCGAATTCATTGTCGAAACGTCGTCTACTGAGAGGGGACAAATACCGGCAAACAAGGAAGAACACAATCAATGCAATGTACAATATGATGCATGATCATGACATGGCAAAATGAGTGTGTTGGGCTAATGCAACTAACAACAGGTTAAATGAAGTTGGTTTGAACCCTAGGTTCAAATTCAAACTCCACATAAGGCATTTCAAATGCCTTTTATTCAAATTGTTGTATACAGCAGCTTTAAGTTGTTCAAACATGCATGAAAATGTTATATATGGATAGATTGGATTTTTCTGATCATTTTTCATATATAAATTATTTCATTCTGAATTACGGTTGAATTTATATGAATTTTTGAAGTTTAGGGTATTTTCTGAAAATAAATAAATCATTTAGATTTATTTAAATTCCAGAAAAGGCTTTGTGACGTCAGAGTGACATCATCACTACGTCAGCAAGTCAAAGGCGCCAGCCCAGGTCAAACCTGACCATTTGGGCCCACTGGTCAGTGACTCGGTGCTGCCTAGGGTCATAGACACGTGGGGTCGGGTCAACGGACAAGTCAGCACAGTCAACTCTAACGCGTGGGTCCTGCTGGGTTATAAACTAATCAAAACCGAAAATAAACCCGGTGTTAATTAGGCATGGGGCCTAGCTGTCTGTGTCACTGGAGGGTTTAATTAGTGGGTCATTAGCCACTAATGATGCCCATGTCACCTAAACGGCGATTAGCCGTCGATGCTAAGCAGGACGCGGTGGCGCTCCTCGTCCGGGCGACTCCGGTATCGAGAGTGTGCGTGGCTGGGCTCTATGGGTGCAGCGCGATGAGGCGCGTCGGGTGGTGGCATCGAGGCGGCTGGAGGTGGAGCGAAGCGATGGCAGCGGCGACAAGCACGGCGGCCGGAGTTTGGATGGGGTCAGGTTCGGCGTTACACGACACGACGAGATCAGCTGAGGGGCTCTACGGGTTCCTGGGGTCACCAGGAGCACGCAGGTGCAACGAACGCAAGTGCATGAGCTCGGGAGCGCGGGGCTCGCCGGCCATGGCGGACGGCGAGCTACGGCCATGGCGGCGCAGCTAGCTAGGGGACGGACCAGAGAGGGAGAGGTGAGGGGAAATACTCCGGGGCTCACAGCGAGGTCAAAGACCAGCTCAGTGGTCTCGAGGAGGCGTCGGAGACGGCGAATCGACGGCGGCGATCGTCGGACAGATGCGGCGATGAAGGCGGCGGGGACGACACTGCGGTGCACCCGGCGTCACGTGGGTTGGTGGAGACGAAGAGGAAGGCGCGGCGGTTCTTCTGGAAGCATCGGTGTGGCGAGGGGTGGACGATGGCCGCGGTGGTGCTCGTCGGTGCTCTCGGGTGCTCGTGGTCGATCGCGGGAGAGAGAGAGCAGAGGAGGAGGAGGGGTCCAGAGCGAGAGGGGGGATCAGGGGGTGTCGTGGCGTCTCCCAGAGGCGTCCAGGCGTCAAGGGGGAGCGGCAAGCAGGAGGTGGCGCGCGCGTGTGCGCGCACGGCAGCCACACGCCCTCCTGCCTACTGGCGGGAGGTGGAAGACGACAGGGAGGAGGAGGTGGGCTGGGCTGGCCACTTGGGCCGCCAGGTGAGCTGCACAGGTAAGTTAGGTAGGTTTCCTTTCTTTCTAATTTTCTTCTGTTTTCTATTCTACTATTTTGTTTCTGGATTTTGTAAAATACTAAATCACTTCATAAAATCCCGAAATAAATTTATAGGCACTGTTTGAATTATTTCCAACAGCCCCCAAGTACTTCCAGGATTATTTGGACATTTAGAAATATTTAGAAGATTTAAATGTCCAAATTCAAATACTTATGAATTAACTCAAAAATCCAAAAATGACCTAAAAATATGTCCATCATTGTTGGCAGAGGTTTTCACCTTTATCAGAAATCATGAACATTTTTAAAGGCAATTTTTGGTTCTTTGAAAATGATTTTATTTGAACCTAGTTGAATTCATTTGGTGCTAGGGTTTAGGCAATCCCCATTTCAAGTTTCTTTCAAAGATTAAACATGATGCACACATGAAGCTAGCCTAGTGCATTGCCAGAAGCTAGGGATGTGACACCCCGTCAGGGCGCGCGGCGGCTATGGGCTGCCCTAGGTCGGCCTGACCGCCCCTAGGGCCTCGAGGTTCGCCGCCTTGCATAAGAAGAACGAGCGAAGAACGAGGAAGAACAAGAACAAGGGAGAGAGATAAAAGTAAAGGTAAAAAGTGGTAGATGAATTGATTGATGGTGTGTTGTTCAATCGGCCGTCACCTCTTATCTATATAAGAGGTGGATGGACTTCCCGTACAAGAAAAGGACTTGCCTTGCCGTCCAAATTATCAAAATCTAACCAAACTCGGACTTCTCACGACCTCCGGCCCGGATGTCCGGCTCTAGGCCCGGATGACCCGGCCTAGCCCAGTTTTCTGACAGCAGCTCACTGTTTTTTCTCTAGAATGCAAATATGACCTCGGATTTGAAGGAGTTTTATATCAAAATCAACCGCCTCGACGAGACGCACAACTTTCATGCTGAACAATTTTCGATCTGAGGCCATCCTGAGGGTGTTTTGGGCCGTTTTATAAAGTCTGTAGCAGAAAAAGTTGTCCAGACGTCCGGACATCTACCCGGATTGTCCGACCTCCACCCGGATCATCCGGGACTGGACCCAGATCATCCGGCTTCATCATAAACCTTCTATTGTTTTCGGTGCTTCGATTTCCCGGATGATCCGGCCAAACATTACTGCTGCGCGCGGTTTTGTCTGTAACTTTTGCATACCACCTCGGATGGGGACGATTCTTATATCAAAATCGTCTGTTTTGACGAGACGAAAAACTTGGCAGTTGTAATTTTTTCCATCAGAGGCTATCTTAATTAGGTTTCATGCCATTCTTTGGTCTGATGTTAATACAGGCATCTCTAATATTGTCATAACTTTTTCATCCAAGCTCCGTTTTGGATCATCTCTATATCTATTTCGATCGGGCTGAAGAGAGCCATCAAATGATGACATGAACTCATAATTTTAACATCATCTCATTATAGCCTCAAATCAGTCTTCGCGATCATGCCATTTTTCAGTGTCAACACATGCCCCCCTATTTTTCGGCAAAGCTAGTGTGCCGAAAAATAACTTGTACCGTGTTGGTTCTAAGGACGATGTCAACACTCCATCGGCCACTTTGCATGTGCTTAGGGCGATAAATATATATCGGCCATTTGTGTGAATCCTTGATGCAAACTTGGGTGAAACCTTCTCAACTTCATTAACGATCTGATGATAAAGTTTCATAGCTATATATCTCAAGGTCGTCCTACAAACTATATTGTTCATCCTTTTGCTAGGATTTTGTAGATAATTAATAATAACATTTATCCAATCCTTACTTTTGTCTGCATAAAAATTTCGTTAGTGGCCGAAGCGATGGACTTCAGTTCGGCCTTACCTTTGTTGACGAGGCTAAGCATCGGCTATTAAATGCAATACACCATGATTAACATAGAAGCCGGATGCTTGTTGTGCCAACTCTCTTGAATTGTCATGCCTAGAAATATGAACAATTTAAAGCAACCCAAGGTAAATTTTGCATCTAGACATACCTCAAGATAAACTATAAGTGATTCGTCAAAACACTGATAACCCTTGCACTACTCATAACGAATCACCGAAATCCTCAATATGTATAGCACATGTAGCATGTAAAAGATTTAATCCGAATAACAATGCATATTCGACTTTGATTAATTGTGCAAAAAATATTCTAAGTGGCATGAGGCTTCACAAAATTGCACCATAAGGAGATATATAAACAACACCAACACCTTGGCCATTGTGAATTCGACCATCAAAACATAATCTCCATAGTACTAAAGAGACAAGGCTAATATCAATATTATGCATGTCATAAATCTAATGCTCAATAATTAAACCAACAATGATTTGGCCTCTCATAGACTTGAAATACCTGTAGGCCAAATCATATATAGTAAATCAAAGCATAAACCCACTCACCAATTCTGTAACTATGAATTGGTCTATGCAACATATATTCAATGACATCGGTCATAATGTCTCAACTCCATTCAATCATAATATAGGCATACATATAAATTTCCATGAGCACATACCTTGTCTTGCTCCCCAATCGAACTAAGGACGGTGTTAGAATAGTACACCGGCCATGCATTGACAAGCTGTTAGCACGATAGATAAATATCAGCCATTACCACAAGGTCCATGTAGAATTCACCCACCAAAGTATGTATAGCCGAAGTAAACAAATGAAATAGCAATAAAATATTTTG
This sequence comes from Triticum dicoccoides, assembly GCF_002162155.2. NCBI lineage: Eukaryota > Viridiplantae > Streptophyta > Magnoliopsida > Poales > Poaceae > Triticum > Triticum dicoccoides. The sequence goes on from NC_041391.1 coordinate 225,623,625, forward strand.
ACCCCTTTGTATTATCAACAAAAATGTACCTAACCAAATGTATAGTGATTTGGTAATAGCCTCTCATGATATAGAAAATTATGTTGCATCCATGGATCAAAATAAATCAATGGAGGGTAATAGATCATACCTAGGGATGAACTCCATGTCAAAGGCATCAATGGCATGGTTGAAGAAAATGGATGATGTGCTAACCGAAGATTTTGATGTTGTGATGCACGCCTTCGTCTTAATTGTTTGTTGCTTCCATCCTTCTCTTTCTTTACTTTTATTGTACTTGTTGCAATAGAAACATGCACATCATTTTTGTTTTGATTGATCCTCTTGGGAACCCATGCCATGTTCTTATTTCTCAACTCTTGTGCACTAAGATTTTGTAATTCCTTCTTTTGCCAATATGATAAGCCGAGTGAGCACCTCGACTGTGATTTTGTTTCAACCAATGGTAACTCTTTTTGGGCCTTGTGCACCCTCAACTTCTTTTGTTCAGATCTGGCATTCTGATTTTTATTTGATTGTTTCACTTCTTTGCCTTTTATAGCCAATGTCAACACTTTAATTGGCTCTTTGTTATTTGAGATGGAATCTGAAGTAGCACACTTACGACCATCTTTTTTCACGTGGTAAACTTGCTTTACCACCTCTTTCTTCTTCCTTTAGCTCTGGACCGATTCCTTACGATTGAAACGGTCTTTGATGCGTGATTGTTCAAATGTTGATCTTCTTGGAGCTGCACAATATTGGTGAGATGGTCTAAAATAAGATGGAGAATGTGCCCTTGTATCATACCTGTCCCATGATGGATATGTGAAAGTGCAACTATCCCTAGGTGGTTTTGGTAATTCATAACAACATATAGCTCATTGAGCTAATGCTATTCCAAGACTATTATTTCAGGAAAGCTCAATGAATGGCATGGCATGGATGATGAAAGTGGATCCCTCAAAATGCTAATGACAAAGGATTGGCTCAAGCTAAAAAGCTCAAGACTCTTCATTTTATATTTTAGTGATCCAAGATCACATTGAGTCTATAGGAAAACCCAATACTATCAAGGAGGGATGATGTGTTGCTTAATGAGCCTCTTGCTTCATGTGCTTAGTGATATGCTCCAAAACCCTCAGCTACTTTCTCACATCTACAAATGACCTAAAACTAAATCCAAAATCGGTCACACCGATTCTTTCTATCCGGCGCCACCAATTTCAAATGTCATAGCCACTGCCACAAACCCTAGGCAAATCGGTCTTACCGATAGGGATCTCGGTCTCACCGAGATGGGATTGTAATCTCTCTGTTTCCCTTTGTAACATTTCGGTCTAACCGAAGTGAGCGATCGGTCCCACCGAGATTGCAATGTAAATTCTCTATTTCCCTTGTGTAACATTTCGGTCTCACCGAAAAGAGCAAATCGGTCCCACCGAGTTTACCTGACCAACTCTCTGGAAAGCTTATTACCAAAATCGGTCTCACCGAGTTTGTGTAATCGGTCTTACCGAGATTACGTTATGCCCTAACCCTAACCGAATCGGTCTCACCGAGTTGCATGTCAGTCCCACCGAAAATCCTAACGGTCACTAGGTTTACTAAATCGGTCCCACCGAGTCTATTGAATCGGTCCCATCGAGTTTGGTAAATTGTGTGTAATGGTTAGATTTTGTGTGGAGGCTATATATACCCCTCCACCTCCTCTTCATTCGTGGAGAGAGCCATCAGACTAAACCTACACTTCCAACTTACCATTTCTGAGAGAGAACCACTTACTCATGTGTTGAGGCCAAGATATTTCATTCCTACCATATGAATCTTGATCTCTAGCCTTCCCCAAGTTGCTTTCCACTCAAATCTTCTTTCCACCAGATTCAAATCCTATGAGAGAGAGTTGAGTGTTGGGGAGACTATCATTTGAAGCACAAGAGCAAGGAGTTCATCATCAATGCACCATTTGTTACTTCTTGGAGAGTGGTGTCTCCTAGATTGGCTAGGTGTCACTTGGGAGCCTCCAACAAGATTGTGGAATTGAACCAAGGAGTTTGTAAGGGCAAGGAGATCGCCTACTTCGTGAAGATCTACCGCTAGTGAGGCAAGTCCTTCGTGGGCGACGGCCATGGTGGGATAGACAATGTTGCTTCTTCGTGGACCCTTCGTGGGTGGAGCCCTCCGTGGACTCGCGCAACCGTTACCCTTCGTGGGTTGAAGTCTCCATCAACGTGGATGTACGATAGCACCACCTATCGGAGCCACGCCAAAAACATTCTTGTCTCCAATTGCGTTTGAATCCTCCAAACCCTTCCCTTTACTTTCTTGCAAGTTGCATGCTTTAATTTCCGCTGCTCATACTCTTTGCATGCTTGCTTGAATTGTGTGATGATTGCTTGACTTGTCCTAAGATAGCTAAAATCTGCCAAACTCTAAAATTGGGAAAAGGTTAAGTTTTTAATTGGTCAAGTAGTCTAATCACCCCCCCTCTAGACATACTTCAAGGTCCTACAATATGGATCTATATGAGCATAGGGAGGCATCCACGGCATTGGCATTGGCGGCCCAAAATAAGGATATGGATATGTTGCATTAAAATTCTCACTTTGCCAATACCGATCCTCATATTTGCGCCTTGGGAGTGATCTGGGTTTCTTTGCATGATTTGGCCGATAAGCATTCTTATCTTCACTCTTCTTTTGATATTTATCCAATAGTTCAGCGAAGGTGATTTTTGATCTCTTACACTTGCACTTATTTCGGCCTTTTTTTTCTTTTGGTTTTCTTTCATCGATCATTGGATTTGCTTGCTGCCCCCTAGTCCTTGGCATCTCCATTGAGCTTCGATGGAATTCTCGCCCTCAAGATTATGTTCATTATGCTATTCAAAAATTTCTTTACTTGAAAGCTTGATCCCATCACCTGCAGTTTTTACCTTCTCTTTAAACGGGACCAATCGAAATAGACTGGTCATCTCTTGGTGTCTCAACAAATTTCAATCGTCCTTTATCAATGCCCGATTTAACTATTTGACGAAACATGTTGCAATCCTCAAAATTATGCTTGGACGAATCATGCAACTTACAATACATTCATCCCTGGACAGATGGCTCAACATGGTGATCAAGAATTCTAATATAATTATTTCTCAACAACAAATCAAATATTTAATCACACATGCTTGAATTGAAGGTAAACTTTTTATTCTCTAGCCGATCTTGTTGTGAGAACGGTGACGATGCCATGAACCTAGGGTAGGGTCATAGGTCTGACCTATGCGCCCTAACCAAGGTCACTACCCTAGAGTCAAGGACATTCAAAGTATAGGAAGAAGTACCGGCTGAAGCCATCCAGTGTAGTCCACTCGACCAGTCACCTCACCCGGATACCCCAATTTCACTCGACCTGGATGGAGTCATTCGACCATACAGGAAACCACTCAGAGTACAGAAGACCTAGAGTCACTTAGGATGGCAACGATCAGGCGTTCACTCCGTGGTCTTAAAGATCATTAATAGCACTTTATAGCTGGCATTACCAGTAATGCCCTATCTTAATGTACATTGAACCCCTGTAATGGAGGACGGCTGGAGTCCTGGCGCACTCTATATAAGCCACCCCCTCCTCTGGGACAAGGGTTCGCACCCCTTGTAACACACATGCATATTCCAGTCGACCGCCTTAGGGCACCGAGACGTAGGGCTTTTACCTCCTCCGAGAGGGGCCTGAACTCATAAACTCGTGTGTACAACCTCGCCATAGCTAGGGCCTTGCCTCCTCATATGTACCCCCTACTCTTACTGTCAGACATAGAACCACGATAGTTGGCACCCATCGTGGGGCAAAGCGTGTTAGCAACTTCCGGCGAGGTTGCATTTTCTCCGATCTTCATCAACATGGTTTCTAGTGACGGTTTGGTAATGGGCCACGAGACTCGGTGCGCTCACTTTCGTCGCTGATGGCTCCGCGTGGCTCCAAGAAGCCCCCCTCGATGTCGAGGCTCTCCCGATCTGCGGATCATCACACTTCCGCGCGAGTTCCTACGGCGTCCTCCTATGATAGCCATCGACTCTATATCGGTCGGTCTTCGCGTCGCCTACTCACTCCGCTGGATGCCGCCGCAATCTATATGGTCGGTTGCAGCTCCAACGATGGGTGAAGCTTGCAGTGGCTCGCTAGATGGCCACCCCCCAAGTTGCGACAATCGAGCCCGATAAATTTCACTGCGGTCCAGTCGACCTGTCGACTGGTTCTGCAGATATGTTTTCTGAGAGCGGGAGCTATGACCCCGCGGCAGAAGTTCTCCTGGTCGACTCCCATCGCAGCCCACCCGGGTTTCGCCGCAACGGCGGCAACGGTGACGGTGATGGCTCGTCATTCAGCCACGAGGACTACGAGCCCCAACCTCTCAATTCACAGCAGAGGGAAGAGCTGCACCGCCGCAATGTGGAGGCCCTCCAGAACCCCATCATAGGGGGAATCGCCGAGGCTCGGGCCTGGAGGCTGCGCGCCTGGCCATGCTGGCTAAGCGCACGCGTTTGGAGAATCTCCAACATTCTCTCAACGAACGCGCCCGTCGACTGGCCCCGAATCCAGTCGACGCCAACGACAGTTGTTTCCGCCTGAACCTTAGGTATACCGCACTCCGATCCAGAATCTTACAGCTGCTGCATGTATAGCAGAGTCTATTCAGCCGTCCCGTTCAGAAGTTAGAAGGGGCTTGGAACAGATCCGAGCGCTGCTCCGAGCAGCAGGAGAGCTGAACTCCACAGTTTCCCAGTCATGGAACAGGATCCACAGCAGGTCAGTAAGGGCAGATATAGTTTAGTCGGCACATAGTCTTGGGTCTCCTTTGCGGCGTGAAGATCGTGATCACCGTCGAGATCAGCACCTGGGAAGAGCTCATGGAGAGTTTGATCATGAGTACGCCCGTGACAACCACCGTCGAGTGCCTTCGCCCCTTCCGAGGGACTGGTCGTACACACCCCGATGGTATGACGACAGGCGCCCGTATGGTAATGACCACAGAGTTCCAGTCGACCCAAGAGAGCCTGGGTTTGATGCAAGGTTGGTCCTTGTACAAAGTTTGGTCGACCAGAACAGAGCATACAGAGAAGGGTTGGATAGAGACAGGCCCGGTGGAAGCAGGGTCCTAGTTTTCGGCCCTGATTGTTTTGGAAAAGCCATCCGAGCCGCTGAGATCCCTCACAACTTCAGATTGGCGACTGGCATCAGTAAGTTCACAGGAGGGTAGAAGCCTGACACTTGGTTGGAAGATTACCGAGTGGCTGTGCATATTGATGGCAGCAACAACGAGGTAGCCATGAAGCACCTCCCTTTGATGCTTGAAGGTTCTGCTCGAGCTTGGCTGAATCAGTTGGCCCCTGGAAGCATTTTAAATTGGGATGAGTTGGCCTGAGTGTTTACCAAAACATTTGAGGGCACCTGCAAGAGACCTGCTGGTTTGACAGAATTGCAGCATTGCGTGCAGAAACAGAATGAGGCCTTGAGAGACTATATCCAGAGATGGACCACTCTTCACCACACAGTGGACAATGTGTCGGATCACCAAGTAGTTTGCGCCTTTAAAGAAGGCGTTTTCTATAGAGAACTCAATCTGAAGTTTGGTCAGACTGGAGACATGACTCTGACTCGGATGATGGAGATTGCCACTCGGTACGCTAACGGCGAAGAAGAGGACCGACTCCGGAACGGCAAAAACAGAACAGTCGCCCAGGACACCGGAGGAGGAAACTCTAGTCCGAAGCAGAAATGAAAAGCTTAGGCTGCAGGCCCTGCTGAGGCAGTAGTTTTGAATCAAGGGAAGTTCAAGGGGAAGCCTAAAGGGCCTTGGACCCCTAAAAAGTGAAAGACCAAACAGGAAATGATGTGCTTGATTTGTCGTGTCATATACACACCAAAAAGGATGAAGAGGGGAATCTGATTCTCCCCAAGCATACCAATCGATAGTGTCGACTCCTGATTTAGAGCTTTCGAGAGAGCCAGCCCAATGAAAAGGACAAAGAGTCTGATAAGGAGGAAGACAAGGAGGAAGATGGTAGTTACCCCAATGTTAATTCCACCTTGGTGATTTTGCTGACATCGAGAGCAAAAGTCGACTGGAAGTTATTAACAGCAAGGTGAACATGGTTGCTCCAGCAACGCCAAGATATTTGAAGTGGTCAAAAACCCCTATTACATTTGACCAGTCCGACCACCCGCCACACATTGCTACCCCTGGGCGGCAAGTGTTGGTGGTCGACCCAGTCATTGGGGGCACCCGACTGACCAAGGGTTTGATGGACAGTGGCACTGGATTGAATATATTGTATGTTGTGGCCCTCCAGGGGATGGGCATTCCGATGTCCATGCTCAGTGAGAGCAACATGAGATTCCATGGTATCATCCCAAGAAAGAAAGCTGATTCACTCGGTCAGATCACTCTTGATGTGGTTTTCGGTGATTCCATGAATTACCGCAAGGAAAAGTTGACGATTGAGGTAGTGGATTTTGACAGTGCTATCATGCCATTCTAGCTAGACCTGCTTTGTGGCACCCCGGCTCAGAGCAATCGGTTTACCCTGCATTGCCAGCCCAGAGATCGAGTCTTCTGGCAATACACAACAACATGGTACAGAAATAACCGCTTTATTGATACTAGCGTGGTACAAAGGTCTGATATTACATCAAGATTTGAGGCTAAGCGGCACACACGGTGCTGCTGGACAGTATGTACATTATTTAATGAACATGGCTAGGGCCTCGATCACATGAAACTACGTGGCAGCGGAAGAACGATGTAGCAGAACTCCATGGCACAGGGACACCGATGTGGACACGGTCTAGACACGAGGTGCGCTCCGATGCGAATCAACTTGCCTGAAAGCTGGCATGACACGCTAGGTCAGTACATTGAATGTACTTGCAAGCTCACAACAAACGTAAGCACGATGATAGACAATATCATGATAATTAATCAAGTTAAATTAATGCAAGAATTTACTACGAATGCAAAGTTATGCACAACAACCAAACAGCACACCGAGTCACACGGACTCGCTTACCAGACGGTTACCTCGTAACCAAATGGTGCCCACATCGGGGTCACACCTAGAACCAATCACTCATGAACACCTCGAGTGTTAAAGGTTCACCACGAAACAATGCATCACAACAATTACTAGTTTGCAAGATTAATTATAAAAGTTGATCCATGGTGTGACTTACTCCCGAGTCTTGCCCATAACCGAGGGCGCGGCTATCGATAGATTAAATACACTCTGCAGAGGTAGCGCACTTTACCCACACTACGGAATACCTGGCCTTGTACTCCCATTCGGGTGGACCAAAGTACTCCGAGAAACCCTCCCTTTGCCATGCACTCTCCCCGGCCACTCCGACCATCTCCCTCTCAGGGCTAGGTCTTGGGTGGCCCCGTGTCTACCAAAGACACCAACGGCCACCGTCGTGGCAAAACGGTCCCAAATAGGGACAAGGTACCATAACAACAAAATGAGCACACAGGGTTATGTCTGCCTACCGGGCTAGGGTATGGACGCCCACAACCTTCCCTCGCGGGAGGCACCGGTAAGAGCCACGACAAAGGACCGAATCAAGACCTTCCCATTAGGTAAATGTGGTCGCACTAAATTAAAAACCCGATTCAGTGGCACCATAATGTGATCAACATCATATTCAAGTTGAACTTAATCAAGTTTTAACTTTCAGAAAAAAAAACTTTTTATTACTAACATGATATACTCGAAATGATCATGCAACTACTCGTCATTCAAATCAAACAACTCATAATCATGGATCAAACTTAACAACATATGCATCTTGCAATACTAAGAATCAAACTTCTCTGGTTATAACTCATTTTTATAACCATGTAATATTTTTATTAGTTCATTATTTAAATGAAAACATTACTATCAAAATAACTATCATTACTTTCCATAGCAATTTTCATAGTGCAAAATATTACTCTACTTAGCCAAACAAGTTCATGCATTCAACCATAAGCTAAAACAAGCATATCAAGCATGGTAAAGTAACTAGCAATTAATCAAAGTTATTTATCAAATTTTAAATGCAAATAAAGACTCATATTCAAGTAGAAAATCATAGATATTGAAATAACACCATCCAAATGATGGTGTGGCTTGCCTTAGTGCAGAGGAGGGTCACACTCCTCCTGGTTAGCTTCAAGGCAAGATCCTCCTTCTGAAAATATTTTAAAACCACAAAAATAAATGTCAAAACACCTTGTGAAAATCACCACAAATTCTAGGCAGCAAGGAAAAGTCCTCCTCTTGGTGTGCTGCTAGAGCTTTGTGTAACAAAGACAATGCAAAAAGAATCAATTCATTTGGACTTGTGGTTTAAAAGTTAAGGCTGGTCAAAGTTTGGTCAAATTTCTGAATAAATTTGAATTAACAGAAAATCCTGGGGGGTGACGTCGAAGGCGTAAAGTGGGAGTGCGCCTCCACTCGTATCGCTTCGGGCGCGAGTGGTGAGGCTGACACTGGGCCCCACCAGTCAGGAGAGAGTGGGGGATCGAGAATTAACAGAAAATCCTGGGGGGGTGACGTCGAAGGCGTAAAGTGGGAGTGTGCCTCCACTCGTACCACTTCGGGCGCGAGTGGTGAGGCTGACATTGGGCCCCACCAGTCAGGAGAGAGAGGGGGATCGAGATCAGAGGAGGGGCGGCGCTTCGCCGGAGCTCACGCCGGTGACGAGGTGGTTTGGGGCTAGTCTAGAGGGATATATTGGAAGCGGGGCTCGCGGCGCACCTGCCTGTACCCGTGGCTTGGTGAGAGGTGGACGGAGCTGGTCGTAGTCGAGCTCGCAAGTATTGGTGGCGGGCGGGGTTCGCCTGAGAGGAAGAAGACGGCAGCGAGAGGTAGCTCCAAGGGCTTGGCGGGGTCCAGGCAGCTCCAGCAGACCACCAAGGCCCTGCCCAAGCAGCTGCTTGAGCTCGAGAGGCCCTGGAGAGCGGCGGCAGGACTTTGGGGATCGCTGGAGTCCTCGGGTCGGGGCGACGGCCAGAGGCCTGCCCGACCAAACTGCGGTCGCTCTACGGGTTCGTGGTGGTTGTGTGGAGTGGTGCGTGGCCAGGATTCGAGTCGGGGTGGCTTTATATAGCCGGAGCAAGAGGGGGGAATGTGCCACCGTCAGAGCGCTCTGGACACGTGGCGAACGTCGATGAGAGGCTCCAATGTGAGGGGACAGGGTGCAGCGTCAACGCCGGCGCTTGCCCACGCTCGCGGACAAGCACAGGAGGCGGTTTGAGATGGGGACAAGCACATGCGCGCACTATGCCGTTTTGGCCGCGACTGGACTGGCTTACTGCGGCGGCTCCTGCATCGGCAAGCACCAGGGAGGGGTCAAGGGTGATGGGTCAAGCGTTGTGGCGTGGTGCGGCAGTCGGCGACGAGCGCTGGGACGTGCACGCGCGTAACAGAGCGCAAGGCGCCGGCCAGAGCGCGTTGAGACGCATGCCAGGCACCGTGTCCATGCACGGTCACCAGGCTGGCATGGTCAAAACGATGGCCAGGAGGGGCCAAACCTTGTCTACGCTCTCGACCGTGCAGTGTTTAGTCTAGGGGAGGTGATGGATCATACCTAGGTCGACCAGAAATGACTCCACTTAGCTGACAAGTTTCTGGTCAGAAACTTGGTCGCCATGTTTGGACACCTTCTAGAAGGCCATTAGGGCTAATATCCTGGGGTTTGGGGTTTCTTAGGAGGGTGTTTAAGCTCAAGAAAGCTCAAGGCTAAATGCTTAGGGGAAAATGCACTTGCTGTGCAAAGTGCATTTCTGGTCCAGAAGTGAAAAGATTTTCTACAACAAAAATATTACAAAAAGTGATGCAATATTTTTGCATGGGAAGATGTGCCATGGTCCTAAGAATATTTAGGAATTATCTCAGATTTTTCTGAGCAAGAAAAATTGAGGTTGCTTTGGAGCACAAAGTTCTGAAATGAACTTAAGAGATAAAAATGAATATTTTCCTTTTAGGAAAAATATTCATTTTATTATTTTGGGGATTTGTAGGATGAATAAGATAGATAGGTCACTTGGGTGAAAGCCAAGGATATGCCCAAGTGACAAGTCCATTTGAATTGATCCAAAACCCAAATCAAATCAGGGCAAAATTCACGATGAACACCAAGTCCGGAAAGAGAGAGAAGGCAAGTCTGATAAAAAGAGAGAAGGCAAAACTCAGGTTGTCACAAACCTCCCCACTTAGGATGAATCTCGTCCTCGAGATTCGGTTGCTTGGAAAAACCATTCTGGGTATGCAGTCCTTAAAAATTCCTCTCTTTCCCAGGTTGCTTCTTCTTCGTTGTGATGCTCCCACTGAACCTTATAAAACCTTATCTCTTTGCTGTGAGTGACCCTTTCTGTCTGATCCTATATTCTGATTGGCTTTTCCACATAAGTCAGATCCTTAGCCAATTCTATCACTGACATATCAGTCCTTTTCTTCGGTGGTGAGATGCATCTTCTTAGCTGTGAGATGTGGAACATGTTGTGTACTTCTGAAAATTCTGGTGGCAACTCCAACTGGTAGGCAACTGTTCCGACTCTGGCCATGACGGGGAATGGACCGATATATTTGGGTGCCAATTTTCCTCCAGTTTGAAACCTCTTGACTCCTTTCATTGGGGTGACTCCGAGATATACGTGTTCTCTGAGTTCGAAGCTGATCTGACGATGTTTGGCATCTTAGTAGCTCTTCTATCAGGATTTGGCCAGTTGCAGTCTGTCTCGAATTTCCTTGACTTGCTTCTCGGCTTCGAGCATTAAATCAGTCCCGAAAATACGGCTATCTCCAGTTTGAGACCAACTTAAAGGAGTGCGGCATTTCCGGCCATACAGGGCTTCATAGGGTGACATCTTTAGGGTGTCCTGGAAACTGTTGTTGTAGGAAAACTCGGCGTAGGGCAGACAGTCTTCCCACTTGGTTCCTTGGGCCAATGTACATGCCCGGAGCATATCTTCGAGTATTTGATTTACTCGCTCAGTCTGTCCATCTGTCTGAGGATGAAAAGTTGTGCTGTACTTCAGAGCGGTCCCCAAGGCTTGATGAAGTCGAGACCAAAATGCGAATGTGAATAGAGATCCCCTGTCAGAGGTGATAGTCTTGATTACTCCATGCAGACTAACGATTCTTGATACATACAGCTGTGCAAGCTGATTTGCAGGGTATGTGGTCCGGATAGGGAGGAAGTGTGCCACCTTGGTTCGAGTGTCCACTATGACCCATATCGCATCGTTTCCTCGATGAGACCTTGGTAATCCAATGATGAAATCCATGCAAATATTGTCCCATTTCCATTGGGATACCGGCAGAGGCTGGAGGAGTCCGGCGGGTTTCTGGTGTTCCGCCTTTACCTTATTGCAGATATCACAGCAGGCCAAAAAATACACGATGTATTTCTTCATTCCATCCCACCAAAATATCTAACGAAGATCCTCATACATCTTGGTACCACCGGGATGAATTGAGTATGGTGCTTCATGTGCTTCTGCCAATATTTTCTTCTTCAGACTGTCTTGGTTGGGTACACAAAGTCTTCCTCGGAACCTTAGCGAACCTTGTTTATCCATAGTGAAATCAGGTGCTTGCCCTTAGTGCAGCTTCTGAACATATATCCGTAACACCTTATCATCCGCTTGAGCTCTACGGATTTCTTCTTAGAGAGTAGGAGCAACTTCCAATATATTGGTAAGACGGGCGTCGGTGATTACCAGATTTAGCTGCATGATTTCTTCATAGAGCTCTGGAGGCAAGGAATCCATTAGGGCATTGAGGTTGGCTAGTTTGCGGCTGAGGGCGTCAGCCACCACATTAGCTTTGCCCGGGTGATAATTTATTCCGAGGTCATAGTCCTTAACCAAATCGAGCCATCTTTGCTATCGAAGGTTCAAGTCGGGTTGGGTGAATTTATACTTGAGACTTTTATGGTCGGTGAATATCTAGCACTTCTTTCCAATCAGGTAATGTCTCCAGATTTTTAAAGCGTGCACCACTGCGGCCAATTCCAAATCATGAGTAGGATAATTTCCTTCATGTTGTCGCAGGTAGCGAGATGCTTAGGCCACCACTTTTCCATCTTGCATGAGTACACACCCCAGTCCATTTCTGGAGGTGTCGGAGTAAACATCAAAACTGCGGTAGATATCAGGAAGAGTTAATACGGGTGTCGATGTCAGTCTGGTTTTTAACTCATTGAAGCGCCGTTCATAGTCTTCAGTCCATATGAACTTCTTGTCCTTCTTGAGGAGCTCAGTCATGGGCTTGGTGATCTTGGAAAATCCTTCGATAAAGCGGCGATAATATCTGGCCAGTCCAAGGAAACTCCGGATTTCTGAGATGGTGGTGGGTGCTGACCAATCAAGTACATCTTTCACCTTGCTTGGGTCCACCGAGATTCCTTCTGCGGAGAGGATATGTCCAAGGAATCCCACTTGCTGGAGCCAAAACTCACATTTGCTTAATTTGGCATACAATTGATGATCGCGAAGCCATTGCAAAACTGCGCGAAGATGCTCCTTATTTTCGTCCTTGCTTTTGGAATAAATGAGGATGTCATCAATGAACACCACCACAAATTTGTCCAAGAAGTCCATAAACACCTTGTTCATCATATACATAAAGAAAGCAGGAGCGTTGGTGAGGCCGAAGGACATAACAGTGTATTCGCAAAGACCGTACCGAGTGGTAAACACGGTCTTAGGAATATCTTCCTTCTTAATCTTGAGTTGATGATATCCCGTCCTCAAATCAATCTTTGAGAATACTTGGGCCCCACTGAGTTGATCAAATAGATCATCAATCCTCGTCAGTGGATACTTGTTTTTAATGGTGATGTCATTCAGCTGTCGGTAGTCTACACACATTCGTAGACTGCCATCCTTTTTGTCCACGAAGATTGGTGGTGATGCCCATGGTGAAGACCTTGGACGAATGTATCCTTTTTGCAGCATCTCATCCAGTTGCTTCTTCAATTCCACCAATTCTGAGGAGGGCATCCGATAATATTTCTTATGTATCGGGGTGGTTCTAGGCACTAGGTCAATAGCGAACTCCAATTCTCGGTCTGGTGGCATGCCGGGTAATTCTTCAGGAAATACATCTGGATACTCGCTGACCACTGGAATTAATTCCACCTCTTCTGCCATGGCTACGAAAACCATATCCTTTGTGGGGATGTGATTGCGGGCATAAAAACTTGTGGTGTGACCTTCCATATTTTTCAAGGTAACTTCTCTGGTCACACAACTGATGCAGACTTGGTATTGGGTTAAGCAATTCATGCCCAAAGTGACATCCAATTTGTTGGAATCGATGTTCTCAACGATCTTAGAAACTTGACGCCCTTGATGTCAATCTCCAAATTTCGGCAGACGAGATTGCTTTTGAGTATGGATTTCGGGGATTGTACCAGCATGTGCTTTCCCAAAATCGAGCAAGGAAAATTGTTTTGGGAAGCAAAACTCCATGAAATAAAAGAGTGGGAAGCCCCAGAGTAAATAAAATTACGGCAGGTATGTCATTAACAGGAATCATACCAATGACAACTTCCGGGTCCTCTTGGGCTTCGTGTGCGGAGAAGTGATGAACTTGCCCTTGAATTACATCGGGGCGGAATACTGCTCCATGTAGTTAACTTGCGGCTGAAATGGAGCGACGTGCTTGGTGTTGTGGGGACACTGTCGAGCATAATGTCTGGTTTGACCACAGCTGAAGCATGAATTATTGCACTGGCAATCGTTGCGCACCGGGCTGGTCACGACATTCTTGACTTGTGTAGTAGTCTTGTTGACGTTCTGCTGCCAATTGGGTTTGTACTCCACCTGAGTCTGTTGCCATGTACGAGCCTTTTGCACAGGTTGCATATCCTTCTTGGGCTCGACTTTGCGCTTGTGGTCATTAGCAGCTAGCTTGTTGTCGTGCAGGAGCTTGTGGAGATTAGGGCCTTGTTCACCAGAGTCAGGAAGTCCGGGAAATCAAACATATTGAGAGTGCACCAGAGATGTTGATGTAGGCCTCCAAGAAATCGGTCTATCTTCCGCTCTTCGGTGGACACATCGTGGAGAGAGTAGTGGGCCAGATGGTTGAATTTATTCAGATACTCGGCGACGGTCATGCTGCCTTGAGTGAGGGCGAGAAATTCACATTGCTTCATCTTCATGACTCCGGTGGGAATATGATATTTTCGGAAGAGATCCTTGAATTTTGTCCAAGTAATTTCCTCCTTGGCAGGCCATATTGCTTTGGCATTATCCCACCATAAAGCGGCAGCTCCTTCGAGATAATGCGTTGCGAAGGTAACCTTGTCTCCGTCGTTTGTGCGAGCAATTTCCAGTTTTCTTTCAATAGTCCTTAGCCAGCCGTCGGCGTCCAAAGGATCAGTAGCATGGCTGAACTGGGAGGCTTGGTTCACTAAAAATCTGATAGCTTGGAATGATGGCCATTCTGGTTTCCATTCTGCCCAACCATAACTTGTACACTTTTCAGTATTTCTAGCAGATCGTTGCTCCTTCTTTCTTCAAACATTCGCAGGATTTGCTCGGTGGAAGGCGGTTGTGGCGGTGGAGGCGGAGGTGGCTGGTATGGTTCAGGGGAATGTCCTGCCTGTCTTGCGGAACAACGGACAGGGACATCCTCACCAGCTAGACTGCTGCTGCCTCCATGCGGCATCCTATTTTTTGTTTTCCCAATACATAGCAACCATAATGAGAAAATTCCAAAATGGAGGAAAACCAATGACAAAACCTGAAAGAAAGCAGCGAATAAAACCAAGTCGAAAAGAAATCCAACATAATTATACATAGTCCCAACATGAAAATAAACATTGCAATGGGTCTACTACCCTCGTACATGGAACTACGCATCGTGACAAATGCGATTACAGCCGTAGATCATGCTCATGACTACCATGATACTCTAACGATCTACTGCTCGGATGGTGCTGCTGCCGGCTCGTCTCCTGAGCCGGACCCAGATCCTGAACTGATAGTAGAGACCTCCGGGGGAAGAGAGGTGTGCTGGCGCTGCCTTGAAGGCTCTCCCTCAGGGGAAGGCGGGGGATGGGATCTAAGCATAGGAGCGGCAGGAGTAGCGACAAGAGAACACCATGTAGCAGGAGCGCTGCGAGGGTTCACGGTCAAAGGGTTAACGGTACCCTGCGAGGTCATCGTAGGGACGGAGGTGGGAGGAGCAGAAGTGTAGATGACAGCGGGAAGAGGGTTCCATATACGAGTAGCAGCGAGAGCGGCACGAGTGCGTGAGAGCTCCCGAGCTAACTCGTAGTTAAGGAGATAGCTAGCGGTGATGTAGCGTGCAAGGTGGCTAGTGGGACGATCGCACGCCAGATTAATCAAAGGAAAGCGGATACGCCCATTCTCGTGCAGAAATGTGTAGAAGAAAAGTATAGGGTGGGGTGCATGCAAACCTCATTGTAGCGCAAGTCTACAAGAGCCTCGATAGCAGCAAACTGAACCGCCTGAGATGGCGTAGAAGCAAGACCACCCTTAGACGAATGAGTGTAAGCGCCGGATGGGGAACTGTGGTGTAGAGTGACCTCAGCATAATACTCATACACTGCACCGGCCAGATGCTCGCGATACACCCGATGCTCTGGATCAGCACCCTCTGGATGGAGTCGTCGCCACACGTTCTGAAGCAGGTGCGGCGATGTGCATGGAGCTGGCTCAGGATGGTACAAGATCGGTACTGGTGCCATCTACACTCACAAACCATACGGTTAGTAATAACAACAATAAGTCATGCATGCAATGCAACAACCAATTCCTATGTCTACCGGCACTCAAACGAAACTATCTACCCTTTTACTAATGCACTACCGGTCTAGCGTGTCCTACAATCAGTGCGGCTCTGATACCAAGCGTTGTGGCACCCCGGCTCAGAGCAACCGATTTACCCTGCATTGCCAGCCCAGAGATCGAGTCATCTGGCAATACACAGCAACATGTTACAGAAATAACCGCTTTATTGATACTAGCGTGGTACAAAGGTCTGATATTACATCGAGATTCGAGGCCAAGCGGCACACACGGTGCTGCTGGACAGTATGTACATTATTTAATGAACATGGCTGGGGCCTCGATCACACGAAACTACGTGGCAGCGGAAGAACAACGTAGTGGAACTCCATGGCACAGGGACACTGATGTGGACACGGCCTAGACACGAGGTGCGCTCCGATGCGAATCAACTTGCCTGAAAGCTGGCATGACACGCCAGGTCAATACATTGAATGTACTTGCAAGCTCACAACAAACATAAGCACGATGACAGACAATATCATGATAATTAATCAAGTTAAATTAATGCAAGAATTTACTACGAATGCAAAGTTATGCACAGCAACCAAACAACACACCGAGTCACATGGACTCGCTTACCAGTCGGTTACCTTGTGTCAGGACCCCGACTCAATGTCACATCGATCTAGCCGGTAACACCTCATATCACTTTGCGGCCTCACGCACGGTATCCCCACGGGTGTCGCCTTACCTTTGCCCGGAACCGTTTGCGCCTTTTGGCTCACGTATATGATAGTGTCGCTAGCATCCATATGATAAGGAGCCCGGGCTGACATGACTAGTCGTAAACCCAAAGTGGCACAGACTTACAGGGACAGGCATCCATGACCCAGCTTCGAACGTGTCGGTCATCAGCAAGTGGGTCCGGGCTGTAGCACTGGGCTAGCAGGACTCCGGTAAACCGGGCTGTAGCGGGCTAACAGGACTCCGGTACTCAAAGCGTGACATTTCCACGAAGGGACAGACACAGGAACGAAGAAGGACACATGCCGGCCAGCCTAAGTGTTCCAGAGCAGTAGCAAGCTACCATGGCTCAGCGGTAACACTAGGAGACATTTCCCGGTAAGAGAGGCTACTAAAGATAAACAACTAGATGGTCAGATCCCACACATACCAAGCATTTCAATCATACACACAATATGCTCGATATGTGCACATACAACGAAGCATCACAACATGACTCTACTACTCAAGTACTTTAATTAAGGCTCAGGGAGCCATACATAACATACACAAAGGTACGGGTCTCACGACCCAACATACAAGTCATACAGTCATACAAACCAGCAGCGGAAGTAACTTGTCTGAGTACAGACAACTAGTAAAATAAAAGAGGCTTGGGAAGCCTAGCTATACTACAAGGTCCTTCACAAGCTCAGGGTCACCACCTTGGTCTTTAGCCTACTCGTTGATGTCAACGTTTACATAGAACCCATCAGAAGGGGTTGCAGCGTCTTCTGTAAAATGTAGATTATAGCAACATGAGTACAAAGGTACTCAGCAAGACTTACATCAGATCCTACATACATGCATATTATCAAGAAGGGTTGGTGGAGTTATTGCAGCAAGCCAGCTTTGACTCTTGGCTAGACTATCCTACGATACTCCAACTTGAAATGGTTTTGCGCACACGAGTCCACTACTCACCACTTCAATACACTACCGAGGATCCACCTCCGTCTTCCTACGGAAGAGCCATCCTCGGCACTCACACTTATCTTGAGGCTTTTAACAGTTTCCATTTACTTGTCTATGAACTGTATAGGCAACCAAGTAGTCCCTTACCGCGGACGCGGCTATTCGAATAGATTATGATAACCCTGCAGGGGTGTACTTCTTCATACATGTTTCCACCACTTAGCGTCTGCACACGACATGTGCTCGGCAGACTTCAAGCGAAAGCCGACGTGGGTGTAGACCACGACCTACCTAAACACTTAAGCCTCTAGTCCAGGTTTATCGCCTATTCAGGTTCCATCCGCAGGGAGTCCGGCCGGGGTTTCCCATACGGCCCCGAACGATGTGAACAGGGTTCTCGAGATACCTAACGGGTATTCGGTACACCCGGCCACGTACCTACCGCATCACAGCCCACCCCTACGGTCAGCGCTGTCCACGGCCTCCAGTAGGCTACAAACACCAGAAACTACTTGCAACTCCTGGACAGAGAGCTAGGGTGAATAAGAAGTCGAGCGGGGTCATATTTCAGGGCCCAATGCATGGTAGTAGCTGTATCTTAAATCACGCATACAGATCTCAGTGCTTAAGGTCGGCTTCAATGAAACAACCCACCATGTACTCCTACATGGCCTCTCATCGATACCTTTACCAAATCGTGTTCACCACACCACTCTCATTACCGACATGATCATTTCACTCTAGCCCATCACCCAGATGAACCAGACCTGACACGACTCTAAGCATAGCAGGCATAGCAAGGTAGGAACAACACATACATATGGCTCAATCAACTCCTACACATGCTAGTGGGTTTCATCTAGTTACTGTGGCAATGACAGGTCATGCAGAGGAAATGGGTTCAACTACCGTAGCACACAACAGTTTGAATCGCGTTGTCTTAATGCAGTAAAAGAGAGCAGGAGCGAGAACATGGGATTGTATCGATATGATCAAATGGTTGGTTGCTTGCCTGATGGTTCGATGCACGGATACGGTTCTTCGTTAGGGTAGTCACGGTACTCCTCGGGGACAGATCCTGTCGTAAAGGATAACGATACACAGGCATCACCAAACAATGTGCAACAATATGATGCATGCATGAAACATGGCAATATGAGTGTGTTGGGCTAATGCAACTAAAGCTACCAACGCTGTCAGGACCCCGACTCGATGTCACATCGATCTAGCTGGTAACACCTCATATCACTTTGCGGCCTCACGCACGGTATCCCCACGGGTGTCGTCTTACCTTTTCCCGGGACCGTTTGCGCCTTTTGGCTCGCGTATATGAAAGTGTCGCTAGCATCCATATGATAAAGAGCCCGGGCTGACATGACTAGTCGTAAACCCAAAGTGGCACAGACTTACAGGGACAGGCATCCATGACCCAGCTTCGAACGTGTCGGTCATCAGCAGGTGGGTCCGGGCTGTAGCACTGGGCTAGCAGGACTCCGGTAAACCGGGCTGTAGCGGGCTAACAGGACTCCGGTACTCAAAGCGTGACATTTCCCCGAAGGGACAGACACAGGAACGAAGAAGGACACATGCCGGCCAGCCTAAGTGTTCCAGAGCAGTAGCAAGCTACCATGGCTCAGCGGTAACACTAGGAGACATTTCCCGGTAAGAGAGGCTACTAAAGATAAACAACTAGATAGTCAGATCCCACACATACCAAGCATTTCAATCATACACACAATATGCTCGATATGTGCAAATACAACGAAGCATCACAACATGACTCTATGACACAAGTACTTTAGTTAAGGCTCAGCGAGCCATACATAACATACACAAAGGTACGGGTCTCACGACCCCACATACAAGTCATACAGTCATACAAACCAGCAGCGGAATAACTTGTCTGGGTACAGACAACTAGTAAAATAAAAGAGGCTTGGAAAGCCTAGCTATACTACGTGGTCCTTCACAAGCTCAGGGTCACCACCTGGGTCTTTAGCCTATTCGTTGATGTCAACGTCTACATAGAACCCATCAGAAGGGGTTGCAGCGTCTTCTGTAAAAAGGTAGATTATAGCAACATGAGTACAAAGGTACTCAGCAAGACTTACATCAGATCCTACATACATGCATAGTATCAAGAAGGGTTGGTGGAGTTATTGCAGCAAGCCAGCTTTGACTCTTGGCTAGGCTATCCTACGATACTCCGACTTGAAATGGTTTTGCGCACACGAGTCCGCTACTCACCAATTCAATACACTACCGAGGATCCGCCTCCGTCTTCCTACGGAAGAGCCATCCTCGGCACTCACACTTATCTTGAGGCTTTTAGTAGTTTCCATTTACTTGTCTATGAACTGTATAGGCAACCAAGTAGTCCTTTACCGCGGACGCGGCTATTCGAATAGATCATGTTAACCCTGCAGGGGGTACTTCTTCATACACGCTCTCACCACTTACCGTCGTTTACACGACATGTACTCGGCAACCTTCAAGCGGAAGCCCAACGTGGGTGTCGGCCACGACCTACCTAATCACCTAAGCCTCCAGTCCAGGTTTATCGCCTATCCAGGTTCCATCCGCAGGGAGTCCGGCCGAGGTTTCCCATACGGCCCCGAACGATGTGAACAGGGTTCCCGAGATACCTAACGGGTATTCAGTACACCGTGCCACGTACCTACCGCATCACAGCCCACCCCTACGGTCAGCGCTGTCCACGGCCTCCAGTAGGCTACAAACACCAGAAACTACTTGCAACTCCTGGACGGAGAACTAGGGTGAATAAGAAGCCGAGAGGGTCCATTGGTTTCGGGCCCAATGCATGGTAGTAGCTGATTCTTAAATCACACATACAGATCTCAGTGCTTAAGGTCGGCTTCAATGAAACAACCCACCATGTACTCCTACATGGCCTCTCATCGATACCTTTACCAAATCGTGTTCACCACGCCACTCTCATTACCGACATAAACATTTCACTCTAGCCCATCACCCAGATGAACCAGACCTGACACGACTCTAAGCATAGCAGGCATAGCAAGGTAGGAACAACACATACATATGGCTCAAACAACTCCTACACATGCTAGTGGGTTTCATCTAGTTACTGTGGCAATGACAGGTCATGCAGAGGAAATGGGTTCAACTACCGTAGCACACAGCAGTTTGAAACGCGTTGTCTTAATGCAGTAAAAGAGAGCAGGAGCGAGAACATGGGATTGTATCGATATGATCAAATGGTTGGTTGCTTGCCTGATGGTTCGATGCACTGATACGGTTCTTCGTTAGGGTAATCACGGTACTCCTCGGAGGCAGAACCTGTCGCAAAGGACACCGATACACAACCATCTTCAAACAATGTGCAACAATATGATGCATGCATGAAACATGGCAATATGAGTGTGTTGGGCTAATGCAACTAAAACCAGAAGGGTTTGAGCAAATTTGAATCAAGGATTCAAATTTCAAATTCAAATATGGCCTTTTAAGGTGCTTTTCCTTGTTCTGCTTAAAACATCAATTTAACTTGTTTGATCATGCATGAAAATAGTACAGATGGATAGATTGGATTTTTCTGATCATTTTTCATATATAATTTGTCCAATTTGGAGTTACAGAATAAAAGTTATGAATTTTTGAAGTTTAAATAATATTCTGGAATTTCCTGATTTAAATTAAATCCAGAAAACCAATTACTGCGTCAGCCTGACGTCAGTGTGACGTCAGCAGGTCAACGGAACAGGTCTGGGTCAAACCTGACAGTGGGTCCCGCATGTCAGGGTGATTATACGCTGTCAGGACCCCGACTCGATGTCACATCGATCTAGCCGGTAACACCTCATATCACTTTGCGGCCTCACGCACGGTATCCTCACGGGTGTCGCCTTACCTTTGCCCGGGACCGTTTGCGCCTTTTGGCTCACGTATATGATAGTGTCGCTAGCATCCATATGATAAAGAGCCCGGGCTGACATGACTAGTCGTAAACCCAAAGTGGCACAGACTTACAGGGATAGGCATCCATGACCCAGCTTCGAACGTGTCGGTCATCAGCAAGTGGGTCCGGGCTGTAGCACTGGGCTAGCAGGACTCCGGTAAACCGGGCTGTAGCGGGCTAACAGGACTCCGGTACTCAAAGCGTGACATTTCCCCGAAGGGACAGACACAGGAACGAAGAAGGACACATGCCGGCCAGCCTAGGTGTTCCAGAGCAGTAGCAAGCTACCATGGCTCAGCGGTAACACTAGGAGACATTTCCCGGTAAGAGAGGCTACTAAAGATAAACAACTAGATAGTCAGATCCCACACATACCAAGCATTTCAATCATACACACAATATGCTCGATATGTGCAAATACAACGAAGCATCACAACATGACTCTACGACACAAGTACTTTATTTAAGGCTCAGGGAGCCATACATAACATACACAAAGGTACGGGTCTCACGACCCAACATACAAGTCATACAGTCATACAAACCAGCAGCGGAAGTAACTTGTCTGAGTACAGACAATTAGTAAAATAAAAGAGGCTTGGAAAGCCTAGCTATACTACGTGGTCCTTCACAAGCTCAGGGTCACCACCTGGGTCTTTAGCCTACTCGTTGATGTCAACGTCTACATAGAAACCATCAGAAGGGGTTGCAGCGTCTTCTGTAAAAATGTAGATTATAGCAACATGAGTACAAAGGTACTCAGCAAGACTTACATCAGATCCTACATACATGCATGTTATCAAGAAGGGTTGGTGGAGTTATTGCAGCAAGCCAGCTTTGACTCTTGGCTAGGCTATCCTACGAGTCCACTACTCACCAATTCAATACACTACCGAGGATCCGCCTCCGTCTTCCTACGGGAGAGCCATCCTCGGCACTCACACTTATCTTGAGGCTTTTAGTAGTTTCCATTTACTTGTCTATGAACTGTATAGGCAACCAAGTAGTCCTTTACCGCGGACGCGGCTATTCGAATAGATTATGATAACCCTGCAGGGGTGTACTTCTTCATACATGTTTCCACCACTTAGCGTCTGCACACGACATGTGCTCGGCAGACTTCAAGCGAAAGCCGACGTGGGTGTAGACCACGACCTACCTAAACACTTAAGCCTCTAGTCCAGGTTTATCGCCTATTCAGGTTCCATCCGCAGGGAGTCTGGCCGAGGTTTCCCATACGGCCCCGAACGATGTGAACAGGGTTCCCGAGATACCTAACGGGTATTCGGTACACCGTGCCACGTACCTACCGCATCACAGCCCACCCCTACGGTCAGCGCTGTCCACGGCCTCCAGTAGGCTACAAACACCAGAAACTACTTGCAACTCCTGGACGGAGAACTAGGGTGAATAAGAAGCCGAGAGGGTCCATTGGTTTCGGGCCCAATGCATGGTAGTAGCTGATTCTTAAATCACACATACAGATCTCAGTGCTTAAGGTCGGCTTCAATGAAACAACCCACCATGTACTCCTACATGGCCTCTCATCGATACCTTTACCAAATCGTGTTCACCACGCCACTCTCATTACCGACATAAACATTTCACTCTAGCCCATCACCCAGATGAACCAGACCTGACACGACTCTAAGCATAGCAGGCATAGCAAGGTAGGAACAACACATACATATGGCTCAAACAACTCCTACACATGCTAGTGGGTTTCATCTAGTTACTGTGGCAATGACAGGTCATGCAGAGGAAATGGGTTCAACTACCGTAGCACACAGCAGTTTGAAACGCGTTGTCTTAATGCAGTAAAAGAGAGCAGGAGCGAGAACATGGGATTGTATCGATATGATCAAATGGTTGGTTGCTTGCCTGATGGTTCGATGCACTGATACGATTCTTCGTTAGGGTAATCACGGTACTCCTCGGAGGCAGAACCTGTCGCAAAGTACACCGATACACAACCATCACCAAACAATGTGCAACAATATGATGCATGCATGAAACATGGCAATATGAGTGTGTTGGGCTAATGCAACTAAAGCCAGAAGGGTTTGAACAAATTTGAATCAAAGATTCAAATTTCAAACTCAAACATGGCCTTTTAAAGTGCTTTTCCTTGTTCTGCTTAAAACATCAATTTAACTTGTTTGATCATGCATGAAAATAGTACAGATGGATAGATTGGATTTTTCTGATCATTTTTCATATATAATTTGTCCAATTTGGAGTTACAGAATAAAAGTTATGAATTTTTGAAGTTTAAATAATATTCTGGAATTTCCTGATTTAATTTAAATCCAGAAATATGATTATTGCGCCAGCATGAGGTCAGTGGTCAACTGCGGCTGGCTGAGGTCAAACCTGACGTGTGGGGCCCACACATCACTGACAGGGGGGTTAAACAGAGTTAAATTAATCCTAATTACTAATTAGGGGCGCTGGGGCCCACTGGTCAGTGTCAGGGGGTTAACTAACAGTGGTTAGCGCTAATCCTAATTAGCTACAGGGCTGGGCCCACCTGTCAGGGACTCAGGGGGGGGGTCCTGCCGTGGTCAAAGTGGGTCAAACCCACCGGCGACGTGACGCCGGCGAGGCCCGAGACGGCGGCGCGATGCGGGATCGCGCTACAGGGCACGGGCGAGGCTGTGCTTGGGCTCGTTGGAGAGCCCTTGCTCCCGCGCGTCGAACGGTGGTGGTGGCCGGGCCTGAGGTGGCCGGAGTCGTCGACGGCGGGCTCGTGAGCGGCGGCCGGAGTTCGGGTGCGGTTGGAGTCGGCGTTGCAGGGGGTTTGGGGAGGCGTTGGTGCGTGCTGCGTGCTCCTAGTGAGGCGTGGAGCACGATAGTGTGCTCGGTTGGGCGCTACGGTGACCGTGGCCACGACGGCGACATCGCCGGCGGCGTGGAGCTCTCGGCCAAGGTGGGGCTAAGGCCTAGAGGTCGAAAGAGACCCGGGAAGAAGGGGGAAACGACTCGGGGGCTCACCGCGGTTGCAGTGGGCGTCGAAGCGGGCTCGGGGACGCGCTGGAGACGGTGAATTCGTCGGGGACGGTGGTTGGAGCCCGAAGAGGGGAACGGCGGCGTGACGGCGATGCAGAGCTTCCGAAGACCCGTGGAGCGGTGGGGAGGAAGAGGAGGTCGAGGCGGAGCTCCTGAGCTAGTCGGGGGAGTGAGGGGTGGCCGGAGATGGCTGCTATGGCGAACGGCGGCGACGGTGGTGTTCGGCCATGTGAGAGAGAGAGCGAGGGAGAGGAGGGGAGAGCCGGGGGAGAGTG